>NC_133143.1:25572843-25886093 GCF_048418815.1 Hemitrygon akajei
GCTTTGTAGGCCATTACTTCCCACAAAGTGAAACACAGCATCATGAATGGCAGTGATGCTTTACTCGTAGATAAGCTCAACACCTTTTACACAACTCTTTCATGTCTAGAATCAACTCCTGCCTCAGCAAGGATCTGGACCCACTGCAATTTGCCTATCACCACAATAGGACTAAAACAGATGGGATCTCCATGGCTCTTCACACAGCTTTGAATTACCTGGATACTTGGGTCAGACTGTTGTCTAATGACTGCAGCACAGCATTTAACACAATCATTCCTGCAGTTCCGATCGAAAAGCTCCAAAACCCGGGCCTTTGTACCTCCCTCTGCAACTGGATCCTCAACTTCCTCACCATAAGTTCACAATCTACGCAGATTGGAAATAATATCTCCACCTTAATGATGCATGTTTCGCACACTGCTCTACTCTTTCTACACACACGACTGTGTGGCTAGGCACAGCTTAAATGCTATTTATAATTTTGTGATGGCATAACTATTGCTGGCAGAATTTCAGATGGTGACGAGAAGGTGTACAGGAGAGATATACCAGCTAGTGGAGTGGTGTCGGAGGAATGACCTTGCACTCAACATCAGTAAGACTAAAGAATTGATTGTGGACTTCAGAAGGGGTAAGATGAAAGAACTCACACCAGTTCTCATAGAGGGATCAGAAGTGGAAAGAGTGAGCAGTTTCAATATCTCTGAGGATCTATCCTAAGCCCAGCGTGTCGATGCAGTTACAAAGGAGACAGAGACGCAGCTATATTTCATTAGGAGTTGAGGAGATTTGGCATGTCACCGTAGCCACTGGCAAATTTCTACAGATGTACATACCGTGAAGAGCATTCTAACAGGCTGCATCACCGTCTGGTATGGGGGAGTTTCTGGACAAGATTGAAGGAATCTGCAGAAAGTCATGAGTTCAGTCAGCTCCATCATGGACACACACCTCCATAGCATCCAGGACATCCTCATTCCTGAAAAATGTGGCATCCATCATTAAGGACCCCCATCACCCAGAGCACGCCCTCTTCTCATTGCTACCATCAGGAAGGTGGTACAGGAGCCTGAAGGCACACACTGAATAATTCAGTAACAGCTTCTTCCCCTCTTTCTGAATGGACATTGAAATCATGAACATTTTATAACCAGGTGACTGTTGAAAATCATTTTTTTATTGTTAGAGTGCACTTATGTATTCACCTTGATAACGCTAGAATAGCTGCCTGTGCCTTTAAGAGACAATGGTGATGTCATTTTGCATGGGTGGAGTAGAATGAAGAGTAGCCGTGTTCTAGGGAGGGCGACGTTCGAATGCTTTTCCTAGGTTTGGTGAGGAAAGGTGAATAATATTTGATAATATCCATGTAAATTTGTGTATACTTGTTTGTAAATCTAGAATATCAGTAACTTGTTATGTTTTACATGTGGATGCTTCAGATTTTGGCAAATAAATTGATCAGCGCTGGAATAGAGTGATTGCGAAGTTCCTTAATTGGCCTACTAGGTTAGTCTTTTTAGTAACGCAACCACAAGGCAATATATTGTAAAGTTTATTTCTCTTTCTTTATTATTTCATGATCGAATGTGAATGTAACAGTTGTATGAATGTGTTAATCTCTGTTCACATAGCGTGAGAGAGGAGAACTCATTTCAAGGTCTAGCCTATACGTGTTTGGAAGTTAAGCACATGTGTGCCAAATGTGAGTATATCTCTTAGTTAAGATGAGATATATTTACTTATATTTTTGATGTTGTGTATAAGGTACAGGATTGGTGGGATTCTAACATTGTTTTGTATTGTTTATTTTAGAATTGCCACTACCGTATTGGTTTTGTATATTTTGTTTTAGTTATTTTCATACTGCATACGTAACAAGGGTGTGGTCTGAAGTTACACTGAGATTGTAATAGCGGGAACTGTTTTTTAAATTTATTTTGTGGTTTTTATTTTGATACCCTCTTTCTGCAATAAAACATCTAAAACAGATAAAGGAATTTAAAACCCCAAAAAAGTGTTTGTTGTCCTGCGTGTGTATGTTTCGCCAGACTACGAAAATTACCTCACTACTTTATTTTACTCATATATATGTACTGCTGCCACGTAACACCAAATTTCTTGACATATGCCGGTGATATTAAACCTGATTCTGGAGACATAGTCATATAAGGGCTCAGACAGACAAACAGACAGGGCATTGTGGCAACGGGCCCTTTCAAACAGAATGTTTAAAACTATGGAGAATGCTTTAGTCATCAGATTTAGCTTTAATGCATTCCATGCTTATCAATCTCCAGACAGGTTACACAATAGCCTTAATACCATTACCACTGGGACAACATTTGAGTAGGGCCCAGGCACTGCTATGACTGGGCAGAAAAACTAAAGAACCAGCTTAAAAGGCTGGGTAACGATTTCAACAAACAACGATAAGGGCTTTCCTGGAGAGGAATCAGGACAGCTGCAGCTAAGACCTTGCTACCTGCTGGGTGTTGCCTGGCAACGAGTTCTTCTTCTTCCCCAGAGATTTTGTAGTTCACAATTACGGTTTGCTCAGAGATTTTAAAGGCCTTCTGTTATCCTGTGAGCTGTCTGGATGTTTATTTGCCATTTGGGGAAAATGGAACGCGTTGTTTGCAACCACTTCTAATTTGGAACATTTGTGGGCAAATCTGATCCTTCACAAATTGAAGAATAATAAATGAATCTGTAAAAATTGCCACATTCAGATCCAGGTAGCAAATAATCTGAGTATTTTCATATGTGGAGAATTGCGTTATGATACTAAAATTAAAAAAATTTAAAATTAGGCTCGATGTACAACAGGATTCATTGTCAATGATTTGGCCTGGGCCTCAGCTGACAAACCATGCATGCAAACAGGATACACACAAGCACTGGCTGTCGGATCCTTTTAAACAGAATGATGACAGAATATCCTTTCTGAGATCTGCTCCTTCTTTTTGTCTATTCAATATATCCAGAGCTTCGATTTTTCAGGTGGATGCCAAAAGAATCAGTGAGATGATACCAGGAGTTGTTCAAGACATGAAGACAGAAGGTGTGGTGGGAACAGATTTATTAGTAATTTCTGAAAAGAAATATAATGTTTTGAGTTTAGAGCAGGATGACCTGATGACTGATGGAGAGACACTGACAGAAACAACTCCTTCATTTGATCAAATCCATGCCGACAATCAACAACCGATTTTCTCCACATCTTCTCATCAACTTTATTCTCCATACATTATTTTCTACATTACTCTTTCCTCCTTCTCATCAACTCTGCCCATATTCTACCACTCACCTATATACCAGGGACAATTTAGTGGGCAATTAACCCCTCCGACTAGCACATCTTTGGGATGGGGTGGGGGGGTTGGTGGTCAGAATCAAAGCACCCAAAGGAAGTCCACACAGTCACTGGGAGAACGTGAAATAACTTGCAAATGATACCTGGAGTGAGGACTGAACCCAGATCCTTGAGGTTGTAAAACACTGGCTTTACTAGCTGAGCCATTCAAGATATTCCAAAGATCTGGTGTGGTTAAGTTGGGTGTTACGGCTTCCTTCCATCAAATTCCAAAAGGTAGCTACTCAGTCGTAGGAAATCTGCAGAGCTATGATTTTCAGTTTGTCATAAGCTGATCACTGTGGCAGAAAATGTTTAAAAATATTTCAGTCCATCTGGTGTCTGCCAGGTTTTTGAAAGATCTATACAATTGACCCTTTGTGTTATAGTTTTGAAAGTCAGTATCCAATTTCCTTATGAAGTTTCCTATTGAACCTTCTACCACAAGACTTTTAAATAGTACATTTGATATGACAAGAATGAGCTGTGGGGGCACAAGAAGAAATCTCTCTGCCCATTTGTTGGTGGGACTCAGCAAGTCAGGCAGCATCACCTGATCATCTGATAGATCACTTGCTGAGATCCTCTAGCATTGTGTGTGTATTGCTCAAGATTTCCAGCATTTTCAGATCTCTTGTGTTTATGACTCCTAGCTATCTTCCGGCTTTTTGTCAGTTACCTCAAACCTGTGTTCTCATGTTACTGAGTTGCCTGCTATTGAAATCACTTCTAAACAGACGACAATAAGCATTATTACAACCTAAAATCCACCACGACTGATAACCATTTTTTTGTACTGTTATTTTGTAAGCATAGGACGGTTTTGAAAACAACAAATTAAACTACTTAATTATTGAGGGAAGAATTGTAGTTGGAATACTGGCAAGACTATCCCTGCCATCCTTCATTTAGTGTTCTGCGATCATTTACACCCCACATCATCGTCATCTTTGGCGATCCCTCCACGTCAAGGGGTACCTAATTCAACTGCAGTGAAAGGTGTGGAAGATATCACCTCATGTTTTTTTTTAAATGTGCTCTATCTATTGCACCCTAGCTATCACACCAACTCGAAAAAGTGACAGAGGTCTTGACCCACTGGCAAGGAGGCCCAAGGTGGTTTGCGGACCGGGCTCTGTTGCACAGAGATGATGTTAAGCTAGCTGACACAACCTCAACGATACCTCTGGTCTTAATGTAGCTACCACAAACCCAATAATGCAGGAACACCTGCCTCAAACTAAAACTCAGGTAATATATCCGAGTGTTCTATTACTCAGCTAGCACTTTCAGTCTGTGAATCTGCACAGAACATGCTGAAAACCACATCCTGAAATTCCCAAAGCAGAATGTAGCCTAAACAGGGATCAGAAAATCATTGCTTTCATAGATCTTCAGAAGACGTGCCCTGGGCTGAGCAATCTAAAACTAGTCCAACTTACATAGTATTGCAAAAAAAAGTTTGGTAGGTGAAGATGAACAGTCTTATTCAGTTGAGAATGATTATTCTGTATGAGGTAAACTGGGATTCTGTCAATTTCACTACTACTTGGGTTCCCAGAACCATTCCACATTTCTACACTACTCAAGATTCAAAGATTCAAAGAATGAATGCAGTTTACAACCCTGTAATTCGTCTTCCCACAGTCAACCATGAAACAAAGAAAACCATGGGACCCATTCGAAGAAAAGCATCAAACCACCCCCCCCCCAACATGCTAAAAAAAAACAAGTCACACAAATGGCAAAAGAAAACAAGCGAAAAACGCAGGATATAAAACACCAAACCACAGAGTCATCGAAAGCATCCAGGCATATTCAGTCCAGTTCAGTTCAGCCCCCAACCCAGCACTGTGACTTTGTTATCTAGAGGCTGCTGCCCCAATCAAACTCACAACAAATAAAATGGAGCACCCGGAAACCAGAAACACAATGTAAACTACAGAATCCAATCTACAAAACGTGTCCAGACACAGACCGTGCCCAAGACCCAGGACTCCAGCAGGATGAACAAGAGGGAGAGTAAGATCAATTGTGTGAAGGCACCTTCCTCCTGCAGCAGTGAGCGAGAGGGAGAGAGGGACTGGTTACCCGCAGATGGTCAGAACTGAACACTCATCTGCCTTCTGCTTTCGTCTTCATTGATTTTCATCTTCCTTGACACTTTAATCGGTGATATCAGTGAGAAATGGAGTCAATCATGGGCTTGCTTCTTGGACTCCAGGCGGCAGACTTTGTTTGAAACCTCACCAAGCTCCATTGGAGACAGATTGCTTAAAACACACCACCAAAACGTAGATCACAGGCTCCAACAGCAGCAGGACCGCATCTGTAAGAAAAAGAAAATGTATAAGAAGTGTAAGAGGTAGTTTTGTGAACCATTTGGAGGATGTCGCCCTTGGTCGTGTAGTTCGCTGGCAGCATCTTCTGCCATACCATTACTCCATATTCCACAATCCTACAGCAATACTACAGGGTGACTAGTTTTGGAGACATTGAAATAAACACATAAGATCAACTTTCAAAGAGCCTCTAAATGGCAAATTTTTGGCACCATCACTAGCCGCAAACATTTTATAAACTCACAAAATAAATTCACTGAGTGCAAGGTTGGCTTTGTGATAGAAATTTGCAAAACATCGTTGAGCAGATGAGGCTCCTGAGAAAAAGATCACCAACCAGTCTAAACACTCTGTCAGTGCTGCTGGCAGGGTTGTACAATTCGTTCTTCTATAAACAGAACAGAGGCAGTGTTTGCCATCATTTCGTAGAAGCACAATTTGGATTTCTATTGTTCTTACATCTTAAAACACAAAAACAAGTTTGCTTCACAGAGGCATTACCAAACACAGTAAAACATCAAGAGCTCTTAAAGAAGTTTGAGTTTATTTTAATGAAAGAGGGAAGAAAGGCACTAAAAGGAGTAGGGATGAAAATACAGACTTCATGTCCTGGGCAAAGAAGACACTGGTCCAGATCTGAACCAACTAAAATCAGATGACCAAGAGCACTTAGCTCGAGAAACTAATATAATTTAGACCAAGGCAGGACAGAAGGGAAAGTTGCAGAAGGATCTGAAAATTAACTATGATTGGAATTTCTAAAGTTTGTCTTGTGCACTTTGGTTGTTTGTCAGTCTGTATCCGTGTTTGCTTTTCCATTGGATCTACTGCATTTCTTTGTTATACTGTGAATACTTGGAAGAAAGTGAACCTCAGGGTTGTATATGGTGACATATATGTATATTGATAATAAATTTACTTCAAACTTTGAACTTTGGAACCCAAGCCTTCTGGCCTTATCCTTCTCAGCAACCCACTATGTTGCCTCTATAAAGCCCAGAGTTGGGGATTCCAACCCAGATCTCTTCAACTTCTTCCTCTTACCTACTGATACCATCTCTCTGAGTGTGCCAGACTGCAGAACCCCACCCCTCCAATTTAACCTCAGTATCTTTCGGAAACTTTTCAAACCCAGAGACCACCACACCCCTAACAAAGGAGACCTTTGCAATCTTGCCAGGCCCTCTCATTCAGGCAGTGGCTGGACTATGCATTAGACCCAGCCACCTGGCAGCTGGGGGCATTCATGGAGGGTGCTGCAAATAAAAGTCAATCAAAAGATTGGCGAGAAGGCGACCCCGTGTGCCAAATGAAATGCAAGGAAACAAAAACAAGCAACATCCTCCCCGCCTACCATCCACACCCTACTAACTGCCTCAACCCTTTCCTGTAACTATCACCAAAATTTGTTTCTGTACTAAAAATATCAAGAACAATTCAGTTAATCTCACTGGTGAAGTCAAAACATTCCACTGTCAGTGGAAGGAGAGAGGCTTCAAATCGACAAGCCTCTGTGCATTTGTTCGTCCAATAAAATAGCCAAAAATGCGGCTGCACTTCTGATCATTTAATTTCATAAAACTGGTGATGTGTTGTGTGTTCTTTCCATTCCATCTATATCCTCTTGAAGTACCGTAGATTCCGGACTACAGAGCGCACCTGATTAAAAGCCGCTGGCTCTAATTTTAGAAATAAAATCAATTTTTTACTTGTACAGGCCGCACCGGATTTTCGGCCGCAGGTGTCCCACGTTGTAATATGAGATATTTACACAGAAAGATATTACACGTGAGGATTTCTTAACTTTTAATTAAATCCATATGGTAACATAAACAAATACATATTGCAAATGCTTTTTTTCGAACCGTGCCTGTAACGCGGCTACTTTTAAATATACGTTGCGTATACTTCTTTACTGAACAACATTCCAATATCTCCTAACGACTGGTAAAAAATATATATACTGCAGCCTACCAGGAAAAGTTATTGATCGCCTTTAACTTAAAAGCAGCGTTTTCGCTCCGCCGCTCGCCCCCCTCCTTCCCGTTTATCGCAAACCGGTATCCCACAAGACGCGGCGAAACCAGGTGTGACGTCATAGCATCCCGCGATGTAGTACAGAAAACAAATATAGTTAAAACAGTTCTAACTTTAACTAACAAATGAATTACTAAGTGAAAATATTATAAACTAAATAACTGCCATAAAGGCAGCACAATGCTTTTCTTCGAGTGTTTTCCATGTTGATGAGGGTGAGTACAAATGACTGATTTACAATAATTTAATTGTGAAAGTGCGCTTGATTTATCGTACAATTTCATTGGACCTCTGTGAACTACTCATCAATTTTATTGGTCTACTGTTACGAGGCAAAATGTTTTTGGCGGCATGAAAAAAACCATGTATTAGCCGCACCGTATTAAAGGCCGCAGAGTTCAAAGCTGTTCAAAATGTGGGAAAAAAGTAGCGGCTTAAAATCCGGAATCTACGGTAATGACTATGCTTAGAGCAAGACTTGCATTCAGTGTGTTAATGCTAAGGAGATCTCAGAATGCTTCACACTCAGTTTTGTGTCCTTGAGGTGTTTATATCCATGAGAATCAGCACCCTATTTATACACAAGAAACCAGAGACATTAATGGTTGCAGGATAAGTATTGGCTAAGACGCTTATTCCACTTCAAATTTATACCTTCTAGCCATAATTTGATATGTCACCAAAAACACTTGCAAACTTGTACCATGTACCATGCAGAGTTTTCGAACTGGCTGCATTATTCTCTGGTATGGGGGAGGGGCTACTGCAGAGGAGCGAAATAAACTGCAGGAAGTTGTAAATTCAGTCAGCTCCATCATGGCCACCAGCTTCCGTAGCATCCACGACATCTTTAAGGACCGATGCCTCAAAAAGGTGGCATCCATCATTAAGGACCCCCATCACCCAAGTCATTTCCTGTTTAACTGCTACTGTAGGTACAGGAGGTACAGGAGCCTGAAGGCTCACACTCAGTGATTCAGAAACAGCTTCTTTCTCTCTGCCATTCGATTTCTGAATGGACATTGAACCCTCTACCTCACCACTTTTTAATTTCTATTTTTGCACTACTTATTTAATTTAACTATTTAATATATACATACTGACTGTAATTCATTAATTATTTGTTATGTACTGCTTTGTACTGCTGCTGCAAAGATAACAAATTTCACGGCATATGCCAGTGATATTAAACGTGATTCTGACTCTGATAAAGCTTCTGAAAGATTTGATTTGACAAGTATATGTTTCACATTGAGGAAAGGTTTAGAATATTTTGGTCCCAGAGAGTCAGATAAAAATGTCCTCATTGAGTTCTCTGAAATAGTAACTTCAATTTATATTCTAGTTTCATGGAGTGGACAGAATCCAGAGGTTCAGAGAATTAAGACTCATTCACATCATGACTGTACACGTGAGAGGAATTTTTAGTATCTGAATACAGTGATGCTGTTGCTTCCCCCAACATCATCCTTGACTTCCCCAACATGGGAAAAGGCAACATATTTTTGATTGCAGTTACTGATATGTAAAAATCATAGTAGCAAAAGGAATGTGAATGTTGAGCAAGATATGAACACTTTCCCTGATACCATTTAACAACAGTATAAATTTTAGTTTAAAGCTGACACCGCCTCCCTTTGCCCTGCCATTTCCCTTGGAGCTTCAGCTACACTGACTTCTGGTTCCTTGATCTTCTACCAATATCCTCAGTTTCACTGCCTTTCTCAAACACTTTATGGTGTTTGAAGCCTGAAAAAAAGCACAGAAAGTGCAATGTCATTTCTAGTCTTTCTTAGTTTATATTTGCTGTTTGCAATGTTTGCCATGCTCAACTTAGCTGCTATGTTTCTTACGTAAGTTTCTACATTTCAAAAATACTTCATTTATAGTTAAGTCCCCTCCTGAGGAAACAGCAGAGATTAACCAACACTTCATGGAGAAACATTGCCATGTCCTCACATTCCAACGCTGCATTCAACAATCTGTCATAATTTCACTAACTGGACTGCTTTTGTGCAGTTCATGGTGGAAGCCCGAATTTGCAATGGACAGCATCCCATGCCATTTCAGACCTTAGTGCATTACTTCTCTGTTCCTTTAAGTTAAGGGGGGGGGGGGGTGGAATCATCAAATTTATATATTTTTAAGTTAAATGTTTTTATGTATTCATGTGATTTAGGCTTTTAATTATTATATTCTGGAAAGGTGTGAGATTTTAAATTGAGAACCAGTTGTATAGAGAGCAAGTTCCTGGACTGGCATTTAGATGACATGGACACCAAAGTTCAAACAGTTCATGATGGGTGGGAATATAAATTCAGGTAATTCAATAAATTTATTGGCAGTAATGGCTACCATGAAACTATCAATTTGTAAAAGCCCATCCTACTCACTGACGTCATCTGGGTGTTACAACCGTGGAGTCTGGGTGCTCTCACAGAGAGGCAGCTGAATGAAGATATCAATCATGCACACATTCCAACCATTCAGGGGTTCTTTGTAATCGTGTTTAATTCCCTTCTTCATTTTGCTTTAGTCTTGTCAAGTCTTGATCAAATCACAGCGACAACAGTATACCCTGTTTACCTTAGCATACACTTTGCGAAAGAAGATTAGTGATTTAGACAGACACTATTAAAGGAGCAGTTTTAATTTAGTTTTAGGTTACTGCTTTTGAGCAGCAGTGATGGTATTAGTTTCTAGTTAGTTTAAGAGTTTTTAGTTAGTGACCCTGTTGGCCTAGCATTTCTTGTCTTCCTTTGTTTTGAACAGTTATTAAAAGTCAGTAACCGTTCATACTGTGTCTGTTTCTCTCCCTCTGCACTTGGGCCAGCACTGAAATCTTGTCATTAGGGAAGGAAATCAACCTTGCTGGCATGTGATTCCTGACCCATCAATATACAAACGTTTGTAGTTGAGTTGTAATTGGTTTCTCAGTTCAGGGGCGATTAAGGAGAAGAGACAATAAATGCTGGAGTTGCCAGTATTTCCAGTGGAGATGGTGCCAATGAACGCCTCCTCAGGCAACATCTTCCAAATAGTCCACTGAACTGTTTATTTCACCTTCTATGTTTTCTTTTTTATCTCAGATGTATCTCTGGAACTGTTGGAGCCTGCGACGTACAGTTTGGAGATCGAGTGAGTGATCCAGCGCTTTGCTGTTGCTGATTAAAGCATAGAGGAGGATTGTAACATCGAGGCAAATATGGAGGCGAACAATTGTCAGTGCTGACTACCTGCTTATTGCTCACGTCTGTGACTGACCTCGCACTGCTGCTGGATAAGGTGTCTATGTGACAGATACCAGAAGGCCACTGCACTCAAGTGGTCCCTTTCTCCCTTGATTCTTTTGGAGGATTTACTGGAGTTCTGCAATTTATGGATTGGACAAAAGGCTGTATTTCAAATTGGCCTCTTTCAGTTCTAAGTCTTTTGCATTCTGTGCTTTCGCCCATTCTCCCTTGTTGGCGTGATTTGCTAGGATTTTTTTGTCCGGGGGGGGGGGATGTTGTTGGAAGTTTGGGGTTTGATGTTCATGTTGCTGCTTACGTGATATTTTTCGCTTGGGGGGTTGCTGATCATGTTGCTGTTAGTGAGATTTGGTTTTTTTTTGTGCGGGGGCAGGCTTGGTATTTTTTCTTTGAATGACTTCCATGGCTTTTTTTTGTTTCGTGGCTATCTGGAGAAGACGAATCTCAGAGTTGTATACGGCATACATACTTTGATAATAAATTAACCTTTGAACCATTTTTTAAACATTTTATATCTCTTTTCCAGTGATTGAATAAAATAAAACTTACTTTCGAATGTCTGAAGCACACTGAATCTGTTTCTCAGAAAAGGCAAGGGTGTGGCTTGGCTGGTCGCTATACACTTCCACCTGCTATGGGGGAAGGATATTTGCATTCTACTCACCCATGCACCGGCCTCCCCCAAATGGAGTCACATAATGTGGTGAAAGGTTCTGTTGATGCACAGGGTCTCAAGCTGACTCTCTCCTGAAGCTGTAGCTCCAAGTAAGCAGAGAATTTATTTCACAGTCAGCAGCAATCATAGATATCTCATTTCTGGTCACTAGATCTGAACAGTACATAATGATGAGGTAAAATAACAGGGCAATATTCACGTCCACTGCACAAATTTATAAAAGCGAGACATTTTGGTTCATTTCTGATGTATTTGGGATCAATCCTCAAATGAAAGGATACTTTTTTTGAATAAGGGGATGTTGCTCTCGCCTCCCCCAGTCCTTGCATTTAAGTTTCACCCCTGGACTGACCTCCTTTCACAAAGCTTTCATTGATTCAGATTCAACAGGCCAGGCTTATTGCAAATGTTCTATGTTCTTCGGCTAGCCTCTTGGTAAGTTTTTATTCAGCAAACTGCTGTGTAGTGGTCACTAGCTGTGTGGCTTTTGTTGTTATCACAACTGTTCCCTCTCTCACTGCTTTGAAGCAAAGAGCATGTTTCTTTGTGTTCCTGTGCTAAACACCAAACTTTCCACACTAAGGAGAATGGAGCTATGAGGTGTTATTTCTTACAATGCCACATTAATGAATGAACATCTTAAACACACCCTTTCCTTTTGTTACTTAAGATGTGACAGCATTATAGGAGAGATGGCCAGCACTCCTGTCTCTGACTCAAATGTTTCTGGGTTCACTGTTCTGCCATTAGAACACTTAGATTTGCAGTGAAATACCATTGCTTGCAAAATGCTGCAATTTCTGAGGTACCATTTTACTCTTGAGATATCAAAATGAGGGCCACGTCCACTCTTTCCACAAGCTGTGCAAGAGAGTCCTTTCACAAAGAATCAGGGATTCTGATGTTTTATCCAATATTTAATTTCTAACCAATATCACAAAAAAAAAACAGAAACACAAAGGATTCTGGAGATGCTGGAATTTTTGAGCAACACAACAAAATGCTGGAGGAACTCAGCAATTCAGGCAGCATCTACAGAGGGAAATAAACAGTTGACATTTTGGGCTGAGACCTTTCATCAGGGTTTGTTTTGCTAAAAACAGTTTAGCAAGTGATTTCTCTCAATGGTCAGCCACTGCCATGTTTCCCATAACTTGGTAGTTATTAGAATAATTACCTCTATTTTAAGTAATTACTGTTTTGTTGTTGAGTCCCAGTTTACATTAACCCTGCATTTTTAGGGCACCAACATAAGTAACTTGATGTGGAGCCTGCTGACCAAGCACTGAAGTGTTTACACTGCCTCCTGTATGCAGTTACATCTGGGTCAAATGGGACCTGCACCAACTAAGCAACAACTAGCAACTCAGAGGCAAAAACAAAAGAGAAACAACTTCTGCCAAATTATAATAGATGCCAAAGTTCAAGATCCATTTATTCACAGAATGGAGCTCTCAAATTTGCATAATGCACAGTGTTTCATGATAATAAAAACTGAAAATAGTAAAAATACTCAGCAGTTGGGGCAACATCTGTGGAGAGAGAAGCTGAGTCTGAGTTAATATTTTGGGTCATAGAGGCATGCCACACAGAAAAGGTGGATGATATTTCAGTAACATGAGGAAATTAATGTGCTTATTCAGTTTCTTCAAGTGAAGTAGACTTCTGTTAAATGGTACTAAGTAGAGCAGGGCAGTCCCTCCTGCCTTCATGTCTTTCCACTTTTATTGACAGGCTTATCTGGTTTTGTCAACTGCTCCACTGCACACACTGAATGTAACATTTCTGTTAGTCCCAAAAGCTGAGGGGAGAGCTCACAACTTTGTTTAGAAATTTATAGGTAAATCAAGGTGAAAGCCCAGTGCTCCTCTCTCAGGCATACTAGGGTTTAGAGAAGACACATCCAAAGAGCAGAAGCATTGGTTTGAAATGCCCACCGTGTGCAGGAGAGGACTCAAATTAAATCCAGATACTGAGA
Source organism: Hemitrygon akajei (assembly GCF_048418815.1). NCBI lineage: Eukaryota > Metazoa > Chordata > Chondrichthyes > Myliobatiformes > Dasyatidae > Hemitrygon > Hemitrygon akajei. The sequence continues at coordinate 25,586,486 of NC_133143.1, forward strand.
TCCCAGGAAGCAGGTGAAAAAAACTCGCAGTTCAGTTCTTTGGAGTTAGGAGATCTGGCTTTTGTTGATTTCAGCAAGCAAATGCAACAAATCCTCAGTCTTGGAATACAATGGCAATGTTAACACTGGTTTGTGATAACACAGCAGGAGCAGCAGGTTGTGGCAGTCAACACAGGCTTGCAGTATAGCTATAATCGACACAAAAGTCACTGGAAAAACTCAGCAGGTCAGATGGCATCTACAGAGGGAAATAGACAATCAATGTTTCGGGTGAAGATCCTTCATCTGGACTGGTTAAGGTCTCGACCCAAAACATTGACTGTCTATTTCACTTATAGCTGTGGTCTGACTTGCTGAGTTCTTCCAGTACCTTTTCTGTTGCCCCAGATTCCAGCACTTTCAATCTCACGTCAGAACAATTATAACAAGTGTGTCGTGTATTTAATGCTTCAGTAGTGTTTGAGCATATTGTAAATGTTGTTGATTAAGTATTCTTGTTCATTTAAATAATTCACTACAGGTTCTATGTAAAAATACGCAAATTGCATTTATCATGACGTTACCATGTGACATGGCCATACCTCGCTTAAAGTAAAAGAACAAAGTTAGATTAATATTTTAAAATCCCATCTTCCTTTCAATTAGTTTAATGTTTTAAGTTTACAAAACATAACCACATTTTAACCACATTAATCAAAGTTATACCAGTGTACCTCAGGTTTATTACAAAATCTTGAAAAACAATGTAATGTATTTTACAAACTTCTTATGCTCTTTAATAATGGATACAAACCTGATAATGGAGCAAGACTATGTACTGTAATATCCTGTATTATACATTGGAGTGACAATTCAAACCATACCTGTTCTTATCATCATAACTGCACCAATTTAGATGTCAGAGGCAGTGGAAATTTCAGGCTTTATAACCAGCTGTACTGATTAAAGTGACTGGAATCAGAAGTAAAAAGATTAAAAACAAACCCTGAAGAAGGGAAAAATTCAAAATTAAAAGCAGGCCAGACAGGTTGATGTGTCGAAGGCAGCCCGTTGTTCAAAATGAGAACTCAAAAGGAAGAAGGAGCGGCACTAGAGCGGATTTCTTTGGTGCTAAGCAATCAGCTCCGATCCAGTTTATTTGGTGTAGAAAGAGCCTGGAATAACTTCCAAGTGAAATCATACCTATCTCATACTGGGCTGGGCATATTCAGTCTGCATTTGCCCAACTGACCTTCTCATGGCATTGAACCTGTACTTACAAATGTCACTCGTTTCTGCCCACTGTGCCATAACTTGGAGCTTAAAGCTCACAATGTCTGACAAGGAGTAGTCTCACTGAAACCAGGAGTTCATTGTTTTCCTTGCTATTTAAAGGGATACCCATTGGCATTAGGAGACCCGAGTGGACAATGTCACAAGCATCTGCACACTGCTCAAACATCATTCATATCCCACAGAGTATTCTACATGTAAGAAGGAATGTTTTTATTTATCAATGTTCACTCATCCATGGGAGTGGCTCCCTTACTGGAGGCATGACTACGGCCATGCCTGGCCCCTGAGGGTAGCTTGGACACCTTGGGCCATCTGCAAAGAGCCTTCTGTGACGAAGCTTTATCCTATCATTCCTGGAAAAGGACTTAAGATCTCTTTAGCTGTGTCTCTTTCCGGAAATGTTGCCTGTCCTGTCCAGTGTTCTAGGATTTTCTGCTTTTGAACATAGAACAGTACAGCCCGGGAACAGGCCCTTTGACCCACAATGTTGTGCTGAACCAGCTAAAAAGCAAATCAAAAAACACCCAAATACTAATCCCACCTACCCATACCATATCCATATCCCTCCATCGTCCTTCTATCCTTGTGCCTATCCAAAAGACTCTTCTAATGCATTTGCCTCTGTCACCATACGAGGCAGCACATTCTGGGCATCCATCACTCTCTGAGTAAAAAGCTGACACCTCAAATTCTCTTTGAATCTACCCCCTCTCACCTTCAATGCATGCTCTCTGGTACTAGTCATTTCAACCCTGGGAAACAGGTGCTCTCTCTCCACTCTGCTTTTATTGCTGATTATTTTGATTTAGATCCTAGCTCATCCTGTCTGACAAATAATGCATTTGCAGGTTCACATTTTACAAGCCTATCATCCTAGAAGTTAATGATATTTTGTAGGATGACCTTTGAACTCACTCTCATGTCCTGAAAGTTCTCTCCATTGAGGACAAAGCCTCGTTGACACTCAACTTCTTCTACAAAGAAGCTCTTTAAGCTATCACAACAGATCTCTGCCATCTCTCCCAATCTGCTGCTCACACAGCATTGATCAGCTAATTCAGGCACTGGTTCTGCAAACAAATAATTCATCTAATTGGATTTCAGAGTGTAATGGGGACAACTTGGACAGTGGATTTTACTGTCTTCCCACCTGTACAGGCCCATATGTGCATTGCTTATAACCTGCATATTTTAATGAACAGAAAGGTGTTTCTATCTACTCTGCATGCAGCTATGGTGGATCATAAGAAGAATATTTTGATATTGAATGCAGTATGGTGGAAATCACCTACAGGAATCCCTCTATGTACAGATAAATACATTTGCAGGCTGTCACTGCCTAGAAGGATGGATCGTGCGAATTCAGGGTCACATAGAAGATAAAACATTGAACATTACAGCATGGTATTGGCCCTTCAACTAACGACCTTGTGCAGGCCTTTTAACCTACTCCAAGATCAATCTAATCCATCTAACCCTTACCCTCACATAACCCTCCATTTAAGACTTTCTTAAATTTTCCTAATGTATCTGCCTCTACCATCACCCAGGAAATGTGTTCCACACACTTACAAATCTCTGTAAAATACGCATCTCTGACATCCCTCCAATTCTTTCATCTAGTCATAAGAATATGGCCTCTCATAATAACTGTAGCCACCTTGCGAAGAAAGGACAAGGTGTCCACTCTGTCGTGGCCTCTTATCACATTATTCAGCTCTATCAAGTCTCCTCTCATCTTCCTTTACTCCAAAGAGAAAAAGCCTTAGCTTTCTTAACCTTTCCTCCTAAGGCATGTTCTCAATCCAGGCAGCATCCTGGTAGATCTCCTCTGCCAATAAGGAAGTAATCACAATTGAACACAAAGCTTCCACATCCTTCCAATTAAGAGGTAATTACAACTGAACACAATACTCCAAGAATGAGATAACCAGGCTTTTATGAACTCAATCCACTAACTAGTGAAGGCCAATACACTATATGCATTCTTAACCACCCTATTAATTTGTGCTGCTATTTTGAGGGATCGATGGACTTAGACCCCAAGATCCCTCTGTTTCTCCACACTGCTAAGGATCTTTCCATTAACTTTATACTCTACCATCAAGTTTGACCTTCCAAAGTGAATCACTTCACACTTTTCTCAATTAAATTCCATCTGCTACTTCTCTGCCCAACTTTGCATCTTGTCAAGGCCCCATTGTAACATACATTGTCCTTCTACACTCTCTATGGCACTACCAACCTTTATGTCATCTGCAAACTTACTAACCCACCCTTCCACTTCCTCGTCCAAGTCATTTATAAGTATCACAAAGAGCAGTGGTCCTAAAAAGATCCCATAAGAACATCTCTAGTCATCAATCTTCAGGCAGAATAGGCTCCATCTAATGCTCATTGTTTCCCTGGATCCCAGACCTTCTGACTTTCTGAATGAGCCTAACTTGATGCCTTACTAAAATTCATATACAGCCAATCATGTGGTGGCAACTCAATGCATAAAAGCATGCATACCAGTCAAGAGGATCAGTTCAAACATTAGAACAGGAAATAAATGTGATCTATGGGATTTCTACTGTGGAATCACCGGTTTACAGCCACCAGGAGAGAGGCATCGAAGTTAGTGTGCTCACCGGTAGCAATGTGGTACATCCTGGCTGGAGTCAGTACTGCATCCCCCCCACCCCCAGTATTCGCTCAGCAGAGGACAAGCTGTATTGTGGTTGACTACAGGTATCTGTGGCATTCATGGACTCAGGGTCGGGACTTTTTTTTGTGTGGTTGTATTTTACCGATGTCTTACATGTGTTTTCTATCTCATATGTGCTACGTGTGCTTTGTGCTGTGTGTGTGACTGTAAGTACTATGTTTTGTACCTTGGCCCTGGAGTAATGCTGTCTTGTTTGGCTGTATTCATGGGTATTCATGTATGGTTAAATGACAATTAAACTTGAATTGAATTGATTGTTGGTTCCAGATGGGATAGTTTGAGTATCTCTCGGAAACTGCTGATCACCAGGAATTTTCATTCACAATAGTTTCTAGAGTTTACAGAGAATGGTGTGAAAAAAGAAAGATCCAGTGAATAGCAGTTCTGTGGGAGAGACACTTCGTTAGTGGGAGAGGTCAGAGGAGAATGGCCAGACCAGTTCAAGCTGCCAGGACTAAAATAATCACACGATACAGCAATGATTGAACAGTAGAGCACAGGAACAAGCCCTTTGGCCCACAGTGTTGAGCTGATCAGGTTAAATTATTAATCAAAACCAATTAACTAAGTAATCAAAAGTCATCTCTGAATGCACAACAAGTTGCACTTTAAAGTGGATGGACTACAATAGCAGAAGACCATGAACATTCACTCAGCCACCACTTAATTAGGTACACAAGGTTACCACATGTGTACAGCATATATCAGTTGTATTTCCTCGCCAATACAGTATTGACCTCTTCCATTTTTAAAACTCAGAAATAAAGACGAGAGCTCATTACCAATATATCAGAAGTATTTTATCAATTGGCTTTTTGCACTAAATTATGATTAGCCTGCAATTAACCAATTCACCCAACCACAGCAAAGGAATAATTATATGTTAGTGGAGTTTTCTATTAATTATCTGGCATTAATTCTTGATCTAAGTCCATTAATTGACCACATAAATGATAAATTTAAAAAAGCTAATTAATATAATTATTTCCTAAATCTCCTTGATGAAGATGACCTATTCATTTTTCAAAAAACTCCTGGAATACATCAAAAGTTTTGGCTAATTTCTAACATTTGCTCTTAAGTGCAAATTGATTCAGGCAATATAGACAGGATTTCTAACTCCTTCATACTTTGCATGCCATGTTATCTGGATGTGATCAGAATTCTTGAACATTTATTAACAGTAATGCGAAGGTAATAGCCAATTAAGAGACTTCTTTTTTCACTGATATTAGTTATACTGGCCATTGTGTGAATAGTTTCTGAATCCCATTTGTAGTTATGAAAGGGTTTTCTTGAGTTGAAATGTGATGAATTGTAATCACAAGCAATTTGATAAGGAGTTTGCCCATGCTTTTGGTATCCAACAGGATTGATCTGTTTGCAGTTCTTACTTCTGGTAGTGTATAGACAATTCATCTTCATCTAATTATTTCAGACTATCTACAGAATTCAGCAAGCTGGAGGGAATTTCTTGGCTGACTTGCAACCAATTTTAATTCTCAGCAAATCTCAAATCCATTTGCCTCTGAAAACGTGAATAGCACTGGGATCAAAGTTGGGTTTAATCAAAGTTTTATGTTTTTAAATGGAATTGGACTCAGTTTGAGTTTAGATTACACCATTGGCTTACTGTCTTGATGAACCTGCCATTCATGCTACACTGTGTACCTTACTCCACAATCTATTCTCAGATATTAGCAAACTATACCCCAGTGAGATGTAAGCTGGCTGACATCACCGGGACCTAGTTTGCTGATGGAGCAAGAACTTAGCCCAAAATAATGAGTGGAAGAAGAAAGAGCACCCATTTTAAACTCAGCTCCTACAGTGAAACATGGCATGACTCACTTGCAAACAGGATACTGTAGCTGAAACTAATTGAAGAAACCAGGTAAAGTTCAGACTCCTAGCTTGTTGAAACTAGCTAACAATTGATCAATCTGTAAGCTCCATATGCTTGATTGACTATTTGGTTCAAACACTTCATTCATTATTACTTCAGACTTTAAATACAAAAATTAACTTAGGTACAGAAAAATGTTCCTGTACTTGTACCCATTTCCGATTTACATAATTTAGCCTTTGTTCAGCAACTTAAGGGCATTGTGTATACAGTAAATGTTGTGAAGCTGTGATGCAGTCGTGCAATTCACTGGTGGGGCCACACTTGGTGTACTGTGTTCAGTTTTGATCACACCACAATACAAAAATTGGAAAAGGTGGCAAAAAGACTTAAAAGGATTTTGCCAGGGCTCAAGAGACTGAGTTATTAGAGGAGGGTTGGACAGGCTAGGGTTTTATTCCTTACAGCCTGGGGGATTGAGAGGTGATCGAATACATCTAATCGTATATATCTGGGTAGTCTCCCACCTGATGGCATGAACATCGATTTCTCTGATTTCGAGTATTTTCCTCCCTCCCCCTTTCTCTTCATCCATTTCCCCATTTTTACTCCCTTCTTACGTCTTCTCTTCTTCTCACTTGCCTACCACCTACTCTGGTGTCCCTCCTCCTTCCCTTTCTTCCATGGTCCACTCTCCTCTCCTACTACATTCCTTTTTGTTCAGCCTTTTACCTTTTCCACCTATCAACTCCCAGATTTCTCCTTACCCCTCCTTCCCTACCCATCTACCTTTCCCCTCACCTGGCTTCACCTATTACCTCTGCCTTGCACTCTTTCACTCCCCCTGATTTCTTACACTGGCTCCTTCTCCCTTCCTTTCCCATCCTGACGAAGGGTCTCAACCTGAAACGTAGATGCTGCCTGACCGGCTGAGGTTCTCCAGTATTCTGGATGTGTTACTCTGGTGATCTTATAGAGGTATGTAAAACCCTGAGGGGCATAGATAGGGTTTTTGCACTTAGTGTTTCCCCAGAACTGGGGAATCAAGAATTGGAGGGAATAGGTTTAATGGGAAATTGAGGGACAACTTTATAATAGAGAGGGTGTTAAGTTTGTAGAATATATTGCCAGAGGATGTAGTTGAGGCAGGTACAATAGCATCTTTTAAAACACTGTTGGACAGGTACTTAGAGAGGAAAGAATTAGAAGGCTACAGGGCAAATGTGAACAAATTGTCGACTTTGATCAAAAGGCTGAGCAGAATCAATTGTCTGAATGGCCTAATTCTGCTTCTATATCTTTTGGACTTCTGGCCTAAATGGAACTAATCTGTATGGGCAGCTTCATCAGCATAGATCAGCTGGGCCAAGGGACCTGTTTCTGTGTTTGCTGACTATGACTCTATAAGCCGTAGTTTGTACATGGGAAAAAGTTGCAAACGTTATTGTATTGAATGATCTCCTTCCAGCTGCCCAATTGCATTTGGCTTCTCTCTTTCTAATTCCTCCCATATCTTAATCTGTGCTGCCAAAAATCACTTTAAAAAATTCAGTGTTAATTGGAATAATATCAAACGATACTAAAACGAAACTTCATCGTGATAACTGAATGTATTCTTGGTGAAATTACTCCCATGCTCACTTTCAGTTTGCTGAGGCACATTAATGTCATGCTTTAGAACAGTTAATAAATATTTTGGAAAGAAAGAAAGTCTTGTGTTTATGTACTGTTTCTTCAAATGAGCCAATGTGCTCCACAGCTGTTCAATTCCTTTTTAGTGCTGTTATGTGGGGAGTAGAGTAGTCAATTTTAACACAGCAAGCTCCTACATGTGGTTTAAACTGTGCATCTTTTTTATGCCATAATCAGATGGAGTTTTATTAAGGAACAAATAAAGGGAATGTTTTTTTATTTGTCCATCATGCATTCAGTGGCCACTTTACTAGGGTACACCTGTAGACCTGCTGATTAGTACAAATATCTAATCAGCTAATCACGAGGCAACAACTCAATGCATAAAAGCATATAGACATCGTCAAGAGTTTCAGTTGTTGTTCAGACCAAACATCAGAATAGGGACAAAGTAAATTTGACCGTGGAATGAGTGTTGGTGCCAGATGGGGTGGTTTGAGTACCTCAGGCACTGTTGACCTCCTGGGATTGTCATGCACAACAGTCTTTAGAATTTATAGAGAATGATGTAAGGAACAAAAATAACATCCAATGAATGGCAGTTTTGGGTGCAAAATGCCTTATTAATGAGAGAGTGCAGAGGAGAATGGACAGATTGTCTCAAGTTGACAGGAAGGCGACAGTAGCTCAAATAATCACGTTACAACAGTGGTGTGCAGAAGAGCATCTCTAAATGTACAACACGCTGAACCTTGAAGTTGATGGGCTACAGCAGCAGAAGACCATGAATATACACTCAGTGGCCACTTTATTACATGTAGGAGGGACCTTATAAGGTGACAGCTGAGAATATATCCTGCATTAGTGCACAAAGACAGAAAGAGACATTTATTTTGTTTGTTCACAGATAACACTAAATCTTACACAATCACACATCATATGTTTAGACCATAAGAGACCATATGACATAGGAGCAAAATTAGGCCATATGTCATTCGAGCCAGCTCCACCATCCAATCATGGCTGAACCCTTTTGTCTCCTCCTCAGCCCACTCCCTGGCCTTCTCCCAGTAACCTTTGATACCATGTCTAACCAAGAACCTATCAATCTCTGCATTAAATACACCTAACGGCCTGGCCTCCATAGCTGCCTGTGGTAACAAATTCCAGAAATTTACCACCCTCTGACTAAAGAAATTTCTCCGCATCTCTGTTTTAAATGGACGCCCCTCAATCCTGAGGCTTTGCCCTCTTGTCCTTGACTACACCACCATGGGAACTGTGTACTGTGTGATGCTCATTTTGAAGCATTGTGGGAGCTTGGATCATTGTGCTAGGAGTTACCAATGTTGGGTAGTCCAGGTTACACAAGTTCTCCCAGTGCTATATTCTGTCTCACTAGCCCATTATCTTGCATCAACCATCTCACCCACTCTCTTCCCCTCTATGTTGATCCCAAATTCCCATCTCCTCACCACAAACCCTGCACTTTCCTAACCACACTTGCCCTAACCCTGACTCTGAAACCTAACAATTTGATCTCCTCATTTCCCAGTCCCGTCAAACCTTGCTGTCCCCTGGAGTTCATTCATCAATGAGGCCCGTTTCTCTCCTCAACTTCTCCTAATGACTGAGCTCTGACCTCTCCCCCAGTACCTGAAAACAGAACACTTCCCTTCCAGCCACCCACCAGCCAAGTTTGGTACAATTCTCCACTCATTATGATGCAAGTGGATGGAGTACTAATGTCTAAAATTGGTCATAGTTAATCATGGTTCAGTATATCATCTATTGTGTATGCTCCCAATGTGGCCTCCTCTACATTGGTGAGACTCAACATAAATTGTGGGACTGTATTGTTGCGCACCTCCGCCCTATACGCCAAGAGCAGAATTTCCTGGTGGCCAACCAGTTTAATTATTATCCCCATTCCTGTTCCAACATGTCGGTTCATGACCTCCTCATTGGGCACAATGAGGTCACTGCCAGGATGGAGGAACAACAACTCATATTCCATCTAAGTCATCTCCAACCTGATGGCATGAGTTGATTTCTCTCTCAGCCTCCCTCCCCACCTTCTATTCAGCATTCTGGCCTCCTATCTCTTCTCCTCACCTACCTACGAACTCTCCTTACTTTCCTTCCTTCCTCCTTTTCTCCCATGGTCCACTCTCCTTTCCTATCAGATTCCTTCTTCTCCAGCTTTTACCTTCCCCACCCACCTAGCTTCACATGTCACTTTCTAGCTAGTCCTCCTTCCCCTCACCCCTCCTTTTTATTTTGGCATCCTCCTCCTATCTTTCCAGTCCTGAAGAATGGTCATGGCCTGAAACGTCAACTTTCATTTCCATATACGCTGACTGGCCTGCTGAGTTCCTCCAGCATTTTGTGTCAGTTGCTCTGGATTTTCAGCATCTGCAGAATATCTTATGTTTATATTTTGGCTGATATATTTAAAGCATAGTTACTAATCAGTGAATGGTCTTTTGAGTATTTTGGTCGTATCTTTCCATTCACAAAGAATCTATAAGCACGTGTGTGTATGCTTGTGCTTTTGTCTGTACTTTTATGTTACATACTGTACATGTTAATGCTTAGGATATCTGTGCATACAGTTGCATATCCCTGCAAGAATTTTCATATTTGTGTATGCATTGAAACATGCACAAGATTAAATTAGTAATCTCTCTATATTTTAAAGTCGACGCTAAATAAGTGAAGTTAAGGACCTTGTTCAGAAATTAGATGTGTATCCTGGCCTACCTCCAATCTAAACTCAAGATGAAATCTACTTGGTATGTTGGTTTTCTTGTGTCTTAAGTTGAATTTAAAAGATTAAATCAATGACATTAGAAAATGTATTTGAAGGCTTTCTGACTCTTCAAACTTCTCCTTCTAATCCTAATTTTCCCACTGGAAGTTGCAACTACGGTTTTGCACAGTGGGTGATTTTGATTCCATTAGGAAGTATTCTGTGAATATAGCAGATATTAATTCAAATACAAACCAGGCTACAGAACTTGTTGTAAATGTAAATAAGTTCAGGAAGCTTGCAATTAGCCTTCAGTTTTGTTTTGTAAATTTCAAGCAGTAAATTGAAGTTAAGAGCACAGGCTGCTCCACAGACTAAGGGAACCAAACATTCAGACAACAGGTTTGTGTTTATTTGGCTTGCATAAAACTAGCAGCATGACTAAATTATTTACACCACCCAGCAGATCTACACGAAAAGCTGACAAACTTTCTTCTCGCTGCTGCCATCAGGAAGAAGGTACAGAAGCCTTACAATTCACACCACCAGATTCAGGATCAGTTATTACCCCTCAACCTTCAGGTACTTGACTTCATTTGCCCCATCATTGAATGTTCCAACAACCTATGGACTGACTTTTTAAGGACTCTTCATCTTATGTTCTTGGTATTTACTGCCTATTTATTTAATATTAATGTTGTTATTATTATTATTATTATTATTATTATGTCTTTCATTTTGTATTTGCAGTTTGTTGCTTTTTGCACAGGTTTGAACTCCCAAGTTGGTGTGGTCTTTCATTGATTCTGTTTTGATTAGTCCATGGATTTATTGAGTATGCCCGCAAGACAATAAATTTCAGGGTCACATATGGTGACATATATGTAAGTACTTTGATAATAAGTTTGCGTTGAACTTTGAACATTGATTTCTCTACCAAGAAGCAGTTTGGATCAGCTTTCTACATTAAAACCATTGTGTAAAGAAATGTGTCCTCTTTTAGGAGAGAGAAAAATAAATCCTGACAAATGGAGATGGGAAGGAAAGATGAAACGGGATGGGGGAGATTATGCAATGTGAATAAGTCTGTGCTCAGAGTTAAAACATTAGTTCGTATTGGGATTTAAAAGGCTCACATTTAATAAAGTTCATCTATCTTCAGGCTCACCACAGGAGATCCAATAGTATCTTGAATACTAGTGGAATGTAGGAATTTTACAGATTTCACTAGAAAGCCACAGGTTGCATTTCATTATTGATGTAACACTCTCCAAAACACACTCCTGTTTCTTGCAAATGTAATTGCAAATGCAAACTGGCAGTAAATAACACAAATGGTCCCAGTTTCCTTCAACAAATTACCTCTCTTGCTTTGTGATTAAACTGCTATGAATTTAGCTGAACAATGTATTGTGACCAGTTTTAATGACCTTGCTAGTGGGGTGAGAAGTGATGATACTGGTCCGAGTACAAACAGCTATTTCAGACTACATCCACACCAGACCGGATAATTTTCAAAACGCCTGTTTCATGTAAAATCGATGGGCGTCCACACTAGGCATTTAAAAAAATATCTCTGTCCACATCGAAGCGGAGATTTCAGCGAATCTCCTCCTACTGCACATGTGCAGGACACGTCTATCGAAAACAAGCAATATGTTTGGTGTCGAATCGTGCCGTGAAGGACTTGGTGCGTGTTTGTTCAGTTACAGACTAGAAAAACTTAAACGACAGGCAGCTGTTGGCTCTCACACAGGAGGACTTAAAGTTTAAAAAAAACAAATACTGGAGCGTATGGAGGCAACCGACAGGGAGTTCACGGGCAGTATGACCTGGCTGACGAAGAACATTGAAAACCTGACTAACTCTGTTGCATTAATAAAGCACCTTGTTAAATGTGTAAAACATGTCTGCATTAGTACTATCTTGTATTTCCATACAATGTTACATTAGGCTGTTACACATCTATTGTCAGAGAAGTACTTGCATAAATAGGTAAACCACCTTCATACAAGCAAGGACAGAAAACAGGGCAAAGTGAGTATACTTATTTATTCAGTAAGTTATGGGTCAAAGTATTTGGTGAGTACATTTTTAACTCTTCTGGCTTCAGTCTCGAAGCCGTCTGTTCTGAAATTGTTAGGTTGCGTTCAAGAAAACAATGAAATGGCATGCTGCCGTCTGACAGCGTTTTCAGATTTCTCCGGTTACCCCGTCCGCATTGATCTGCCCGAGCGGCATTTTCAAAAATACACACCCTGGAAAGCGTTTCTGAAAAGCACAAGTTTTGGGGGACGAAGGTAAAAACGAAGAGAAAAAGCTTCGGTTACGGATTTATCCGGTGTAGTATGGACGTAGTGTCAGTGCAAGTTAAACTCAAAATTCCACAGATTTAGAAAATGCATCCTTCTCTCAATCTATTGTCTAAACTCTTGCACACTCAAACATTGAAATTCCACATAAATCTCTATAATTTGGACTGATCTTCTGAATGTAACTAAAAAAAATGCATGAAAAGTCTCCCTTAATATTTGTAAGATATATTTTGCAGTGTATTGAGTAATGCATTTGAAAATGAGTTTAATCAAAAATATATTTTAATCAGTCTTGTCTAATAATTCCAGCAGCCTGATTGTAAATTACTTAAAATTACATTATAAAACTACACACAGCCAATTACTTAGCAAAGAAAATTAGCAGCTGGGTTCTTAGTAAATTAAAGACATGAAGCAATTTAAAAGACTTAAACTATGCTTAAGATATGAACTTTTTTTTGAAGGTCTGCACAATTAGATGCAACTCCACTGATTTTTCCAAGAAAACTGGCCAGGTCCAAGCATATTGCTTTATAAGAGCATACACACCCCCTTTTGGTCTGAATTTAAGCCTCAGTTTTGAGTTTGAAATCCTTTTGAGCTGATGTAATTGATTTCCAAAAGAATGTATGGCAAGAATGTAATTTGGCAGAAACTCCTGCAGACAATCTCATTGACGATGCTAATTCCTCATTGTTGATTTGAATGTATCATCAACTGATATGCAAGACATTCTTCTTTCCAAACTGAATCCAGTAACAGTAAACTGAGCCTCTACAACGTCATTTGAAGTTATGATATAAGAAGGGATCAAGAAGGATAGGGCACTAGACTATCAACTCTGTGGAAGTGAGAGATCTTCATTTGTTGCCACCTAGCCTGCTCATATTTGCTTCTTGTTACCAGAGTGAAAAAAACATTTTGTTTAACAGTTTGCCCAGTTGAGTAAAATGAAGAAGTAGCAAGCCACACTGATTTCTCCTTTTTGGAGACAATATTTGATATTCTAGTTTAAGTTATTTATCCACTAATATTCTCTATCCACTAATTATCCGCCAATACCCACTAACTCTCTCAAAAACATTAAGTCTGATCATAGTCTTTTATAAGAGGTGCTAAAATGCTTTTTCCAAGTAGCCACATATACATTTTTATTGCTTCAGACAGGTAAACTTCCCAGGCCATTTCATGACAAATTAACGTGGAGCTAAGGGGCAAGTGAAACATGACCAACAATATGATTTAAGGAGAGCCTAAACAGGGGAGTTCAAAATGGTGAGGTACAGAGATCTAAAGAAGAAAACCCAGGGCATGTATCAGAGATAACTATGGTTGAGTGCACTGCAGGTGTACAGGGTAATGGAGGGGCAGGTATGGATTTGTTCATCAGACGCTAGGGTAACTCGCTAAGGCAGTTTTTTTTGTCAATTCTAATTAGTGCTGAACTGATTATGGACTTGGCCATTTGCAAAGGCATTTAAGGGTTAATGATATGTCTGTATCATGTCATATAGGCCCGACAGGATAGGTCTGACTAACCTCCTTTCCTAATCATTGAACCAGATGGTTTAGTGCAACTCTGATTATCTCTGTGTCACCTGATACTTTTTGCCCCAGGTTTTTTCAGCTACGTGAATTTACATTCCCCAGTTGCCATTGCAGGGATGGAGCTCCAGATCAAAAGCCCAAGCCTCTAGCTACCAATCCGATAACTACCCTATAAAAATAAGGAAAGGAAAAGGGTCAAGAAGGGATTTATCTGCATGGCCTTAAGAAATCTGGAAATGAAGATGGTGGCAGAAGTGGTGGGTGGAGAGCTATTGTGTGCTGCAGAAAACATTAATTTTGGCCATGTGCATTCCCACAGCTCTTCACTTGTGTCTGTGCCTTTATCTTAGTGCCTAACCTCCACAATTTCTTACCCAATCTTTATCCTTCCAACTCTTCCTTTAAGGAGCTTCCTAAATGGAATTAGTTTACTATAGTGTAGTACTTGATGTTTGGTATAAACATAGTGGGTCCTGTTTCTGTGCTGTCTGATTCAATGACTTTATAAAATGATCACTTCAACCATCTTCTTTGGTTAATGTATCTTTCTATTTGACTACATGAGCATGAAGTGCCTTAGGATGTGCTACTGTGCCGAAATATGAGTTTTCATTTCTTGGACACCCCCTCCTCACTCACATCTCTGTTCCCCACCTCCCCTCCATCATTCTTTGACAAAATAACTCACCGTGTCTCACAACGTACTGCACTCACACTTCAATGAGATTCCATGAACTGTTGTTCAAACTTTGCACTGGCTGCAGGAGCACAGTAGAATCAAACAAAGGATAAAGGCCATGTGGTGCTTTTCCAATGATGTAGGCTGTATCATTGCTTTCATCTTGCTTGCTGAACCTACATTTGTCCAGACCTTTTGACGTTCTCCAAGATCAATCTCATGCATTCCTCCCCCATAGCGCTCCATTTTTTTTCAACCATGTGCCTTTCTATGATTCTCTTAAATGTCTCAAATGTATCTGCCTCTACCACAACACCCAGCAACACATTCCACGTGCACAGCACACTCTGTGTAAAAACTTACCTCTGACTTCTCCCTATATTTTCCTCCAATAACCTGAGACTTATATCCTCTTCAGTGTTGGCGCGTGGCCTAGTGGGCAAGGCATCAGACTAGTAACCTGAAGGTCACTGGTTCGAGCCTCAGCTGAGGCAGCGTGTTTGTGTCCTTGAGCAAGGCACTTAACAACACATTGCTCTGCGATGTCACCGGTGCCAAGCTGCAGGGGTCCTAGTGCCCTTCCCTTGGACAACATCGGTGGCGTGGAGAGGGGAAGGCCTGCAGCTTGGGAAACTGCCGATCTCCCATACAACCCTGCTCAGGCTTGCGCCCTGGAAACTCCAGGCGCAGGTCCATGGTCTCTCGAGACCGACGGATGCCACCACCATATCCTCTTTATTGGCTGGGGTGGGGGGAGAAATGCTCAAAAGTTAGAAAAATTGATGTACATGCCATTGGGTATCAGGCTACCCAGATAGAATATGAGCTGTTGCTCCTCCAACCTGAGAATTGTCTCATTGTGGCAGCAGAGGAAGCCATGGAATGACAGGTCAGAATGGGAAGTAGAATTAAAATGGGTGGCCATTGGGAAGTCCCACCTGTTGCAAACAGAACAAGTGTGCTCAAAGAATCTCTCCCCGCTCCCCTTCTCTCTTATGCCTCCCCATTCTGTCTCTGCTCTTTTCACCTGCCTATTACCTCCCTCTGGTGCCCTTCTTCCTTCCCTTTCTCCTCTCCTGTCAGATTCCTTCTTCTCCAGCTCTTTCCATCTACCATTTTTCTACCTATCACCTGCCAGCTTCTCACTTCATCCTGCCTCCCCTACCGGGTTACTTTCCCCTTCACCTGGCTTCACCTAGCACCTGCCAGCTTGTACTCCTTCCCCTCCTGTGTCTTCTTCCCCATTCCTTTCCAGTCCTGATGAAAGGTCTCAGCCCAAAACATCAGCTGTTTATTCCTCTCCACAGATACAGCCAGAACTGCTGAGATCCTCCAGCGTATTCTGTGTTTGTCTCTAATGTTTCTGCCCCTACTTTCACCCCTGGAACCTACCTCTGACATCCCACCTATATTTTCCTGCAATCACCCTGAAATTATGCCCTTGAATTTTAGCCATTTCCACTCTGAAAAGAAGGCACTGACTGCCCAAAGTGATTTTGTCTATAACTTTGCAGTATAATATGTGGGTAAGATACGCCAGCTAAGGAACTTGGTCCTCCCACTAAGAAAATACTTGTTTGCAGTGAAATATTATGTTAGATCTTGCTGCCCAGGGTCCCTACTCACCTGCACTCACCCAGAATTGATGCAGTAGCATTATCACTGGTCTTCCTTAACTCCTGGTTAATCAATCTCTCCATTTACAAATGCTCATTCTTGCTTTCAGCTCCCTTCTTGGCTATACACCTTCTTATCTTCCTAATCTCCTCCAGGCCTACAAACTTCTGAGCTCTTTCTAGTTTTCTGGTTCTGGCCTGCAGAATACCTTCAGTTGCAATGACTCCACTATTTATCATGATTAATTGGATGTCACCTTCAGGTGAAAGGTTATGAACTAATTTCCAAAAGCTGCTGTCAAGGTGGTGGTTGCCCAGTATCTCAGCATCTGACACACCATTAAAATGAAAACAAATCCATAGTACTTGTGATAGATATCAATTAAACTCAGCTGAATTAAATGTAACAACAGCTTTTTCTATTTAAATAATGCATTTAATATAATAATTGCACCATGGTGATTCAATGGTCCAATACTTAGCCACATAAGGAGATATTGGAGAAGGTATGGAAAATCCATGACTATTAAGATAACTTTTTTTATAGAGTATCTTGTGGGATGAGAGATCTAGGGATCAAGATAGAGAAAAACAGAGAGAGAGAGATTTATAAGAAAATTTCAGAGGTCAGGCATAGACAGCCGACGAATTGACATTGAAGTTATTCTGCCTTTCTCTTGCTCAATAAATTGTTTGCATAGTTTAAGGAACAGCACATGAATAGGCAGAGAATGGAGGGATATGGACCATGTGCAGGCACAAGGCGTTATTGTCATTAGGCACCATTAGATCGATTAGTTTGGGACAACTTTGTGGCTTGTTGTTGTGGTGTACTGTTCCATGTTCACTGGTCCTAGGTTCAGAACTTTATGGACATGGGAAACCATACAGCGTGACTCAGTCATCCTTCCCCAGATACACGGTGTCAGCTCTATATGTTATAGATCATACTAGAGCTTCTGTTCATTTACAACCTTTCTGGAATTTGGGGAGAGTACACACTTAGTCCCATACTACATTCAAGGTCCTTTGGTAAGTTATTGGAAATGATGGTTGTGGTTACGAACATGGTAATTGGGGAAGTATTGCATGTCCAACTAGTAGTGGAAGCAGACAACAGCTAATTGCCAACAGAGTGGGGCAAAAATGTCCAAAATAAGGGATAAACTTGTAAATAAATAGCACCTTCACTGACTTTGGTACATCTTCAACTCTATTGCAGCCAAATAAGTACTTCCAGGAATTTCAGTGTTACTCTTCATTGAAGCAACTGTTTCATCCCACCAAGTCTCCACTGGCAATCAAACATTCACATCTACTAACCTCATTATTGTTATTCTCCCAACGCTCCCATTAACTACCATCCCCCCCATTCCAACACTCACCTACATATCTGTAATGTGCTCGGTTGAACAGACACAAAGCAATTCCAGTTTCCAGGAGATGTGGTAAGACGCATACAAGAACAACAAGGTAACTTAAACTTAAAACCTGATTAAACCTTAAACCTAATTAACTATCATAAAACAGAAAGCATAAATAAACCACACAAAACACAATGTACAACGATCTCCACAAAGATTTCAGGGCTCACAATTCGTAGTCTTCACTTAATTGTTGCTGTTGCTGGGTCCATCCTAAGCTCCGATGATCACAATTCCTCAGTCTAGGTGAAGTCCCAAGAACTGAGCAAAAGGTGCCTCAATAAATAGGGGTTCAATCCACAAGCATAGCAAGACACACAGAGACAGACAAACTATTTGGTAAACACGAGGAAATCTGCAGATGCTGGAAATTCAAGCAACACACACAAAATGCCGGTGGAACACAGCAGGCCAGGCAGCATCTATAGGGAGAAGTACTGTCGACGTTTCAGGCCCAGACCCTTCGTCAGGACTCACTGAAAGAACAGATAGTAAGAGATTTGAAAGTAGGAGGGGGAGGGGGAAATGCGAAATGATAGGAGAAGACAGGAGGGGGAGGGATGAAGCTAAGAGCTGGAAAGTTGATTGGCAAAAGGGATACAGAGCTGGAGAAGGGAAAGGATCATGGGATGGGAGGCCTAGGGAGAAAGAAAGAGGGAGGGGAGCACCAGAGGGAGATGGAGATCAGGCAAGGATTGTGAGAGGGACAGAGAGAGAAAAAAGAGAGAAAAGAAGAAAAAGGAGAAAATAATAAATAAATAAATGAACGAATGAATAAATAAACAAACAAACAAACAAACAAATAAATAAATAAAGGATGGAGTAAGAAGGGGAGGGGGGCATTAACGGACGTTAGAGAAATAAATGTTCATGCCATCAGGTTGGAGGCTACCTAGACGGAATATAAGGTGTTGTTCCTACAACCTGAGTGTGGCTTCATCTTGACAGTAGAGGAGGCCATGGATAGACATATCAGAATGGGAATGGGACGTGGAATTAAAATGTGTGGCCACTGGGAGATCCTGCTTTCTCTGGCGGACAGAGCGTAGGTGTTCAGCAAAACTGTCTCACAGTCTGCGTCAGGTCTCACCAATATATAGAAGGCCGCACTGGGAGCACCAGACGCAGTATACCACACCAGCCGACTCACAGGTGAAGTGTCGCCTCACCTGGAAGAACTGTCTGGGGCCCTGAATGGTGGTGAGGGAGGAAGTGTAAGGGCAGGTGTAGCACTTGTTCCACTTACAAGGATAAGTGCCGGGAAGGAGAGTGGTGGGAAGGGATGGGAGGGACAAATGGACAAGGGAGTCGCGTAGTAAGCAATCTCTGTGGAAAGCAGAAAGAGGGGAGAGGGAAAGATGTGCTTGTTGGTGGGATCCCGTTGGAGGTGGCAGAAGTTACAGAGAATTATACGTTGCACCCGGAGGCTGGTGGGGTGGTAGGTGAGGACAAGAGGAATTCTATCCCGAGAGGGGTGGCGGGTGGATGGGGTGCGGGAAATGGAAGAGATGTGTTTGAGAGCAGAGTTGATGATGGAGGAAGGGAAGCCTCTTTCTTTAAAAAAGGAAGACAGCTCTTTCGTTCTGGAATGAAAAGCCTCATCCTGAGAGCAGATGCAGCAGAGACAGAGGAATTGCGAGAAGGGGATGGCATTTTTGCAAGAGACAGGGTGGGAAGAGGAATAGTCCAGGTAGCTGTTAAGAGTCCGTAGGCTTATAGTAGATATCAGTAGATAAGCCATCTCCAGAGATGGAGACAGAAAGATCAAGAAAGGGGAGGGAGGTGTTGGAAATGGACCAGGTAAATTTGAGGGCAGGGTGAAAGTTGGAGGCAAAGTTAGTGAAGTCAACGAGCTCAGCATGCGTGCAGGAGGCAGTGCCAATGCAGTCGTCGATGTAGCAAAGGAAAAGAGGGGGATGGATACCCGTATAGGCTTGGAACATGGACTGTTCACCAAAGCCAACAAAAAGGTAGGCATAGCTGGGACCCATACAGGTGCCCATGGCTACATCTTTGGTTTGGAGGAAGTGGGAGGAGCCAAAGGAGAAATTATTAGGAATAAGGATTAATTCCGCTAGACGGAGGAGAGTGGTGGTAGAGGGGAACTAGTTAGGTCTGGTGTCCAAAAAGAAGCAGAGAGCTCTGATCTCTTCCTGGTGGGGGATGGGGGTATAAAGGGACTGGACATCCATGGTGAAAATAAGGCGGTGGGGGACAGGGAACGTAAAATCATTGAAAAATTCAAAGCGTGAGAAGTGTCACAAACGTAGGTGGGAAGGGATTGAACAAGGGGGGATAAGACAGTGTCAAGGTATGCAGAAAGGAGTTCAGTGGGGCAGGAGCAAGCTGAGACAATGGGTTTACCTGGACAGGCAGGTTTATGGATCGTGGGTAGGAGGTAGAAACAGGAAGTGTGGGATGTGGGAACTATGAGGTTGGTGGCAGTGGATGGGAGATCCCCAGAGCTGATAAGGTTGGTGATGGTGTGGGAGACAATGGCCTGGTGCTCCTTAGTGGGGTCATGATCGAGGGGTAAATAAGATGAGGTATCAGAGAGTTGTTGCTGTGTCTCGGTCAGGTAGAGGTCAGTATGCCAGACTACAACAGCTCCCCCCTTATCAGCGGGTTTTATAGTGAGGTTGGGATTGGTGCGGAGGGAGTGGAGAGCAGAGCGTTCGAAAGGAGAGAGGTTAGAATTGAAACTCTGTGTGGTGAAGTCGAACGCTCGAAGACAGAGTCGGCAGAAGAAGAGTTCAGCATCATGAACTCACTGAGGTGTGGGCGAAGGGGGACAAAGCTGAGGCCCTTAATGAGGACAGAGCGCTCTGCCTCAGAGAGTTGAAGGTCAGAGGGATGGTAAAGACCCAGCACGGATGAGAGCTGGGATCAGATGAGGGAGGGAGGCTGGTAGTGTCAGTGGAGAGGGGAGGGTTGGGGTGAGAGGAAGATGGAGCCTCTGAGGGTCCAGGAGTTGACAGTGGGATCTGAGGGAGAGGGGATTGCAGAGGGGTGGTGTGGGAAGGGGAGACGGGAGTCACAATAGCAGCACATGAAGACCCGGCCTGGAGTTCAAGGCTGGGGTTGCAGTTGGAGTCTGTGCAATCGCTTTGAAGGTGTCCATGGTCATTGGAACCCGTATTGATGGTGCTGGAGTCCGGGTTTTGAATATGCCCTGGGTCGCCGGGGACGCGATACGAAGACCATGCTCTGGGGTCTGCAGATGGAAGATCTTGCGATCCTTGCCTAACATGACAAAGTCAAAGAAACGGCGATTGCATGTATGGATCCGATAGAGGATGAGATAACGGGCCAGTCCATTACAAGTGGCGAGGAAAGTGTCCCAGAGGTGTGGATGGGACTCTAACTATTTGGTCTTTTGTTTTCATTCCACTATCTCAATGTGGTTTCTTTAGGCATTGAGAGACATGCAGAAACAGATAAACTTTGGTCGTTTGTTCTCATCTCGCTGGTGCCTTGAGGCCAAGAAAGAATTCAGCTGCTATTAGCAAACATTTAACAAACCTACACTGTTTAACTTGTACAGACACCTTACATGTTGCGAGCTCACAAAGAGTTAAAGTGTCATTTGGTATTGTTTAGACTTTCATCTAACGTTTTTACAAAATTTAGTTCATCAAAACACAACATCACACACAATTAATCGTGGCCATTTGACCTGTCAGCCCATATAATTTTGAATGGGAAGAAACAGAGGTCATAGGTAGAACATGCAAACTCCACAGGGACAGGATTGAACACAGGATTTCTACTAGTTGTGCCTGTGATGATATTGGGTTTGCTGACCATGAAGTTCTAAGCTCAAGTGAAGACTTTAAGCCCTATCTGATATAAACAGCCATGAGTACTCGCACTGAAGGGAGAATACAGTGGATTACAGATAATTGGGCCATCAGTTAAACGGGACAGCTCTTAAACAACGAAAACTAATCGAGAAAATAGCACGGATTCCCTTTGTTTAGTTGGGACACTATGCCACCTAATTGGGGCAGGAGATTGTTGCCAAACAGCTTCTAACTAGCATCAGATAGTGCACTTGTGTGGGCATCAGACACTACACTGTTCTTAAAGCAAGCAGTTTCAAGCTTTCAGTCTTGGAGATGTTAGAAACAGCCGGGAGTGAAAATGAAATGATTTCACAACTTCATCAAAATATGAAACATGAAGAATTTGAAGGTATTGGCAATCATCTTGAATGTTACAATGAAAATGAAGATTTGATGTTGATAGCATTGAAGGCAGGCCATTATCAATGCTAGGTGTCTGCACTGATTTTGTTCACTTAAAGTCAGTTAAAAGAATGCAGCAGCATACAGACACACTGGATGAACTATAGAAACTAACAGAGTTTTATAGAACAGTAATAGTACTGGTAGTGTTCTAATTTGTTCTGTACTTCATTTAAGTATATAACATGTTACTCCGTTAAACAGTAGTTTGTCCTTTTTATACTTTTTTTTAACTATTTCCATGGAATTTTGTCTAATTGGGGCAGCTGCTTAATTGAGTCAAAATGTACTGGTCCCAATGTGTCCCAACTAACCGGAAACCACTATATACTACTACAACAAGGTGGTGATCACTTCCTGTACAGCTCTCCTCTTCACCTTTACTGTTAGGGTCCGGTCCGGAGCCCGCCTTCCGGGTCTTGCTCCGGTCTGCGGACTCTGGACTCCAGGTCTTGCAGCCAGCCCTCCTGTCACCCGGAGCCACTGGATCATCTTGGCTTAAGGAGGTACACCTGTCGCCTATTAGGGGGCAGGTGTTTATAAGGGGCTCAGAGACTGAGCCTAGGTGTGGGGTTGTTCTGTACCTGGTCTGCTGGCCAGCTCTGAATCCTGTTCTGTACCTGGTTGACAGCCTGCTCTGTTTGGTTGGTCTTGTTCCCCTGCTTCTCTTGTGTGCACTGGTCCCACTGTTCTGCCTTATTCGTCTTGCTCGCGCTGCCATGCTGTTGGCTGCCTTTCCCAATTTACTGGTGTATCACAGTAGTCCTGTTGCTCACCCTGGACCCAGCTCCCTTCTGTTCCCTCGCCTCTGCTGGGTAAGCCAGGCTGTTGCCATTACCCTATAGGTGGTTCTGCCCCTTGCCTCTGTCAGGGAAGCCAGGACATCAGCTGTTGCCCGGTGGAGGGACTCTGTTCCCTTCCTACCCCTCACCTCAGATGGGTTGTGCCCTGCACCTGCATAGGTGTCTGCGCCTTGCCCAGGCCTCCGTGTCTCTGCCTGGGAGGCGGTCCTGTCCAGGATGCGGCCCGCCCTGAGGACTCCTACCCTTTCCTCCCCTCGTTCCGATGGGTTGTGCCCCGCACCTGCCCAGGTGTCTGCGCCTTGCCCAGGCCTCTGTGCTTCTGCCTGGGAGGTGGCCCTGTCCAGGAGTTATGCGCCTGCCCCAGTGGGCTCTTCTGCCCGCCTGAACTCTGGGATCCTCCTGCCTCACCTGAACTCTGGAATCCTGCTCGTCCTGCCTCGCTGGAACTCTGGGATCCTGCTCTGCCTGCCTGACCTCTGGGATCCAGCCCTGCCTGCATTACCCCTTGCATGCCATGGCATCCCCATCCTGTCCTACCCCTAGTACTTCAGTGCCTGCGTCCTGCATTTGGGTCCATTCCATGTCCGCTCTTGACACTTTACATCCTGCAAGGATTGTCTCCACATGCCATTGATCATTCCTTTGGGTGAGCACCATGTCAGCTTGTGGATTTCAGGGTGTGGAAAGAGGGTCCCTCCTACGACCTGACTGTTGATGGCACAGAATTCCACCAGTCTTTCCCCTTTGTTAGTCATCGTTCCACATCCTTGTGTGCCCATGACCCTAGTGAAGTGTCAGCTGTTATTTCGCACTTTGGCGTTTAGATTTCCCATAATGTTATGTCATGGTGTTAATTCTCCCTCTGATTGCAACTGCTTGTAGGAAATGTTCTTCAATGTCACTGTTGTTAGTTGGAGCATAGCACTGAATCACAGTCATATTCATTCTTCCCTTTCATTCTAACTCTCATCAGCCTACTGTCCATTGGTTTCCACTCCAGCAAGCACTTTCCAATGCCCTTCTTCACAATGACAGCTACACCATCATGATGTTGACCATCTTCCCTTCCTAAGTATAAAACTATTTCACCAGTTGCTGCCTTGAGTCTGCCAGACCCTGTCCATCTGCTTTCACTGACACCCTGTATACTTGGGTTGTAATGACACATTTCTGCATTTATTTGTGCTAGCTTGCCAGTGTATATGGTTTTTACATTCCAAAAAAACAATTCTGGTCTTGATCTTGGCAGTGTTCAGGGCTTCCTTCATCGTGCGGGTAGCTTCCTCTCAGTTTACACTACTGTCAATCATGCAAATCCCAGGTGGATTCTCAGGAATACTATCGTTTTGATGTTGAAAGGCTCAAGGACACCTGTATGAAATCGGCCTTCACCATTCAGCTTATGAACAGATTCCAGGCCTTGCGAGACCTTGACAAGGACGTATCAGTAGACAGGATCAATGCAGTGTGGAAACAGATTGCCTCAGTCTTCAAAGAGAGCAGCGAGGCTTGTCTAGGTTATAGTGCTGGATAAAAGAACAAAGAATGGATACAGAAGGAAACATGGACAGCCTTAAAAGAAAACCAGAAAACTAAGAAGAATTAAGGAGAAACTTTAACTAACATATACTGCAGCTAACAAGAAAGTGAAGAGAGTTGTAAGAAAGGATAAGAGCATCTACATGGAAGACCATGAAGAGGAGGCTGAAGCAGCAGCCTATCAAGGTGATCGGGGAAATATGTATGAGATTTTAAAATTGGTAAGCAGAGAGATCCAGGCCAGATCCCGTGGTCCTGCGAGAGTTAAGAACAATCTACTTTTGATAACTGAGAAAGAGCAAGAAGCATGATCACATAGTATTTCAGAGAATTACTGAATAGATGACTACCAAATGAAGAACATGACATACAAGAGACAAGAGTGGACCTCAACATTGACACAGATCCACCCAAGCTATTAAATCATGAAAGAACAGCAAAGCTCCAGGATATGACATGCCACAACCACTGCTTGCTATAATCTGGGAATGGGGACAACTACCCAAGAACTGGACAAAGGGAGTCATTGTATGGATCCCCAAGAAAGGAGTGCTCGGTGATTGCAACAACTGGTGTGACATCTGTCAGTGCCCAGCAAGATTCACACTAAAGTCATTGTTCAACGGATTACAGACGCTGTCAATATATGTTTGAGGGAAGAGCAAGCAGGCTTCAGGAGACACAAAGGTTGTGTCAACCAGATATTCATGCTTCATAACATTATAGAACAGACCACAGAGTGACAGAGTCAACTGTATGTGAATTTTGTGGAATTTGAAAAGGCTTTTGATAGCACCCACAGGGAGAGTCTCTGGCAAATCCTCAGATCATCAGGATTCCTTTCAAAATTATCCAGTTTATCCAGAGTTTCTATGCTAACTTCACCTTCACAACTGGGGACTGCAATTTGAGCTTTTAAGTCAAGATAGGAGTCAAACAAGGCTGTGTGATATAAGTGACATTATTCAACCTGGTGATTGACTGGGTTATAAGACAAACAACAAAAGACTAATAGAGAGGCATTAGGTGGACTCTATTCTCTACTTTAGAAGACAATGGCTTTGTGGATGGCCTGCCATTACTATCACATAGATACCAGCACATGTAAAAGAAAGCTCAGTGCCTGTGTCCCTTTGGTGGACAAGTTGGACTTAGAGTCAAGCAGAGAAGGACTGAGACCATGACCCTCAGTGTAGAGTCTCCTCCTCCTGTCAGGTCATATGGCGTCAACTTACTCAGCATTTACAGATTCACCGACTTGGGCAGTATCATTCAGCAGGATGATGGGACCAAGGATGACCATCCAGTGCAGACTCAGCAAAGTTGAAAACATCTTCTTATCAATGAGCGATATATGGGGATCAACCAAGTACAGCGTCCACACCAAGGTGAAGCTTTACCAGAGCTGTGTTCTGTCCAGACTCGTGCATGAGTCAGAATGCCGGCGCGGGACAAGAAATGACATTGTCAGTCAGTTGTCATTTGACACCATGAGCCTCTGTTTTCTGGACAGGAAATATCTCCAACCAGACCCCACTCCTTCAGTGTCACCAACAGGACTATCATCATGGCTATCATGGCTACAGTCATCATCAAGAAATATTGGAGATGGATTGGGCATGTGATGAGAAGAGAGCCCAACTCCATCATCAAGGCACCACTTCATTTGACTCCTGAAGGATAGAGGAAATGGCGGAAACCAAAGACAACTTGGCACAATACCACAGAGGTGGAAATGAGAAGCCTGAACCACACAGGAACACAATAGAGAAGATGGCCAAGGACAGGCAGAGATGGAGGACCTTCATTGCTGCCCTAAATGCCAGTAGCATAACTACAATATGCTGCAACTTCTTAATCTTCAAAAGCTAGTTTACTTCCCTGTTTATTCTCTGTGGAGCGTTTAGCTGCCAATGTGCACTGATCAAGTGGTGGGTTCCCTCTCCCTACCAAAGAGAAGATACTTTCAGCTAACAAAATCATTTAAAATATAGCTCATTTATTTTCACTGATACATATTTAACTTGAAGCAACAGTCTTAAAAATGCAATTAAAACTCTCAGAGAATCTCTATCTTTAATATTTCCAAATTCTCATAGAGGACCTCTATCTTTAACATTTTCAAATTATAAGCCATTTATAAAACACAAAGCATGATGGAATTCTTAAGCTCAACGTATTTCCAAACCTCAGTTACAATTCTTATAAACTAAAAAGACATAACAACTAGTTGCAGACTAACAAATTGTCCATGCAGAAACTGAACCTGGAGGAATGGACTCTAGTTCACCCCATATTTCTTTCATGCTGCCTGATGTTCCTTACCCCATTCCTAGTAAGCCTGAACTGCTCTCTATATTTATACCCTCTTCCAACCACTTGGATGATTTCATGTGTATATGACATTTCTTCAGAAATCCTTTTAACAAAGAAAGTACATTTTTAAAAATGTAGAACTTAGCTTGCTTCTATTAATGTTGTAAAGCTAACATACATAAAAACCCCCAACTATAAATACATCAGTTATTGATCTGATAAATGATATTATCCATCTGTTCTTCAGGTTTCCTTGAACTAAGTAATTTAAGAGTCAGCTTGTCTATTTGAAACAGTCTAAATTAAATAGCCCATAATCTTATACTCTACTCTGGAGCAATAAAATGGCATGTGTTGTGACTAGCATCTGCTTCTACACTGACAGAGCATCTGTGAAACTGACAGCTTGTTTGCAAAGTTGTATTTTTAACTTCAAGTTGATTACTGGCTGCCATGTGCATTTTACGAACTGAAGACTGACTTCCTTTTACAACCAGAAGTTAAACAAGCTATCAGTTGTAAGTTTACTTACATCTGTTTTTGATCTTGCAAGTGGCAGCTGTGTTTTGAAAGCAAGGTTAGTAAAACAAGGAGTGAATATCTAACACATGCCATTGTGTTGTGCTGCAATGTTGCATGGAGATTTGCTTAATGCTGTAACAAAGGAAAGGTGTTACTTTGATCCTACTGCTTGATAATATGATATTAGCTTCATGATGAGTGTTCACCAGAACAACAGGATGCCTCCTTTGTTCTTGGTCAAGTATTGTCTTTAAGCTATACTTGAGAATGATGATGTGGCTGAGTTTATAATTTCTTCCGAATGATAGCCCCTTTGACAATGCAACACTTTAGCTATATAGAATACAGGAATGGGCCATTCAGCCCAAATATGTGTGCTGTCCATGATGCCTATTTAAACTAACCACATCTACCTTCACAAGGTTTATATCCTCCACTTTCTGCTAGGAAAATGCTCAAATTACTTAGTCAACCTTGAATCCCATAGTTATTGATACAGAACCAGGAGTGCCACAATTTAAATGGCAATTAACACCTATGCCTCTTGTTTTTATTGGGTTCATAATTATTATTTGCAAAAACAAACTAGCATGGGATGACATAAGCTGTTTGATCATCCCATGTGAAACTGACTACTTTAAAAATGTTTAGTATATTTAATAAACAAAGAAAAGACTAGTTTTATTAGTCACATGTACAAACGTTTGTACATTGAAACATACAGTGAAATGCATCGTTTGAGCCAATAACCAACACAGGGATGTGCTGGGGACAGCCCACAAGTGTCACCATGCTGTCAATGTCAATGTTTAGGAAGCAAGGATCAGATGGGTCTATTGAGGAATATAAGGTAGCAAGAAAGGAGCTAAGAAGAGGCCGAGAAGAGCAAGAAGGGGGCATGAGAAGGCCTTGGTGAGTAAAGTAAAGGAAAACCCCAAGGCATTCTTCAATTATGTGAAGAACAAAAGGATGACAGGAGTGAAGGTAGGACCAATTAGAGATGAAGGTAGGATTGATTAGAGATAAAAGTAGGAAGATGTGCCTGGAGGCTGTGGAAGTGAGCGAGGTCCTCAATGAATACTTCTCTTCGGTATTCACCACTGAGAGGAAACTTGATGACGGTGAGGACAATATGAGTGAGGTTGATGTTCTGGAGCATGTTGATATTAAGGGAGAGGAGGTATTGGAGTTGTTAAAACACATTAGGATGGATAGGTCCCTGGGGCCTGACGGAATATTCCCCAGGCTGCTCCACGAGGCAAGGGAAGAGATTGCTGAACCTCTGGTTAGGATCTTTATGTCCTCGTTGTCCATGGAAATGGTACCAGAGGATTGGAGGTAGGCGAATGTTGTCCCCTTGTTCAAAAAAGGTAGTAGGGATAGTCCAGGTAATTATAGACCAGTGAGCCTTACGTCTGTGGTGGGAAAGCTGTTGGAAAAGATTCTTAGAGATAGGATCTATGGGCATTTAGAGAATCATAGTCTGATCAGGGACAGTCAGCATGGCTTTGTGAAGGGCAGATCATGCCTAACAAGCCTGATAGAGTTCTTTGAGGAGGTGACCAAGCATATAGATGAGGGTAGTGCAGTGGATGTGATCTACATGGATTTTAGTAAGGCATTTGACAAGGTTCCACACGGTAGGCTTTTTCAGAAAGTCAGAAGGCATGGGATCCAGGAAAGTTTGGCCAGGTGGATTCAGAATTGGCTTGCCTGCAGAAGGTAGAGGGTCATGGTGGAGGGAGTACATTCAGATTGGAGGGTTGTGTCTAGCGGTGTCCCACAAGGATCTGTTCTGGGACCTCTACTTTTCGTGATTTTTATTAACGACCTGGATGTGGGGGTAGAAGGGTGGGTTGGCAAGTTTGCTGACGACACAAAGGTTGGTGGTGTTGTAGCTAGTGTAGAAGATTGTCAAAGATTGCAGAGAGACATTGATAGGATGCAGAAGTCGGCTGAGAAGTGGCAGATGGAGCTCAACCCGGAGAAGTGTGAGGTGGTACATTTTGGAAGGACAAACTCCAAGGCAGAGTACAAGGTAAATGGCAGGATACTTGGCAGTGTGGAAGAGCAGAGGGATCTGGGGGTACATGTCCACAGATCCCTGAAAGTTGCCTCACACGTAGATAGGGTAGTTAAGAAAGTTTATGGGGTGTTAGCTTTCATAAGTCGAGGGATAGAGTTTAAGAGACGCGATGTAATGATGCAGCTCTATAAAACTCTAGTTAGGCCACACTTGGAGTACTGTGTCCAGTTCTGGTCGCCTCAGTATAGGAAGGATGTGGAAGCATTGGAAAGGGTACAGAGGAGATCTACCAGGATGCTGCCTGGTTTAGAGAGTATGGATTATGATCAGAGATTAAGGGAGCTAGGACTTAACTCTTTGGAGAGATGAAGGATGAGAGGAGACATGATAGAGGTGTACAAGGTATTAAGAGGAATAGTCAGAGTGGACAGCCAGCGCCTCTTCTCCAGGGCACCACTGCTCAGTACAAGAGGGCATGGCTTTAAGGTAAGGGGAGGGAAGTTCAAGGGGGATATTAGAGGAAGGTTTTTCACTCAGAGTGGCTGGTGCGTGGAATGCACTGCCTGAGTCAGTGGTGGAGGCAGATACAGTAGTGAAGTTTAAGAGACTACTAGACAGGTATATGGAGGAATTTAAGGTGGGAGGTTATATGGGAGGCAGGGCTTGAGGGTCGGCACAACATTGTGGGCCGAAGGGCCTGTAATGTGCTGTACTATACTATGTTCTATGTTCAACATAGCATGCTCACAACTTAACACCTGTATTTCTTTGGAACATATGCGGGAGGAAACCGGATCAACCGGAAGAAACCCACACACACGGAGAGAGCATACCCTGACCCAGGCTCTATTAAATGTTACACCAACCACTATGCTACCCTATGCTATTCTACTGCTACCATGCAGAGTTTACTGAACAAAATAGGGGTGTGTTTACCAGAAATAAACTCCTTGAGGTGATTCCTTATTTGATGGTCTGTACTTAGTCTAGAATGTGGAATGAAACATGAGCAGGAAAAGCAACACACATTGAGATATATCAGATCTGTATGAGTAGAACAGTCTTCATCATTCCACCACCTCCTGGTCACACTTGCCATGAGCACTGGAAGTAGTGTAATAATAATGCATTTTCATAATTTCCTACCCTGTGTCTCATCAACGTCTGCCTCTGCTGAATATAGCTGCTCCTGCATGCATCGTGATTGCAACTCATTACACAGCAGCATTCCAGCTGATCTTGACAACCGCTGATCTCAGAAAAATTTTAAATAAGCCAAAACTGAAGATGAATCTTTGACCACCTTTTGAGTATTTCTCCTAAGGCATAGTTATAGAGCATTGTCGTAGGAAAGCAGAATCCATCATCAGAGAACCCCATCACCCAGGTCATGCTTTCTTCTCACTGCTGCCAACAGGAAGAAGGCACAGGAGCCTTTGGACTCAGACCACCAGGTTCATGAACAGTTATTACCCTCAACTATCAGGTTCTTGAACTGGAAGGGATAACTTCACTCAACCTCACATCAGTGAGATGTTCCCACACCTAATAGACTCGCTTTCAAAGATTCGTCATCTCATGTTCTCGATGTTTATTGCTTGTTTATTTACCTATCTTTCTATTTATTATTATTATTATTATTATTATTATTTATTTTCTTTGTATTTGCACAGTTTGCTGTCCTTTGCACATTGGTTGTCCACCCTGTTGGTCCAGTCTTTCATTGACTATTTTATGGTTATTGGATTTATTGAGTATGTCCACAAGAAAATGAATCTCATGGTTGTATATGGTGACATGTATGTACTCTGATAATAAATTTACCTTGCACTTTGAATTCCATTGAACTGCATACAGTAATCACCAATTGCTGAGAAGCATACTGATGTTTACTATACTGGTGCCACACAGGTGGGATCTCATTATTTACCTACGTGGCTCAGGTTACAAAGCGAGGGAAATTTAATTCTTAAAGCCTGATTGATGACCATTCCCAGAGATAAAAAGCACTTACATGATCCCAGGCCACTTTTCCTGGCAGCTTTCATAGACTCAAGACCTCCCAATGCAACTAAGACTGTTTTGGGTCATTCTCATTGTAAGCTCTCATTGTGCCGAATGGTGGGTGAAACCCTCTCTACCATTGAGCACACCTGCACAGAGCGTTGTGGCAGGAAAATAGCATCCATCATCGAGGGTCCCCAGCACCCGGTTCATGGGCTTTTTCCCCACATAGTCTTTTTTGCTGATTTCTGCACTAAAGCATTCTTGGCAAAGGGCTGCATAGTCATGAGATCCAGGATAAAGACCTATTTTGACAGACATCAAATAACTAAACATTAAAATATACAAGGTGTAGTGTAATGATAATAAGATATGCCAGCTGATTACTTGCTTGGTTCAATGGGTTTGGTAGTCATGTTTCATCATTACCTGCTCGCTCATATACTGTACGTGAATGGAGGCTCCACCAGCACTTGTAAAACATGACCTCATGACCCGCTGGTCTTTATGGTCAACTCGAACTGCTGTTATTATAATACGGTTTTGCTGATTCTGACACTTCTTTAGAAGTTGAAAAGTTAACAAATTAAAAATGTAGTTTTATCATGTTTAATAGATGAATCATATAATTAATACAAAGGGACGGTGAAAACTTCACTGCCTTTTATTGCATGAACTAACTGTGATACAGGCCATTTATAAATGACCCTTTTTAGAATTCAAAATGTAAAGACTTTACTGATTCAAACTGCAGATACTTGAATTCTTTACAAGAGCACATCCCGCTTACAGGGCTGATGTCTCTGTCAGTTATAAAACTTCTCATCATAGTTAAAGACTGGCCCTGTCTCATGTTTAATAAATGTGGCGTGTTTAATGCGTGTGTCACTGAAGCTACAATAAAAAACAGGAATAAACTGTGTGATGATTAATGCAAGGGTAGAAGTTTGCTGATTTTTTAACATGTTGTGTATAAATTCAATTCGCAATTTGCAATCCCAGCATTTTGGAATGCCTCCTGCTATTTTTGGTATTGCATCATATGATTCACACATTCCTGCAGTGCACAACAAAGGCAACAATGATGTCAATCATCATGCATCTCTCCTTTGACCCCTTGCCCTGCTCTGTGTTTGCAGCCTACCCAGATGGGATATCAAGGCTGAACAGTAGGAAGAAGCCTTGCACCTGTGCTGCTTCCAGGATCTTTAATTGCTTGCAGGCATCGGTATGGGACGAATTTTGTTCTCATTGAGTAAAGAACTTCTGTCAACTTGTGAACACAACAATGGGCTGCTTGCTAGGAGCTGGGGCAGGTTATAAGAGCAGGAGTCATTCCATGGGTAGGAAATTCGGGGCAGCAGTGACTTTTCCCATCAGAGGGACAGTTGTTAGAGACAATTTTCCAAGTACATCAGTCTTTGGAGCTATGGAGATAGCAGCAATGTCACTGGAAGGGGATCTTTCTCTCATGCCAAGGGGAAATACAGGCATCTATATCACTGTAGACAGCAGGCTTCCTAGAGAGGAGTAATGGTCTTTACATAGGAGAACCAAGGGAGCTTTATATCAACAGTGAAGGCTCTCACCCTTCACACATGGAAAGAGTGTATGGCCAAAAGATCTACAGACCACACTATGCACTGCAAATAAGTGAAACACAAATCTTCCCTATTCTTCAACTCCAGCCCCACTGCAATGAAGGGCAACGTCTCATTTGCCTTCTTAATTTCATGTTGGACCTGCCTGCAAACCTGCTGTGGTCCAACTTCTAGAAGGTGGCATGGTAATGTAATGGTTAGCCCAATCACTTTCCGGCACCAGTAATCAACAATCGGGATTCAATTCCTGCTGCTGTCTGTAAGGATTTTGCACAGTTAGGATTAAGGTTAGCAAGTTGTGGGCACGCTATACTGACACCAGAAGCTTGTGTGTTATGATCCCAGCCCCCTCCTTCCTGAGAATCGCAAAATCGCTATTAATTTGGGTCTGGGACCCAGGAAATGAGGGAGAATCCTCATTTATACAAAGCAACGGATTTTGACCATTGTTACTTGGAAGACACCTTTGTGGATTGCGACTCTATGCTACGCACCCGCTATCTTGGCTACATGGACACCCTCGGGCAATGTGGGGTGGGGATTGTATCACCTCACCTTGATTGACATCTACAACTCTGCAAGTCAAGATAAAAAGGGGACTGCAGGGGGCAGTACCCTAGCGACGCACCAGAAGGAGACACCATCGCTCATCGCTCCCGTGAGGACGGGAAGCCGTTCGGGAGCCACGTGTGGTTCGTTTCCCCTAGCCTGGGAAACGAGTGGCTGATAACACCGAAAAGGACTTCGAACTGACAACGGGGAACCCACGTTCCCGATTCAACGATTTGAGTCCAAAAGGCTGGCAAGTTTATTTTCTCACCAAAAATCTTTCTCTCTCCAACAAGTGAAACCCAGTGGTCCCCAAACGGCTAAAAGCCTGCATGAACTGGTAAGACTTTTATATTTCCATCGGACAATATTTTTACCCCTAGACAAAATGATAGAGCCACTTCTTATTGTTGATTATTACTATACCCGCGCTTTAGATTGAGTATTGACGACTTATATTATCTGAATGTTTGTATTAACCTTACTTTTGTGCCCCTTTATAAATAAAAACGTTTAAAAATAGTACCATCAGACTTCAATGGACCTCTCTATCTTTGCTGGTAAGTGACCCAGTTATGGGGTTCATAACAGGTGACATTTGTGGGCTGCCTCACAGCACAATTATCGCTGACTGATTTGATGCAGATGATGCATTTCACTATATGCTTTGATATTTCAATGTACATGTGCAAATCAAGCTAATTTAATCTTATCTTATAAATCTTGTGATCTTGTTCCCTTACTGAATAACAATTTCTCCCCAAATAGATAATAATCTTCCTTCAGATTCCTCTTGTTGAAGTTTGTGACTTACACTTCCCACATTAAGCTCCATTTATCACTTCATCCATTGAAACACTGCAGAATCACGATTCCCTTTGAGCAAGCAACACACTCAAAATGCTGGTGGAACGCAGCAGGCCAGGAAGCATCCAGAGGAAGAAGTACAGTCGATGTTTCAGGCCGAGACCCTTCGTCAGGACTGGCGAAGGATCTCGGCCCAAAACGTCGACTGTACTTCTCCCTATAGATGCTGCCTGGCCTGCTACGTTCCACCAGCATTTTGTGTGCGTTGCTTGAATTTCCAGCATCTGCAGATTTCCTCGTGTTTCCCTCTGAGCAAGATGGCTTTCATATTATTGGCAAACTTAGAAATCTTATACATTGTGCACTCCTTCAAATTATTACTGTAAATACCATTGAGATCTAAGAACTAAAGATGACAACATCCATCTGTCTCGAAGGACAATGGTTTTGTTTTGACACTGGAGTGACCTCTCCAGGGCACAAGCCTGTGTGGAAGGTATGGAAACGTCGGATACACAGTCATCAAGATCCCCTCTTGGCCTCACCTGTGTAGTCCAAAGGAGAGTGAAGCAATACCTTTGGCGCCAAGTTGGCTGCAGGAGCTGCTGGAAGGATGTTCAGTGATATCCAGCAACCTTAGGGGTTCCACTCTGGACTTACTCTAAGAACCAAGTTCTTGGATATTCTATCGATTATGTTCTGCAGCTTAAAAGGAAGGCACTTATTGCAATTTTCTGTTTTCTGTCTGATGGCCAGTTGTCAATCTCTGGTTACATATTTAGAACAATGAATGATACAGTAAGGAACAGTTCTTTGGTCCAGAATGTTGTGATGAACTAATGAACCTAATGATGTCTAATGAAGTGAATTCTTCCTTTCTGTAACCCTCCATTCTCTGCTTATGTCTGAGAGTCCTTTAAATGCCTCTTTGGTATCTGCCTCCACCACCAGCCTTAGCAGTGTATTTCAGGCATTTATTATTCTCTGTATAAACCATCTCCTGTGAAATTTCTCCCTTTCTCCTTAAATGCATGCCCTCTCACATTAAGAATTTTGATCCCGGAAAAAAA
The DNA here is from genome assembly GCF_048418815.1 of Hemitrygon akajei. NCBI lineage: Eukaryota > Metazoa > Chordata > Chondrichthyes > Myliobatiformes > Dasyatidae > Hemitrygon > Hemitrygon akajei. The sequence goes on from NC_133143.1 coordinate 25,621,767, forward strand.
TGATGTTAGTTCTTTACTCTCTACTTCCTCCAGTACCATGGCCTCTCAATTTAGCCAACAACCTCTCATTTGGCATCTTGTTCGAAGCCTTTTGGAAATCTAAATACACTACATCTTTAGGTCCCCTTCATCTACCCTCCCTATCACATTCTTAGAGAATTTTAACAACTCTTTTTGAACATGATTTGCTTTCCATAGAACCACAGTGCATTGACAGATAAAAAACTCGTGCTTTCAATACTATTTTTATTCACACAGTTCTGATCAAGATAGCTCTTGCGTACAATGCTCCCTTGGTCGACATCTTCCAGATAGCTCAGGAAAATATTACTTTTGCATCTTTTACATCTGTTTTTTTTATCTTAAGTGTGTTTCTGGGACTGTTAGAGCCAGCAATTTACAGCTTGAAATTATTTGAGTGATCCAGCGCTTTGCTATCTCCAAGTAGAGTCCGGGAAGCAAGTGCGTACTCAGACAGCCTTGATGCAAAGAAACTCTGAGACAGGATGTGAGCCAATGTTCAACTCCATTTCACCATTTAAAGCTTCCATTAATCGCTGATTAAAGCATTGAGGGAGATTGAGACATTAGGCAAATGCGGAAGACGAGTGAGGGTTTCAGTGTGGACTGCCTGCCTTCTGATTGCTGCTGGAGAAGGAATCTGTGAGTGGCCCATTACTGTGGAGGGGGGTATTCCTCTCTTTCAATGAATGTCGCTGATATTGTAGGATGGCATCATGGTTCTGCATTTATGGATTGGACTATAGTGTTATGGACTGTGAACTTTTACAGACTTGTGGTTTTTATATTCTGTGTATTTTTTTATCACCCTTTCCTTTTCCATTTTGTTGAGGGGGAAGTTAAGGAGTTTGGGGGTTGATGTTCTGTTAGTTTTTTGTGTGGGGGAGGGTTCATTTTTTGGAGGTGTTATGAATGTACCACAGCTCTGAGGGGCCGAAGGGTGCGGGGTAGCCCCCTCCTTTGTGAGAATCGCAAGATCACTATTGAGTCAATTCAGGAGACCCAGGAAATGAGAGAAAGACATGCAGAATCCACAAGGCGGTAGAATGTGTCTTGGCCTCCGAGAGGCGGACCCATTGATGCCGGCTATTGTCTCTTGGAGACGGACTTGTGTATTGCATCCTGGACGAGGCATCGACGCCCCAGGCAATGAACCAAGGGGGAGGTTGGTGGAGGGATTGCATCATCCCAACCTGATTAACATCTGCGACCCTGTGAGTCAGGATAAAAGATGGTCTGTGGGAACAGCCCCTCAGACGCACCAGAAGAAACGCTAGCGATCCCGTAATAGCGAAAGCCGGTGGGAGGCCACGTGTGTCCGGTTCCATTTGCCCAGAATCGGGGACCTTTGCCACGGAAAAATGGTTTTTAGCTAACAACGGGGAACTCAACTCCCAACGACTTTCGAAGGATTGACATCATAAAAGGAATCGGCAAGTTTTCTCTAAATCTCTCTCTCTCCAACAATTGTCCCACAGCGGTCCCCTCAACGGCTGCAGCCTGTATGAACTGAACGAACTATATATTTCCATCGGACAATTCATTATCCCCTAGACAACGATACAGCTTATTTCTTATTGATTATTATTATACCCGCACCTTTAGATTTAGTATTGATGACGTATAGTATCTGTATATTTGCATTGATATTATTTTTGTATCTTTTTACTAGTAAATACTGTTTAAAAATAGTATCATCAGACTTCAACGGACCTCTCTATCTTTGCTGGTAAGTGACCCAGTTACGGGGTACGTAACAGGGGTCAATGGTTCTATTCCATTTTGTGCCAGGGGAGGGGGGTTTTGAGAGGTTGATGATCAGTATGCTGTTCTTTTTGTACAGGAGGGGAGGTGGGATTGATGTTTCTCTCTGAACGATTTTCATGTCCTTTCTTTGTTTCGTGGCTATCTGGAGAAAGTGAATCTCAGAGTTGTTTAGGGAAACATGCTTTGATAATAAATTAACTGTTGGAAGTTTTGAACCTTTGTCTTCTTTTGCACGTTGTTCATCAATTTTTGTCAATTTATGTATAGCTTTTTGTAAAATTCCTGTTATTTCCTTTTTCCTGTAAATGTAGGAAAAGGTAGTATATGGTAACATAACACACAAAATGCTGGTGGAACGCAGCAGGCCAGACAGCATCTATAGGGAGAAGCGCTGTCGACGTTTTGGGTCGAGACCCTTCGTCAGGACTAAGTGAAAAGATAGTAAGAGATTTGAAAGTAGGAGGGGAGGGGAAAATGCAAAATGATAGGAGAAGACCGGAGGGGGTGGGGTGAAGCTGAGAGCCAGAAAGGTGATTGGCAAAAGGGATATCGATGCCGAGATTGCGGAATACATTTTTGTTGGTCCACAAATCAGATATGTCATCAATGACAGGCAATTCAAAGAACTTCTAATGGAACTGGAGAAAATCACATGGAAGACATCCAAAGAAGTCTTCCATGGAGACCAAATTACACGCAGCTGGTCAGTAACATGCTCCAAGCATACAAAAACATGAAATACAACATGTCACCAATGATTCATTTTCTGCATTCCCATTTAGACTTCTTCCCTGCAATTCTTGGGGCTGTCAGTGATGAGCATGGTGAAAGGTTTCACCAGTACATTGTAGTCATGCAAAAAAGGGCAACTGGAGTTTGAGGAAACTTGGTATGTCGTCAAATACTCTCGCACATTTCTACAGATTTATTGCATGAGCGTCTGTTGCGGAGGGGCCACTGCACAGGATCAGAAAAGGCTGCGGAAAGTTGTAAACTCAGCCAGCTCCATCATGGGCATAGGACTCCCCAACATCGAGGATACCTTCAAAAGGTGATGCCTCAAAAAGGACCCCAATCACCGAGGACATGCCCTCTTCTCATTGCTACCATCAAGGGAAAGGTACAGGATGGCGCAGGTGAAACACAGAGATGTGTTGCGGGCAGCTTACTATGAATGCCCACAAGAAAATGAATCTCAGGGTTGTACATGATGACATAAATGTACTTTGATAACAAATTTACCTTGAACTTTGAACTTTCAAACTTGAATGCACACACCCAACATTTCAGGAACAGCTTCTTCTCCTCCGTCATCAGATTTCTAAATGGACAATGAAACCAGGAACACTACCTCACTATTTTTCTCCATTTTTGCACAACATATTTAATTTTTTATATATATATCTATATATTTTTTTTGCTCTTTCTTTTTTCCCACCCCTTATGGGTGGTGTAAATGTGTATTTTTCCTTAATCTTGGGTCCTCTATCAGAAGCCTGGGAACTTGAAAGTCTGGCACATTATTTTTGCTGTTCTTTCCGGACCGAGATCTCAGATGTCATTCCCAGGATTTGTTAGAGCCACTCTCCCAGTCCAGGTGTCACAGCCACAAGTCTTCCTATCACCACCAGGATTACTCTGGCTTTAACATTCCACATCCTTTCTATCTGCTCTTTCAAGCCCTGGTATTTCTCCAGCTTCTCATATTCTTCCTTCCTGATGGTACCGTCATTCGGGATTGCCACATCTATTACCATTGTTTTCTCTTGTCCCTTGTCCGGTATTACTATATTTGGCTGAGTGGCCAGTACCTGCTTATCAGTCTGTATTTGGAAGTCCCACAGAATCTTAGCTCTGTCATTCTCCACTACCATCTTAGGTGTTTCCCATTTGGACTTGGGAGTGTCCGATCCACACTCAGCGCAGATGTTCCTGTACACAATTCCTTCAACTTGGTAGTGCTGTTCTGTGAACACTGTCTCTGCCTGCATCTTGTACCCTCCTACTATGTGCTGGATGGTTTCAGCAGATTTGTTATCCTAATGGCCGCCAACCCGTCAATCACGATCGACTGGTCGATCTTTGAGACTTTCCCAGTAGATCCTGAAAAAAATGAAATATAAATACACACATACTATTGAGAGATTGTTTCCGGGTTGCGGGGTTTTAGTTCCGTTCTTTCTGCCCAGTGTGTAGCTCCCCCGCCACGCATTACACAGTGTACTTCAGTGGTCCCCAACCACCGGGCCGCAAGGAAACGATACGAGTCAGCTGCACCTTTCCTCGTTCCCTGTCACGCCCACTGTTGAACTTGAACCCACACAAGGTCACCATCTGCCTAAACGCAGTGACACCCTCGCGGGATCACTGGTTGGCCTTGGGTAACCGGCCACCTCACTCAGCCGACGAGATGTGCCATTGCTACTGGCCTGGAGCGCGGACAGATGGGTGCCGCCTCTAAACCTGTTTAGCACACCGAATGTTTGTGGGGAACCCAGTGCTGAAATATTTGCAGACGACCTAATTTGGGCTCAGGGTTTTGTAAGTAGCAGAGCAGCTACCTCGCTGCGATCTACTGAAAGTTATCCTTCGAGCCAAACTTCCGTTGGCCGATAGATCTTATCTACCTATGGGAGGTGGGGCTCGCACTCCTCACTCGGTCAGTCATTCTCTCTAGACTACAACCGCTGTGGCCCCAGCACAGGGACCTCCGGCCTGACCTTGTCCTCTCACCCCACTCACGACCAGCCGCATCTGGCCAAGGCATCTGACAGTGGGCGGGCAGGTGGGAGGATGGCATTTGGGCCCGGAGGCCCATTGTCTAATGCAGCAATGAAGCCCTCAAAACTGCTTTGGCACCTTGAATCCAAGCACCCCACACTTAAAGACAAACTCGTTGAGTTTTCTCAGCGGAAAAAACGTGAGCAAGCGGGACAGAAGCTAATTGCTGAGAGCCACGAAAACTAAATTGCAGAATAGGGTGGAAATAAGGAACCAGCTTCGAGTATCACTGTATTCCAGTCATGTTTAACACCCCCCCCCCCCACCCCGTTGGCCGGTCCGCAAGAATATTGTCAATATTAAACCAGTCTGCGGTGCAAAAAGGGTGGTGAACCCTGGTGTACGTACATTGTTTCTACCTCCGGGTTGTGGGGTTTTACTTCCGGTCTTTTCTGCCCAGTGCGCATGCATGTAACTAATCGATTTGGAGTCGATCTTGCCTTTCACTAAGGCCAAGGTAGGGGATCTTGGGCTTAAAAACGTTGGTGACCTCTATGTTACACAGTCTTCATCTTGGGTCTTGCCTGGTGTGATAGACCCCTGCTTCTATTACTGTATTGCACAGCGCCTGTTCTTGTGCAGCTGTGAGCAGAACCTCCATGCTGTCCCTCAGCCCTGCCATTTCCAACTGTTGGTAGGTCTTTCTTATGTCAGCCACCTCAGATATCTGGTGATGGTACACACCGTGCACCAGCTTGTCCTGCCATGGCCTCTGGTCCTCTGGCTCTGCTTCACCCACTTCCATTTCTATATCCCCTGCCTGCTGTCTGAGGTATTCTCCTAGCAGGTCATCCTTAGGGACCATCTTCCTGAGATATTCATGGATGTTTCACATTTCTTCCAGGACTGTGGCCTTGACATTTCCAAGCCGCTGTCCTCCTTTATTCTGGCAGATGCAAAGTCACTCAACAGTGGATTTTGAATGAAATCTTCCTTGTTTTGTTAGTAGTTTCTGGGTCTTGACGTCAGCAGCCTCCAGTTCATTCCTTGGTCAGCACAGTATTGCAGCTGGGTATCTGATGACTTGTAGGGCCAATGTGTTGACGGCTCTGATCTTGTTCTTCCCATTCAGCTATTTGGACCTGTCTCTCTCTTTGGAGATACTTGGATGTTGCAGCCTTCCTTGTGTCCTCATTATGGCTTCCATGTGCCTGCAGGATCCCAGGTATTTGTAGCAGCCCTGTACATCTGGCATGTGGCCTTCAGGTAACTCGACTCCTTCAGTCTTGATGAGTTTGCCTCTTTTCACTACCATCTGGCTGCACTTTTCCAGTACAAGTGACATCCCAAAGCTCTGTGTAAATCCTTGTCAGGTGGATTGGTGAGTCAATGTCTCTTTCATTTCTGGCATACATCTTGATGTCATCCATGTACAGGAGATGGCTGATGGTCACTCCACTCTTGGTCCTGTACCCATCCCCACTCTCTGAGATGATCTGGCTGAGGGGGTCAAGCCCATGCAGAACAGCAGCGGGGAGAGTGCATCACCCTGGTATATTCCACATCTGATGATCACTTGTGCTTTGATTTAACTTCTAGCATTGTACTCCAATGGTCCATTGAGTTCTTGATGAAGGTCCTTAGTGTCTTATTGACCTTGTACAGATATCGGCATCCCATAATCCATGTGCAGGGCGTTAAATCATATGCTTTCACAATCCAGGTTGTGCTTATGTGGTTTGCCTGGTTTTGGAGTGTCGCATGACTGCTTTGTCTATCAGTAGTTGGTGCTTGGAGCCTCTGGTTCCATTAGCAATCCCCCTCTGAACAAGGGTCAGGAATTTACACACATATTCCTTCAGCTTGGTGGCAATGATGCCTGATAGGAGCTTCCATGTTGTTGACAGGCAGGTTATAGGCCAGTAGCTTGATGGTGTTGCTCCTTCGTTAGGATCATTCATTATGAGTACTGTCCATCCATGAGTTAGCCAGTCAGGGTGGGAGCCTGCTTCAAGCAGCTGGCTCATTTGAGCTGCCAGCCATCTATGTAGTGCTGTTAGTTTCTTCAGGCCCTAGTGATGTCCAGATCTTCATGCTTGCTACCCATTGCTGGACATCTACTGGTGTGATGGTGAGCAGTTCTTCCTCTGGGAGATCTTTCAGCCATTGGGCTCTGGTGTTATGTAATGCTTCTTTCTCCCATATACTCCTCCAGTACTCCTAAGTTGCTGTTTTCATTGGTTCAGGTACTGGCATGTTGTTGCTCTGGAATTGGTTCAGCTACTGTCACATTGGTTCTTTGGAGAAGAGTGCACTTACCTGCTTGGCCTTTGTGTCCCTAGTGTACCTCTGTAGTCTGGTAGCCAGAGCTGTTAAGCATTGCTTGGAAGTTTCCAGAGCTTCGGCTATGGATATCCCTCTTTACTTCCTTAGTAGCCGAAATGAGTCTTTGATCTTCACATCTTTCTGCAGCTCAGTTAGTAGTTAGTCTGCTGACCTCCGTCCTTGTGGTTTTCATCTTGACTTCCACTCATCATCTCTGGTGGATGAGGGGGGTGGTTCTGACACTACTCTCCACTTTATTTCATTTTGCTGCCCTGCATTTCAAGAATTGCTGCTGATGATGTATATATCAGATTATTGGTCTCAGTCATGTTGGAGGTTCTGCTTCACTGGGTAGCATGCTGTCTGATGGAATTTTATCATAGTCTGGGGTGCCTAGTTTGTTAATTGACAGTCGCCAGTTTAGCTATGATCTTATCTCTAGTTGCAGCAGCCAGCGTCGATATGACCCAAGGTGAGGTTCGAGCTCGCATTTCCCGTCTACAAGGCAAGGCTATTTGCGCCATCTATGAGTTGTGCAGGTGGGGTTTGAACTCATATTTCCTGGTCAGCTTGGTTATGCAGTGACGTTGCTGCGGTGTATCGTAATTGCCTCTCTGTTGTTTTTCAGTATATGTGGATGATGGTCCCCACATGCGGTTGACGTATCCTCTTTCAAGTGGTTTGTTTTTAAAGTAGCTTAATTCAATGTTGTCCAGTCTTGTCCATTTCTGGTTTGTTCTGGTAGCCAATTTCTCGCCAGATAGTCCCGGTTCCCTAACCATTGGTGCGGACCTTGTTAAACTGGGCAAAGTTCGAGCTGGCATGTCGCTTCTTGTTATAACCATATAACCATATAACAATTACAGCACGGAAACAGACCATCTCGGCCCTTCTAGTCCATGCCGAACGCTTACTCACCTAGTTCCACTGGCCTGCACTCAGCCCATAACCCTCCATTCCTTTTCTGTCCATATACCTATCCAATTTTACTTTAAATGACAATACTGAACTTGCCTCTACCACTTCTACTGGAAGCTCATTCCACACAGCTACCACTCTCTGAGTAAAGAAATTCCCCCTCGTGTTACCCTTAAACTTTTGCCCCCTAACTCTCAACTCATGTCCTCTTGTTTGAATCTCCCCTACTCTCAATGGAAAAAGCCTATCCACGTCAACTCTATATATCCCCCTCATAATGTTAAATACCTCTATCAAGTCACCCCTCAACTTTCTACACTCCAAAGAATGAAGACCTAACTTGTTCAACCTTTCTCTGTAAATTAGGTGCTGAAACCCAGGTAATATTCTAGCAAATCTTCTCTGTACTCTCTCTATTTTGTTGACATCTTTCCTATAATTCGGTGACCAGAACTGTACACAATACTCCAAATTCAGCCTTACCAATGCCTTGTACAATTTTAGCATTACATCCCAACTCCTATACTCAATCAGAGCAGATTTATAAAGGCCAACATACCAAAAGCTTTCTTCACCACCCTATCCACATGAGATTCTACCTTCAGGGAACTATGCAACATTATTCCTAGATCACTCTGTTCTACTGAATTCTTCAATGCCCTACCATTTACCATGCATGTCCTATTTGGATTATTCCTACCAAAATGTAGCACCTCACACTTATTAGCATTAAACTCCATCTGCCATCGTTCAGCACACTCTTCTAACTGGCCTAAATCTCTCTGCAAGCTTTGAAAACCTACTTCATTATCCACAACACCTCCTACCTTAGTATCATCTGCATACTTACTAATCCAATTTGTTACCCTATCATCCAGATCATTAATGTATATGACAAACAACATTGGACCCAATACAGATCCCTGAGGCACACCACTAGTCACCGGCCTCCAACCTGACAAACAGTTATCCACCACTACTCTCTGGCATCTCTCATCCAGCCACTGTTGAATCCTTTTTACTACTTCAATATTAATACCTAACGATTGAACTTTCCTAACTAACCTTCCGTGTGGAACCTTGTCAAAGGCCTTACTGAAGTCCATATAGACAACATCCACTGTTTTACCCTTGTCAACTTTCCTCGTAACCTCTTCAAAAAATTCAATAAGATTTGTCAAACGTGACCTTCCACGCACAAGTCCATGTTGACTGTTCCTGATCAGACCCTGTCTATCCAGATAATTATATATACCATCTCTAAGAATACTTTCCATTAATTTACCCACCACTGACATCAAACTGACAGGCCTATAATTACTAGGTTTACTCTTAGAACCCTTTTTAAACAATGGAACCACATCAGCAATACGCCAATCCTCCGGCACCATCCCCGTTTCTAATGACATTTGAAATATTTCTGTCAGAGCCCCTGCTATTTCTACACTAATCTCCCTCAAGGTCCTAGGGAATATCCTGTCAGGACCTGGAGATTTATCCACTTTTATATTCCTTAAAAGCACCAGTACTTCCTCTTCTTTAATCGTCATAGTTTCCATAATTTCCCTACTTGTTTCCCTTACCTTACACAATTCAATATCCTTCTCCTTAGTGAATACTGAAGAAAAGAAATTGTTCAAAATCTCCCCCATCTCTTTCAGCTCCACACATAGCTGTCCACTCTGATTCTCTAAGGGACCAATTTTATCCCTCACTATCCTTTAGCTATTAATATAACTGTAGAAACCCTTTGGATTTATTTTCATCTTACTTGCCAAAGCAACCTTAAATCTTCTTTTAGCTTTTCTAATTTCTTCCTTAAGATTATAATATACATTCTTTATATTCTTTATATTCCTTGAGCACCTCATTTACTCCATGCTGCCTGTATTTATTGTAGATATCTCTCTTTTTCCTAACCAAGTTTCCAATATCCCTTGAAAACCATGGCTCTCTCAAACTTTTAACCTCTCCTTTCAACCTAACAGGAACATAAAGATTCTGTACCCTCAAAATGTCACTTCTAAATGACCTCCATTTCTCTATTATATCCTTCCCATAAAACAAATTGTCCCAATCCACTCCTTCTAAATCCTTTTGCATCTCCTCAAAGTTACCCTTTCTCCAATCAAAAATCTCAACCCTGGGTCCAGTCCTATCTTGTCACTGTCATCCAAAGGTGTTTGTGGGCAGATATAGCTTAAGTATGGAGGGTCCAGCCCAAAACCCCTACAAAGCTGCCACCACCGGGACCCCCTACCTCCACCATAAACAAATCACAAATAGACAAGATTGGACAACATGGAATTAATAGAATGTTTCTTCAACAGAAATCCGCATGAAAGAGGATACATCAAGTGCACATGAAGACTCTGGCAACAATGAAGACTGTCATTTATATTCATGGAAAAACAACTGGTTACCTGACAATCAAACATTGTCAACAGAGGATTGTTATATCCTGAATATATATATATAGTAATTTATTGTTTTTATCATTATTATGTATTGCAATATACTGCTGCATAAAACATCAACCTTCATGACATATGCCAGTGATATTAAACGTTATTCTGATTCTGATTCAGATCTTCAACACGGGAGTCACATTGGCTGTTTTCCAATCTTCTGGTACCCTCCTGGAGTTTGCTGAGGTTTGGAAACTTTCAGCTGATGGATGTACTATTTCTGCAAGCAACTCCTTTAAAGCCCTTGGGTTCAGACTGTTGGTTAACCTGTTGATTTGTATGCTTTTACCCCCCCCCCATGAGTTTCTTGAATACTATCCATTGTGAGTGGAGCTTCTACAAGTTCCACCATGTTATTTGAAATGAGCACATCTGTTACCATGGGTATACTTGCAGTGTCCTCCATGGTGAAAAACTATGCAAAGAAAAGATTTAACACATCTGCCAGTTCTTTATTTCATTATTATTTCACTAGCCTCATAGATACATAGAAAACCACAATGTTGTGCCGAACATGTCCTCAGAAATTACTAGACTTACCTATAGCCCTCTATTTTTCTAAGCTCCATGTACCTATCCAAAAGTCTCTTAAAAGACCCTATCATATCTGCCTCCACCACCATTGCCAGCACTCACCACTCTCTGAGTAAAAAACCCTTAGCTATCTGCTTCCTAGTTAAATACCCAATGACGTCCTGACGAAAGGTCTCGGCCCGAAACGTCGACAGCGCTTCTCCCTATAGATGCTGCCTGGCCTGCAGTGTTCCACCAGCATTTTGTGTGTGTTGACGTTCTTAATGTTTGTTTTGGTATTACAAGAAAGTTTCCTCTCAAAATCAATTTTCTCCATTGTTATGAGTCTATTTCTTCTAACCGCTTCTTTTATCAGCTGATGAATAGACAGGTATCATTGGCTTCTTGTAGCTTAGCCCTGTAGATGCTAACACCAATTGTAAACCTATAGCACTACCTTACTTAAGATCAGTTAGTCAAAACAGCCTAGTGGGTTTTACTACAATGGGTGTACTGTGCACATAAAGATCTAATGCTCCTTTATTCTTCAAAGGGTTAAAGTGGATCACCAGTTCCGACCAGTCGTTGGAGATCTTTCTTTGAATTCCATTGTATATATCTCATGAATTATGCCCTTTGTTATGTAAATGGACACATCACAAATAAAAAGAGGCAGTACAATAGCGATACCAGGAAAGAGTTCCAAAACCCAATGTGACAACTTGGCAGAAGAGTTTTCCACAGGGTGTTCCCAAGGGCTGGGGCTGTCCTTGAGGAAAAGTCTGTTCGCTAGTTCAAATTAACAATTGATTTCATCTGTCTTCTGAAGAGGCTACATTGAATTTGTACAGAGGCCACTTCGTTAAATTGGATTCAATTATTAGACACAGGAGCAGAACTGGACCCTTCACCCTATACAGCCTGCTCTTTCCATTCCATCATGGCTTATTTATTATCCTTCTCAACTCCATTCTCCTAGTTTCTCCCCATAATCTTTGGTGTCCTGACTAATTAAGAACCTATCAGCCTCCACTTTAAATATACTTAATGATCTGGCCTCCACAGGCGTCTGTGGCAATGAATTCCATAGATTCGCTATCCTCTAGCTAAAGAAATTCTTCCTCACTTCTGTTTTAAATGGACATCTCTCTATTCTGAGTCTGTACCCTCTAGTCCTAGACTCCTCCACTACAGGAATTATCCTCTCCATATCCTCTCTGTCTAGGCCTTTCAGTATTCGATAGGTTTCAATGAAAACTCTCTACCCAATTCTTCTAAACTCCAGCGAGTACAGGCCCAGACCCATCAAATGCTCTTAATATGTTAATCCTTTCATTCCTAAATAATTTCTGTGAAGCTCCAATACCAACATGCTTTTTCTTAGATAAGGGGTTCAAAGCGGCTCACAATAGCCAAGTGCTGCCCGACAAATACCTTATAAAGCCCCCGCATTACATCTTTGCTTTTATATTCCAGTCCTCTTGAAACGAATGCTAACATTGCACTTGCAGGGTTATGCTGGTTCTTCCACTCCTCCTGAATTATATTGTGAAACCCTACCAGCACACCTTTCTATTCCTTTCTCCTTCTTGTGCACATCAACCCTCAAGTGGCCCTATAACATTTGACTTACCTGCAGTGGTAATTTCCATATTCCGATTCCTCTTCAGATCAGGATGTTTATCCCAAATATCTCCCTGGATTTATATAGCAATCAACAGTGTGTGTGCGGAAATGCAAGTAGGGGATTGTATCTTTGTCTAGCTGCCCATACTAAATACAATTTTCTATGACCACACTTTGCCCCCACCACATCAACATGCTTCATTCCCTTTGAGTCTTGTATTTAAACAGAATTGCCTTGTATTGAAGAACCATCATCCTTGACTTCAGGAAACCTCAAGGCTTGTTGCATCCTTTCTTTCAAGTGTAGTCACAATTATAATATTGGGAATATGACAGGTTGCCTGATTTCATAGGTAACCATATGATAACACCCAACTAGGCTGTTTATAATATATACTGAGCAACAGAGATGCACAGGGCACATGGAAAACAGTTGTAATCTTTCAAATTCTGCTCTGGGATCCTTGTGCCTGAGACCAGAAATGGCCTTGGTTTCACATCACATCAAAAGACCACAAGTTTATTTTTGTTTTCTGCTTCCCCTCATTTTTTTCCAAGGCATTTCTGATTTCTTTCTTAGCAGATGGCAGAGTTCGGAGCCTGCCCTCTGGCAGCTTGGGGAGCGAAAGGCTTTTCAGGCACCCTCGCTCCTCCTGCACTGAGATAAGATCTTCAAAAGTTTTTTTTTGAAAGTCAGGAGGAGATCAGTCAGTGCACATTACAATTAGCTTTCATCTGACAGGAGCATGGCAGTGCTCAAAGTTTGACCCTGACTGATTGCCGAGGCCCCTTTTTGGGTTCTTAAAAGCTTTGTCCCATCAACTTATGGGTCAGCAAGACCTGACTCCCAGCCACCCCCGTGCAGTATCAGAGTTAAATGACAGGATGGGGTGGGGAGAGGGAGCAGTGGTGGGAGGGGAGCTCAGTTGCATGCAGCAAGAAAGACAGTAAAGCGTTCCCTCATTCTGAACTTTTAGCTGAGTTTGATTAATGGAGAACAGACAATTTCTTTATGAAGTAAAATAAGGCCCAGCATTTTTTTTGTAAGTTTTTTGTGCATGTATATAATAGGGATACTTGTGTTTAAAAATAGCAGCTTTCAGCCACGCCTCTACCTTCCGCTCTTATTAGAGCAATGGTCTTAGATCACCCCCAGGCTTGGCTCTGATTGGCTGCACTATCTCCAGGAGTCTGGGATGTATGCCCCAGTAGCCGAAATAACACAGTCTGTGAACACAGAAGCAGAGTGGGAAAATAACTTCCAGAGGTGAACTTTTTAAAGCAGCATTCTTCCAACAACGATTAGAAATATTTGGATTTATGAAGCTGTAGAGTGCAGGATAACCTTACAAATTCAAACCATGCCTCTGACTTCAAACAGATCAGCACCCCGCTGAATGTTTACCTTACTTTTAAGAGAGGATTCTCAAAATTCCACAACCGCTGAAGTTACTATATTAAACTAATGCCCGAAACTTTATTTAAGTTTCTTTTTAACTCCCACTGAAGTATATTGTATCCATGGGTTTCCTATTCCAAACATAGCTCTCCTTCCTCCTTCTCTTTCAGAGTTAAATTTCCAAACAGGAATTCAAGCTCCAAACTGTTTTATTGTTTTGACAGTTGGTAACCTTTGGTCTTTCTGCCTTCAAAATGCTTTGGCTGGAAGAAGGCAAGAAGTCCACACCAGGGCTGGTTGCTACTTTAGGATGAGGATACAGTAGAGGGGCCACTCTACTTGTCAACATCTTGTATAATGTATGAAAATTACCACAACAACTCAGATCAAAGACGTCTTTAATGTGCTGGAGAAATTAATATTGTTGCCACAGAGAAGGAGCAGTTAGGAGAAATCAATAACGTCAGTTAGATCTCACAACAGTTCACTTCAAAGGACTATCTAATGTGTGCTCTCAGTTTCAAAGAGAAAAGTTAAGCAGGATTCTGATTTTTCTGTGGCTGTCTCTTTATGCTTGCATATCGGATTTAATATTTAATTCAATGAAAACTTCTGTTTGGAAATTAAGATATCAATTCTCTTTAAAATATTTAATTGCACATTATGTTTGTTTTTTCTTGGAGTCAACGTGTAAGGAGTACTTGGTCTATCAAGACTGTCTCCATGCAAGGTTATTCTTTGCTGAATGGTCACCATGCTGTGAACTCGATGAGGCCATTCAGCCCCTCACATCTTTCATGGCCACTTTGCATTTTGAATATTTTAACTTGCACTAAACTAAGATCCAACTTGGCTATCGAAAAAAAAATTCAATCAATTTTCCTTGATACTAGCCTCTCAAAGCACTCATTTGCCTTCCTGTTGCATGTTCACAACTCCCTCTAACTTTGCTTCCAGAGTCAGAGTAAAAACTATCATCAGAATTGACAAGAAGGATCTTATCCAGAGAGTGCTGATAACCCGTATCCAGAGCAGTTTGTTACATAAATAAACAGGATTGATGGGTTTTTCATAATTCTTCAATTTGAGATGATTTATCAGTGTGCAGATAATGAAAATCCACCTGACTGATGTCTTGAAATCCATTTAAAATGTCTCATCGCCATTTTCAGCTATAGATGGAACAGATAACAAAAAGTTTATTTTAGCAAGGAAAATTCTGCTCTTATCAATTTTCAGATCCTGTAAGTTATATTTCATTCACACATGTCAATAAGAAAAGAACAGCATTATGTCTATGCTGAACATGTTGCCAAGTTAAACTAGATCTTTTCTGTCTGCTCATGATCCATATCCTTCCATTGCTTGCCAAATCATGTGACTATCTGAAGCCTCTTGAGCACTGTTATCACTTCTGCATCCAAAGCTGCCGCTGTTAGCCCGTTCCACTCTCTTATTCCTCTGAGTAAAAATATTGCCCTGCACATCTACTTTAAATAACCCCCCTCCCTCACCTTAAGCATGTCCTCTAGTATCCGACACGTTTATCCTGGGGAAGGGATTGATGGTCTACTCTGTCTATGCCTTTCATAATTCTTATGAACTTCTTCCAGGTCTCCCCTCAGCATTTGTCACTCCAAAGAAAACAACCCAAGTTTGGTGGCAGAGACTACAGGTCATTGTGATTACTTTTCCCAAGCAAAGACTCCTGGCATTCAATTAGTGTCTTTTCTAATATTACCGCTTCCCAAAGCTGCAACAGCTGAGACCCAGCAATGACCAGGTGTGATCAGTTCTTCCATCTAAGATCAGAGTGAACGTTGCTGAGTATTTACAGAGATCCTTTCAATTAAAGACCATTGCCAAATGGAGTTTTTGCCAGGGTGAAATTCTATTCCATGGCAATTTAAAAATAGCCATTAGGAAGCTTTAAGAGAGCAGGCCAGTGAAAACATCACTGACAGCAGCTATCTCTCCAAATCACGTATCAATCTTGCTGGGACTAAGTCCTGCAAACCCTTATTCAAGGCAACTGTGGGAGTAGCTTCAGCAGAAGGACTACTAATTATGATTTTCTCAAGGCAATCAGAGATGGATAACAAACATTGGCCCTTAAAATGAGGTCAATGATGAAATTACCTCTGTGTCAAATTAGGTACCTTGGCCCTAGTCTCCAGAATTCCCTCCTTAACCTCCCTTCCCTGTTGCGACTGTGATCGAAGTCAATGGAGAGATACTGAAGCTAGTGATATAGAAATCTTTATTTGTCACAACAAGCAGGCATCATTCTGGTGAAACTCTTGGCAGAAACTCACAAACCTAAAGGTACGTTGCATTTTTATATCCTTAAGATCAAAGATAACAGTAGCTGGTACAATAAATTTTCAGTAGTTATGATATCAGTTTCCTCAATAATTTGGGCTATCAATGCTTTCTTTGAATTAGATATCTACAGTGACAGATACCTGGAATGTTCGAAACACCTTTGTCACAAAGTAATTCACACAAATGGTCTAAAAGCTTCTCGGGCAGAAATCTAGACACCCAAACTAGATGGTATCAGGGCTGTTGTCAGAGTACACAAATATCCTGAGTACACAAAAACTATTGAATGACTAACGCTGTGCCCATCTTTGTTATTCTAAGTGACAACATCCACCTACTCTGCCAGCTTGAACTCAAGTCACAATGGTGCAAATAACTTAGTCCATGTTGTTCAGTTTGAAGCAGGCCAATTAGCACACCCCCATTGTCATAATGTTTGACCTGTGCAAATATCTCATGGTCACCATTTTGTAAACCATATCTCTTAGTCTGTGAGCCAGCCTGTTTATTTGCAAAGATGTGCTGTGAACTTAAGTTTATTGCTTGCAATTTAAAATCCAAATTAAGGATTGAAGACTAATTGTAAGCTTTTTGAACTTATTTACATTTACAATATAGACTGAAGTCTGGTTCTTGTTTGAATTAATATCTGCTATATTCACTTAATAACTCCAGAATACTCCCTTTCTCCACTTTAGGTAGCTGTTTTCTTCTGACCTCACTAATGAACCATTTAGTCACTTATCCTATTATCTTGGTGTCAAAATTGTCTGCCAAGGTTTCGGTAAAGTGCCTCCAGACATGTGCCTTTGATGAAAACATGCAGTAAGTCTAAGCATTTATGTTAATTTCCTAAACAAAAGGTTCTAAGAATGCTAGAAATCCAGAGTAAGACACACAAAATGCTGGAGGAACTCAGCAAGTCAGGCAGCATCTATGGAAGGAAATAAACAATTGAACTTTCATCAGGACTAGGAAGGGGGCAGAGCTGGCATAAAAAGATAGGGGCAGGGGAAGGAGTACAAGCTGACTGGTGATAGATGAGACCAGGTGAGGGGGAAGGAGTGTGGATGGGGAAGAAGGGATGCTGTAAGAATCTGGAAGCATGGAAGAGGTAAAAGAAGAAGAGATAATGTAATTGGAGAGGACAGTGGACCATGGAAGAAAAGGATGGAGGAGGGAAACCAGAGGGAGCTGATGGGCAGGTAAACAGGGGGGTGGAGTGGTAAGAGGTTTCTGACAATGAGGAAAGGAAATAGAGTGAAGGAGGAGAAATTTATGTTTATGCCATCAGGTTAGAAGCTACCCAGGCATTATATCAGGTGTTGCTCCTCCAACCTGCATTTGACCTCATTTTGACAGTAGGGGAGGCCATGGACAGACAATGCAGAATGAGGATGGGAAGACATATTGAAATTGGGAGCCATCCGGAGACCCTGCCTTTTGCAATGGACAGAGCAAATGCACTCGACAAATCAGGCCCTGAATCTACGTCGGGTCTAATTGATATAGAGGAAGCTGCAATTGGAGTACCGGATACAATAAATGATCCCTACAGACTCACAGGTTGCCTCACCTGGAAGGACCATTGGAGGCCCAGGATGGTAGTGAAAGTGGAGGTGTATGTGCAGTACTTGTCATGCTTACAGGGATAAGTGCCAGAAGGGAGATCAGTAGAGTGGAATGAGTGGATAAGAGAGTCACGTAGAAAGCAAACTGGAGGATTTATGGTGGGGGTTGGGAGTTGTTGGGGGAGGGAATGACATGCTTAGAGATAGGATCCCACTAGATCCAGATGGCAGAAGTTACAGAGAATGTGCCAGATATGGAGGCTCATGGAGTGATAGTTAAGGACAAGGGGACGAGGAGAACCCTATCTTTGTTATGACAGTGGAAGGATGGAATGAGGGCAAATGTGCGGGAAATTGAGGAGATGTGGATGAGGGCACCATCAATGCAGGTGTAAAGAAAATCCTATTCTTTGAAAATAAAGAGGACATCTCTGATGTTCCAGAATGGAAAGCCTGAGAACAGATGCGCCAAATACAAAGGAACTGAGAGAAGAAATAGCATTTTTACAAGTGTCTGGGTAGGAAGAGCTATAATCAAAATAGCTGTGAGAGTCAGTAGGTTTGCAAAAGATTCAGTGAATAGTCTGTCTCCAGAGATGGAAACAGAGGGATTAAGACAAGTGAGAACATGATCAGAGGTGTTCCAAGTGAACTTAAGCGCAGGGTATCAGTTGGAGGCAAATTTGATGAAATCGACAAGCTCAACATTCAGTGCAGGAAGCAGTATCAATATAGTCATCAATGTAGCAGAGAATACCTTGGAGTGCATTAACTTCCTCTTGCATTTGTTAATTTCCTCCATCTTCCAAATACTGGTGACTCTGTTCTCACTCTCTGTCCTAATTTTCTACAGCCACGCTGCTTCAGAAATACTCCATTGGTCTCAGAATGGCTTGGGACATTCCAAGGCCATAAAAAAGCCACTACCTAAATGCAATTTCATTCCAACCTGCTCTGGACCCACTCTCACTGATAAATCACGTCAGGCAAGATAGTTAGATAATCAGAGGGCATTTCACCGTAATTCATTCATCCGCACTTCTGTGGGGCTAGAAACTGTGTGATATACTATTGTAGAGAGTCTGAAAGGGCATTAAAGCAGAAAATATGAAAACAGAAAGTTCAGAACAAAATAGCAGTATTTTTATTAGAGCAGAAAATAGGAAATATTACCATTCAATGATTAAAAAGAAATAATGTTAAGCAAATTTCAACTCTCATATGTTATATTTAATTTCTTTCAATCTATATTTGGAAGAAATCTTATCATTTTTACTTTATTAAATGAAGCCCATGTATGACTAAATAAAACCACCTCTCCTGCCATAATGTGGGTGAGTAACTTAGAACCCAATAAAAGTCACCTCATCTGCAAACTAAATATCATTAATAGAACATATAGCAATGATGGTCAAAATCCCATAAACAATGTACTAATATGGGTGCTTCAAGAGAGACAGCAGATGCTGGAAAACTGGAACAATGCATGCAAAATGCTAGAGGAACTCAGTGGGTCAGGATGCATCTATGGATGGAAACGTAACAGTTGATGCTCTAGACCAGTGGTTCCCAACCTTTTTTTGGCCATGCCCCACCTAATCACCTCTAAAATCCTGATGCCCCCTGTGGTGATATATAATTCTTATTATTCAAAAAGTGAACTCCTATTCACCTGGAGGAAGCCTAAAAGACCATTAACTTGGTTTAAACAAGCTTCCAAAGAACATGGCATTCATGAAAGAGAAAAATAAAAGAACCAAAGGACTGTTAAAGTTCTGAGGAAGAAATTACTAAGAAATTGTAAAAAAAAGAACATTAAGTGATATTAAAATAATAATAATAAATAAATAAAACAATGCCGATTCGTTTCTACAGCATACGAAGACAGATACACCGTTTAAAAGAGATGACACAATGTACACACCTTCACACCACCAAGAACCGAAAGCTACTGCAAAAAGCAGCATTGGCGCGACCTCGTACGAGTTTCTTACGCGTTTGGACTTGTTCATTCGTTCCTTCCTACATCAGTCAATTCATTAATTTAATTATGAAAGCCATTTGATGGTTGTAATGATGGTGATACACTATATATACAGTACATACACAATTAAACATGTACATACACACAAGTATTTTTATGTATGCATACTGTATATACACATATATATTAACTCGCACACACACTCATACTCACACAGACTTACTAGAAAAAATTCACTGTTAATAACTCATTCTCGAATTGCCCCCCTTAAAAATCAAATTACCCCCCTGTGGGGTGTACGCCCCACGTTGGGAACCACTGCTCTAGACCCAGTGTTCTTTCACTATGCATCATAAGTCAAAATTCTTCATAGTTTTTATGTAATAGCTGGAAAGTGAGAGGGGAACACTGGTGATGTGGTCTGGAGCCGAGAGGGTGGTAACTCATAAGAGTTTGGGAACCACTGCTCTTCAGATATTGTGTGCGTTGATACGAATGCAGTTGACCCTCTGTATTATGACCATTTGGGTAACAGATGTTCATAAATCACTAGCCAAAAATTAAAATTCACTTCCCTGGAATTTATGTGGAAAAAAGTGAATAAAACAAACACATAAATTAATTATATATTTTTCAAGTCATGTTTCTTGACTCATGCGTTATGGAAAATCTCAATACAGCCTACTTTCTAGCAACTTGAATCCCCCTGCAATGTGATTATTTGTAAAGAACATTGGGCATTGTCACAATGCTGTGAGTGAGAGATTTTCACCTGCACTATATGTAGAACATTCTTACTGCGTGATAGTTTTCCTATGAAGTCTGAGTAATTCCAGGAACTTCAGCCATCTGTGCACTGTAATCATTTCTAATTGACCCCGTATCTGCTCAGGGAGCGAGCTCTGACTCAAAGCACTGCTGGAAGTCCAAAGTGACACATACTTGTGCTGGGCAAGGATGGGAGTGCCACCCTGCCTCACTGAGGCTCTGGTGAAATGATAGACACCTGAAGGGAAAGCCTGCGTACTAGCTGGTCCTGGAAGCCATCAAAGGTTGAAATAAAATGTCAGTGAGAGGGGGAAGCCAGAGACTGCAAGGTTTGCCTCAGAATTGATGCTCCAGTGCATGGACTGGCATTTAGCACCCCACCAATACACACACACACACACACACACACACACACACACACACACACACACACACACACACACACACACACACACACACACACACACACACACACACACACACACACACACACACACACACACACACACACACACACACACTATCCAACCATAGGCAGCTTATCTTTCACACACAAACACACAGAAGCGCAGTTTGGAAGAATGGAAGTTAGTCATAGGCTGAGCTGCTCCTGAGCCAGTGGATCGAAGATAATCGAGGATGAATTTTTGCTCAGATCTATTTCTTCTTTTCAAATCATATTACCCTCATCACCCAATGTCTTCCACCTATAACATCTGGAGTGTTCAAAGCTGCTTCTCTTACCTGCCTCCTCCCCTTCCTTTGGACGCACTTCCTCTGCTTCCCAATGTCAGACAAACAAGATCTGGCCATGCCCAAAGAAAGTAGCTACAACGTATGGAGGAGGAACATGCAGACCCACATCATTGCCCCGTCCCTCCTGTTCACCAACTCAGAACCCAGCACCTCATGCTGGTGGAGATATTGGATATGGTGGAAACTGTGAGATGCCCTGGCTTGAATGCATCGTGCTAGGTTCCCAGGTATACCACAGTGACCATGCACACCACCCGTTTATTGAGGGAATGATGCAATTGCTTTCACGAGGAGCTCAGTTTTAACATCAGGAACCAGAAAGCCATGTGAATGCAGTCTACTCCCTACACTATAGGGAACACATAATGTGGGCAAATTACATGCCTGTAGTGTCAGTTGCTCTCTATTGAAGGAGAAGAAGCTGAATTATCCTTGGTTTGCAGATCACTCATGATGCCACCAGTGTGGCTGTGTGTTGTAACTGATATGCATGGCACGTATCAGCTAAGCTTCACCTCCACAGGCAGAGTGGCTCAGGCAGGGCTACGTAACAGGAATAGAAGACTCCTGATACATCATTTGTCAAAGGATTGTAGATGTGAATAAAGTTGGAGGAGCTGCTTATTCCCCTTCTCTTTTAGCCTTTGATCCTGTGAATTCAGTCTCTGAGGTCCACATACGAGCAGCCTTCAGAAAGGTGAACCCACAAAAAGCACCCGGTCCAGATGGGGTATCTAGCCAACCACTGAAGTCCTGTGATGATCAACTTGCTGGAATGTTCACTGAGATCTTTTACCTCTCGCTTTGGCACTCTGAAGTACCCAACTACTTCAAGCAGCTTCAACTATACTGGTACCTAAGAAGAACTTGGTAACCTGCCTCAATGACTTCATCCAGTAGCACTTACATCCACAGTGATGAAGTATTTTGAGAGGTTGGTGATGAAGCTTATCAGCTCCTGCCTGAGGAACGACTTAGATCAGCTCCAATTTGCCTACAGGAGCAATAGATCCACAGCAAGTACCATCTCACTGGCTCCTCACTCAACCTTGGAATATCGGGACAGCAAAGATGCATATGGAGGATGCTCTTTATCGACTACAGCTCAGCATTCACTACCATTATCCCCTCAAAACTAAGTAATAATCTCCAAGACCTTAGCCTCAAAAACTCTTTGTGCAATTGGATCTTTGCTTTCCTCACTTGCAGACCTCAGTCAGTTCGTATTGACAACAACATCTTCTCCATGATTTCCATCAGCATAAGGGCACCACAAGACTGTGTGTTTAGCCCCCTGCTCTACTCATTTTACACTTATGACTGTATAGCTAAGCACAAATTTGCTGACAACACCACTGATCAGAAGTCGAATCAAAGATGGTAACAAATCAGCATATAGGAGGGACAGTGAAAATATGGCTGAGTATTGCTATTACAACAGACTTAATGTAAGCAAGACGAAGGAGGAAACTGGAGGTCTATGAACCAGTCCTCATCGGGGTTCAGAGGTGGAGAGGGTCAGCAACTTTAAATCCCTCAGTGTTATAATTTCAGGGGCCTGTCCTGGACCTGGCACGTCAGTGAAATCATGAGGAAAGCATGGCAATGCCTCTACTTCCCTTGTAATGTGCAAAGATTCGGCAAGACATCCAAAACATTGACTAACTACTTCCATAGATGTGTGGTGGAGAGTATATTGACTGGCTGCATCACAGCCTGGTGTGGAAACACCAATGTTCTTGAATGGAACATCCTACAAAAAGAAACAGATACAGCTCAGTCTCTCGTGGATAAAGCCCTCCCCTCTATTGAGCATGTCTACTTGAAGCAGTGTTGCAGGAAAGCAGCATCATCATCAGGGACCCCCACCACCCAGGACAACTCACTGCAGCCATCAGAAGGAAGATTCAGGACCTTCGGGTTCAGGAACAGTTACTACCCTCAACCATAAGGCCCTTGACACACTTGCCCCATCACTGAACTGTTTCCACAGCCACTGGACTTACTTTCAAGGACCCTTCATCTCAAGTTCCTGATATTTACTGTTTATTTATTTATTTATTTATTTAAATTTCTTTCTTTTTGTATTTGCACAGTTTGTTGTTTTTTGCGCACTGGTTGAACCGCAAATTGGTAGTCTTTCATGGATTCTGTTATCGTTATTATTCTATGGATTTATGAGTATGCCCGCAAGACAATAAACCACAGAATTGTATATGGTGACATGTATGTACATTGATAATAAATTTACATTAATACTTTAATACTTTGATCTCCTCAAGCATGGGGTTATGCTGGAGACTAATTGAGAGCAATGCTTCCATATACACAGTAATAGAAGTTACATTGACCTTTGTGTTTTTCCATACTAAGTATCGGACTTCCAACTTCAGTCCTGTCTTTCCCCAAGCTCTAAGCATGGCTTCAACAGTCTGCACATAAATGGTGACCCCATCAATTTTGTTCATGCAGAGTCAGCTCTTGCTGTCCCACAAGTAACATTTCCTTTTAAAGACTTCCTTCCATCTTTTCCCAAGTTCATCTCTATCATCTCCTTCAGTGCTTCCATACTTCAAAATATTACACTTACCCAGTTTCAGCTTCTTGATCATTTCCAAATGTAAATGCTCTGCCATTGGTTATTGTAGTTCATTTGCCAAGTTTCTTAGCTTTGGAACTCGTTCTGCTTCTATGCTTCCCCCCTCCACCTTTAAGACTCCCTGGATCCATACTTTTACCAAGTTTTCCTCAATAATACCTTCATATGTGACTTGATTTTAAACCTTTCTTGATATTGCTCTGGTGAAACCATTCAGGATGGTTCTGCTATGCGAAGAAGGCTGCATAAATACAAAGTGACGAGCACTCAGCAGCATAAGTACAAGTTGCTGCTGTTTTGTAAATGGATAATAATCATTTATTTTACATCCTGGGTTCTTATCTACCTTTCAGCACAGAAAGATTGTAATTAAGAGAACTTTGCCATTTCAGTCACCACATGTGAAAACCCCATGAGATATTCAATTGGGAGATAAACAGCTGATGATAACAGACTACTTTTCTGAGGTTAGGTATGTGCACCATAGGTCAGTCTTGTGCATTTTTACTGCTTGTCAAAAATGTTTATCTTTCTGCAACACTTTCTCATATTAATAAAAGGAAGCTGCAGTGAACAGAAGCAATTTTTTGGTATATTTGGTCTGTTACTTCGTGTGAATTGGTTAGCTGAAATGGGAAGAAGGGTGTGAGATTTCTCTGAAGTACAGTTCTCACTGGTAACTGGCCCTAATAAATGGCCTCTTCTTACGCACTCCCTGTGCTTCCAAGCTCCACTGAATCAAATTGTACAGCTGTCCAACGTGTCATCTGATGGAAACCATAATCACCAGATCAAGATTTGCTAACGCTCTTTCTAGCATGGCCAAGAAAGATAGCTGCCTCAGCGGTAAATGTGAAGCTCAAAACCTCGGTTCAATGAATTTATTCTGATTCTTCAGTTTTTCTTAAATGCATAGAATATTTGCAGTTGCTTATTTTGAGCTGTTGTGCAGTTTAAGAAATACTCTGCTTCCTCTCAGTACTGTTTGTGATAGCTATAAAGCTTTCAAAAGGAGAAGGGAACTATATGCCGGTAATAATATATAATTTTATTAATGGATTGCTCTAGCAATATATAATAATATACAGCCCAGCTTATAAAAGACTTAACAATAACAATACTAACCATTAATATACAACAATAGGCATGTATCATTACATTATTTATAAACAGTGACACTTTCGATATGTGGGATCAGCAGTTCATAACTGCACAGTGATGATTATATTGAATTTTCTCATATATTGGCAGGTAAGATATGATTGTGTTGGCCATTGGTTCTGAGTCAGCTGCTACAGTTAATTCACACACTGTAAATCAATCAGCTCTCCTGGTATCATTTTGCTATATAAAGGAGACGGCTACTCCCAAACAGAGTGAAGACGCAATTAGGAAAGTGTGTCGGGCAGCAGAGATGCAGTATGTGTCAACTGCATTGATATTATGTGAGTCTGATGCTCAGGTTTTTTGAGTACAAACAGATTTATTTTGCTAAGAGGTTTGACCTTAAGTGAATGATTGCATCATACAGTTCAGGCACTGGCCCTTCAGCCCACCAGCTCTGTACTGATCATTGTATACTATATGCATTAATCCTGTTTTAATCTACCCACATTCCCATCAACCCTTCCCAGACTCTGTCACTCATCTGCATATGAGGGACAATTTACCGTGGCCAATTAACCCACCAACTTGCACGTTTTTGAGCTATAAGAGGAAACTGGAGTAGCCAAAGGAAACCCACGTATTCGCAGAGAAAATTCCACACAATCAGTACCAGAGGTCAGAATCCAACGGTTGTTAGCTTTTACCATGATAGTGGCTGCTTTTTTTGGTTAAGAAACATGTAATCAAATTCTTAGCAGGAAGTGACAAAGGATGAGAGGAAGAAGAAGAATCCTCATGGGTAGAGATAAGAAATTGCAAATGTCAAAAGATCTTGATGGGAGTTACATACAGGCCTCCAAACAGTAGCCAGGATGTGGAGTACAAATTACAATGGGAGATAGAAAAAGCATTTAAAAATGTCAATGCTACAGTGATCATGGGGGATTTCAATATGCAGGTAGATCGGGAAAATCAGGTTGGTGCTGGATCCCAAGGGAAGGAATTTGTAGAAGGTCTATGAGATGGCTTTTTGGAGCAGCTTATGACTGAGTCCACGAGGGAAAAGAAATTATGGGTGCTATGTAATAAACCAGATTTGATTAGGGATCTTAAGGTAAGGGAACCCTTAGGAGGCAATGATCATATTATGCTAGAATTCATTCTGCAGTTTGAAAGGGAAAAGCTAAAACTGCACGCATTGGTACTACAGTGGAGTAAAGGTAGCTACAGAGGCATGAGAGAGGAACTGGCCAAAGATGACTGGAAAGGGACACTAACAGAGATGATGGCAGCACAGCAACGGCTGGAGCTTCTGGGAGCAATACAGTAGGCGCAGGATAGATACATCCCAAAGACAAAGTAGCTTAAAGGGTGAGGCAACTTTGAAAATATGAACTATGAAAGTGAACTTGTTAATAACGATTGAATTCTTTAAGGATGTAACAAAACACGTTGATGAAGGTAGAGCAGTGGATGTAGAGCTAATGGATTTCAGTAAGGTATTTGATAAGGTTCCCTATACAAGGCTCATTTAGAAAATAGGGAGGCATGGGATCCAGGGAGACCTTGCTTTGGGGATCCAGAATTGGTGAGGTGACCAGAACTGAACACAGTATTATAAGTGGAGTCTGATCACAGGAAGGATGTGGATACTATTGAGAGAGTGCAGAGGAGATTTACAAGGATGTTGCCTGGATTGGAGAGCATGCCTTATGAGAATAGTTTGAGTGAACTTGGCCTTTTCTCCTTGGAGTGACGGAGGATGAGAGGTGACCCGATAGAGGTGTATAAGATGATGAGGGGCATTGATCATGTGGATTGTTGGAGGCTTTTTCCCAGGGATGAAATGGCTAACACAAGGGGGCATAGTTTTAAGGTGCTTGGAAGCAGGTGCAGAGGGGACGTCAGGGGTAAGTTTTTCACACAGAGTAAGGTGGGTGCATGGAATGCACTGCTGGTGATGGTGGTAGAGGTGGATAAAATAGGGTCTTTTAAGAGACTTTTAGATAGGTACATGAAGCTTAGAAAAATAGAGGGCTATGTGGTAGGGCAATTCTAGGCAGTTTTTGGAGTACACAACACTGTGGGCTGAAGGTCCTGTAATGTGCTGCAGATTTCTATAGTCTTTGTTCTATGTTCTATAATATAAAAGAGGATATTAAATTTTATTTTTCAAATAATAAAGAGTAAAAGAGAGACAAGAGCGAGTGTACATTGGACCACTGGAAAATGACACAGGAAATATTATAATGGGGGACAAAGAAATGGCAGACAAACTGATTAAGTATCTTACAACAGTCTTCACCATGGACGACACCACCAGGCATGTGATAAAATAGGCCTAAATCAGCATGGTTTTCTCAAGGGAAAATCTTGCCTGAGAAAACTGGTGGAATTCTTTAAGGAAAAAAACAGGCAGAATAAACAAAGGATAGCCAATGGATTACTTGGATTTTCAGAAGGCCTTTGACAAGGTGACACACATGAGGTTGTTAAACAACATTAAAGTCCATGGTACTGCAGGAAAGATACTAGCACAGACAGGTAATTGGTCACAGGTGACTGGCAGGAGGCAAGGAGTGGGAATAAAAGGGGGTCTTTTCTGTTTGGCTGCCAGTGACTGTTGTTCTGCAGGGATGAGTGTTGGGTCCTCAGATTTTCACGTTATGGTTTAATGATCTGAATGATAGAATGATGTCTTTGTGGCCAAGTTTGTGGATGATACAAAGGTAGGTGGAGTGTTGAAGAAGCAGATAGTTTGTAGAAGGACTTGGATGGATTAGGAGGATGGGCAAAGAAGCAGCAAATGGAATATTGTTGGGAAGTGTATGGTAATGCACTTCGGTAGAAGGAATAAAAACATAGACTATTTTCTAAATGAGGAGTGAATTCAAACATCAGAAATGCAAAGTGATTTGGGAAACCTTGTGCAGGATTCCATAAAGGTTAATTTGCAGGTGGATTCAGGAGTGAGGAAAGCAAATGCTATGTTCGGAATTCATTTTGAGAGAGCTGGAATATAAGGTCAAATGGCCAAATTCTGCTCCTCTGTCTTTGTGTCTTATGAATTTGCTCTGTTTGTATCTTATATACAAATTGGTATCTTCTTTGTCAGTTTGTTTGCTGAGAAGAATCAGAACATAGAGAGCAATCAATCCATGTTGCTATTAACTCAATGATAACTAAACACACTACAGAGTTGTTACAGTCAGATATTGTTCAGTCTCCCTCCTGTAAATGTATGTTCTGCCAACTATTGTACAACTGCAATCTTGAAAAAATCAACCCACCTGCCCAACAACAATTTATATCGATGAAATACTTTGTAGAAGTTCACCAATTTAGAAAAGCTGAGTTAAATTGTATTTCCAGCTGCAAAGTTATCATGTTGCGAACTAAATGTGGGGGTGGTGTGAGCAACAATTCAATAACGTTGTTTGGAAAATAGATATAAATATATTTTATAAACATGTATGTATACACACATGCATACATACAGACATATATATATATATATAAGCATAGTACATAGAAAACATACAGCACAATACAGGCCCTTCGGCCCACAAAGCTGTGCCAAACATATCCCTACCTTAGAACTACCTAGGCTTTACCCATAGCCCCTTTATTTTTCTAAGCTCCATGTATCCATCCAGGAGTCTCTTAAAAGACCCTCTCATTTCCGCCTCCACTACCATCGCTGGCAGCCCATTCCACGCACTCACCACTCTCTGTGTAAAAAGCTTATCCCTGACATCTCCTCTGTACCTATATAAGAGGAGCATCAACATGGGAGGATGTGTATCTAAGGTGAGAGGGGAAAAGTTTAAAGGAGATGTTTTTACATAGAAGCGGTGCGGTCTGGAATGAGTTGGAAGAAACGGTGGTAGAAGCGCACATGAACATGGCATCAAAGTGTATATTAGAAGCCACATGGATATGTGGTGAATGGAGGGATATGGATCATGCAAGGCAGAAAAGATTTAGCTCAGTTTGGCACACGAGTGAATCTGCAGATGCTGGAAATAAATAAAAACACAAAATGCTGGCAGAACTCTGCAGGCCAGCCAGCATCTATGGGAGGAGGTAGTGACGATGTTTCGGGCCGAAACCCTTCATCAGGAGTGAAGTAACATGGAATGGTGGAGAGGGATAAGAAGTGGGGGGAAGGATGAAGAAGAGAGCTGGGAAGTGATAGGCTGGAGGGAAATGGGCTAGGAGGAAGGTGGAGAATTATGGGAAATAAAAGAGAAAGAAAGGTAGGGCTGGGGGGGAGATTACAGTGAGGGGGAAAAAAGAGAGAGAAAGAGAACCAGACTAAAATAATAGATAGGGATGGGGGTAAGGGGGGGGCAGGGGTATCGACAGAGTCTGTGAGTTGGATGTTCATACCGGCAGGTAGGAGGCTACCTAGGCGGGAGATAAGGTATTGCTCCATCGACCTGCGTGTGGTCTCATCTTGACGGTAGAGGAGGCCATGGACAGACATGTCGGAGTGGGAGCGGTCTGTGGAATTGAAGTGTGTGGCCACAGGGAGATCCCACCACTGCTGGAGGACTGAGCGCCGGTGTTCGGCGAAATGGTCTCCCAGTCTGCGGCGGGTCTCCCCAATGTATAAATGGCCACATTGGGAGCACCGGATACAGTATGTCACCCCAGTTGACTCGCAGGTGAAGTGGTGCCTCACCCACTCCGACATGTCTGTCCATGGCCTCCTCTACCATCAAGATGAGGCCACACGCAGGTCGATGGAGCGATACCTTATCTCCCGCCTAGGTAGCCTCCTACCTGCCGGCATGAACATCCAACTCACAGACCTCTGTTGATACCCCTGCCTCCCCCTTACCCCATCCCTATCTATTATTTTAGTCTGGTTCTCTTTCTCTCTCTTTTTTCCCCCCTCACTATAATCTCCCCCCCCCCCCCCAGCCCTACCTTTCTTTCTCTTTTATTTCCCATAATTCTCCACCTTCCCTCTAGCCCATTTCCCTCCAGCCTATCACTTCCCAGCTCTCTACTTCATCCCTCCCCCCACTTCTTATCTCCCCTCGACCATCCCATGTTACTTCACTCCTGATGAAGGGTTTCGGCCCGAAACGTCGTCACTACCTCCTCCCATAGATGCTGTCTGGCCTGCTGAGTTCTGCCGGCATTTTGTGTTTTTAATTAGCTCAGTTTGGCATTGTGTTCATTGGACCAAAGGACCTGTTGCTGTGCTGTACTTTTCTATGTTCTAACATGTTACAAGGTTTAGGTTTCAGCAGGTCTAGGAGTAAGGTATACTTTCCCGCATGGAGGTCAGAGCCTGGAGCATGGTCTGCGGCAGCATCTGCTGTGGTTTACAGGGATCAAGAGGACTGAGGGCAATCATTCTGCTGCCGAGTGATTCAACATGCTTCACTGTTAAATTTAGAAAATGTCCTGAGGTGCTTCGTAGAGGGGAAGCAGATGCTGACAAGCAGCAGGCTTGCTTGGAGGCATGTTAAAAACAAGGTCAAAATGTGTGATCTGCAGAAACTTAAATGTGGTACAAGGACTGGAAGATGGAGGGTGTTTATAAAGTCCATAGAGCAAGCCTGGGAGATAAATCCTCCGTTACTGATGGCAGAGAAAAGAGAGCGGGCTGTTTATCAGGTTAGAAATTTAGAACTGAAGTATTTGGGCTGGAGTTTAGGACTAGAGGAGCTAGAGGTCTTTACAAACTTCAGTGTATAATTTAGGCTGGATTGTGGGTCTGATAATGTTACAGGACATTACAGACTGCAATGCGGGCTGAGGTCAAAGACTTGTGAATGAAGTTGACAAGGAGGGTATTTGAAATGGTTGACATCTAATGGTGATATTAAATATGCTGGTCGTAGCAGCTTTAATGGGGGCGACCTTGTGCGGCAGCAGTTCGCAGAATCAGGCTGATGGGTGAAAAGCATTTTGTGTAAAAGGAGAAACTTGTAAAATTGAGCTGAGAGCCTTGGTGAATTTGATCAACATGTAGATATGTGGCAGAGTTTCTGAATTGTGTCTTCTTGAAAGTGAGTCAATATTAAAATGAAAGTGGCTCTTAATTATATTCCATACTTCCCACATATCCATCGAAGCTTTAGTTACAGAAGATTGTAGGGTTCTGATATTTCAGTCCAGAGACGCTGGCTACTCCCAGTCTCTGCTGTTGGAGGATAAAGTTAAACTCACTATTGAAATTTTGAGCTCATTCAAGTGGAACAAATCTTACATAGAATTATAAAGAATAACAGACCATTCAACCCAGCTAGAGCATATCTGCTTAAGCTTCCTGCTATCCTTTTTCATGGAATTATATTGACAACTCCTTTTCTGTATGCTTCTTCATCATATAGACATCAGTCTCCATGTAATTGCATCTGTGTTATTCACTTTAATATTCCCTTTGACTGGTGTTCTCACATTGCTCCTTCTATAAAAAGTTCAGTTACTTCTCGAATGATTTTGTGACTTTTGATGCCCTTTCGTTCTCCTGTTGCTATAAATGGAAATGCTCTGTCTTGCTGTCATAATTTTAAGACATCTACTGAGTCAGCATTTAGCCTTCCCTTTCCAATATATTGATGTGGCAGTCCTAGAAATTAATCTGCATAATGCCAGAAAACAGCAAATTGATGCAACATTAACTAACGTTGTCGATGATTCTGGGCAGTTTATATCAGTGGTGAATACTGTTTTTGTTGTGAGATTTTGATGAATGCTACAAGAGTTTCAGTGGTGACTAACCCCCCCCAAGAGATGCCAGCACAGCGTAATGGCCAGAGTTTGTTTGCACATGATACAGGTTATTAGACAACAGCGGCTGCCACACTGCACTTCCAGATCCACATTTTAACAATACTGATAGTCAGGCTGGATGGTACATTGGGAGCTAGACACATCTCTGCCACTGTCATAGCCAGAGTGTCACATAACTGTGCAAAACAACCCTCATGGAAACTGGGCCAGACTGGACTCTCTATCTCTGCAGTCTCAGGTGGAGTCAGCAGCCTCTGTCAGAACAGTCAGAGGAGAATTGAGGTGTGTAAATTGTGTCATATTCATTGAATATGAAATAAGTAAAAGAAAGCAAAAAAAAAATAATCTCACATCCATGTTTACCCAGCCAGACTGCACTGGAAGCTATCCTCTGATCAACACCACAATAGGGGCAATGTCTATGTAGAATTCTCTTCCACAAGATAGCCCTCTGAGATCAAGTGAGATTGGTGGAAGTCGCAATAAGGTTACACCTTCACTCTTAGAAGCCTTGTGTACAGGATTTTATTTCTTCTGAGAAATGCTACAGATGACACTTTGCTGCTCTATTCTGCATTGCAAAGATCAAGAAAAGCTCTCAAGGCAGAGTGGGAGACAAATGCAACCTTTGCATACATGCCTGGGAGGGGCATTTGGCAGCACTGCAAGATTTTTGAATATCAAGCATTAACGTCCTTAGGGCAACTTTCTAGCCAAAGTACCCTTGGAAACAAGCAGGCTGCCACCTACTCCCAATGCAGAAGATGCCCTTTACACCCTATGATACTCATCAATTTATCATGCAATGAGTCCTTGCCAACAAACCTTAGTAACTGAAGGGTTACCAGTTGTATGATATGTGACCCTTTGAGGGCTAATTTCTTAGATCAGAAACATGAAGTGGTGAGCTATTAATCAAGCAAATCCAATCCCTGATACTCACAATCTCTGAAATAATAGCTAGCACTGCTTTGGAACTGTTACTGAGATGGTATTGAGTTTGCTGACTGAAATACTAAACTCAAATGAAGACTTTAAGCCCTATCAAATATACTGTAAATAGCCATGGGTACTCTCACTGAAAGGAGATTATACTGTAACTTCTCAATGTTCAAAGACCAGTTTTCTTCCCCGTTTATTCTCCATGGTGAGTTTAACTGCTAATATCCAGTATTTGCGCAGTGGCTTCCCTTTCCCTTCCAAGGAGAAGATACTTCCAGCTGACAAAGTAGTTTATTTTTTTACTGTGATGCATGATTAAATTCAAACGGCATTCTGAAAACACATTTAAAACTCACAGAAGATTTCTATCTTATAAAACATGTCCAAATTACAAACCATTTCCAAGTACTGTATTTCCTAATTCATA
Organism: Hemitrygon akajei; assembly: GCF_048418815.1. NCBI lineage: Eukaryota > Metazoa > Chordata > Chondrichthyes > Myliobatiformes > Dasyatidae > Hemitrygon > Hemitrygon akajei. The sequence goes on from NC_133143.1 coordinate 25,654,760, forward strand.
AAGCACAAAGGACAAAGCACAAACCACTTCTTAAACAAAAACATCTCTTAAGCATAAAGGACAAAGAATTTCTAAAACACAGGTACAATTCCTATAAGCTAAAAAGACATACCAATAAGTTACAGACAAATGAATCATTTGTCACAGAAATCAAAGCTGGAGGAATGGATTCTTGTTCACCCCTTGTTTCTTACATTAGTTTTTGATGTTCTTTACCTTATTCTAATAAGTCTGAGCTGCTCTCTACATTTATACCCTTTTTAGTCACTTGGGTGACTTCACAAGTGTGTGATATTTCCTCAGATATCCTTCTAACATAAGCAGTTGAAAAGCATTTTTGGAGACATAGATTTCAGCTTAACGTTTACAGTTCCTAATTAGTGCTGTAAATGCTAACTTCCTTAAGCAGATAAACCTTGCAACTGCAGGATATACACATCTGTTATTGATATGTTAAATGATATTATCTATCTGCTCTACAAGCTTCCTTGAACTAAGCAACTTAAGAGTCAGGTTTCTGTTTGAAACAAACCAAATTTAAAAAAAATTTCCTTGTACCGCATCTCTTGAGCAATAATAAAGAAGGTACAATGAGCTAGTATCTTCTCCTCATGGACAGAGTCCCTGCAAAATACAGAGCTTGTTGGTAAAGCTGTATCTTCACTCCAAGCTGATTACAGCTTGCCATTTACACTGAAGATTGACTTCCATTTACGACTAGAAACTAAGCAAATTCTTAGTTATATGTTTACTTACACCTGTTTTTGATCTTACAAGTCGCAACTGCTATTTAGAAAGCAAGCTCAACAATAAACTGGAAGGTAAATATCCATTACTTTACTCACATATTTCACTATACTTTAAGCGGTTCTTAAAATAATGCGAGAAGTCTTGCTGTTTTAGTGCCAGAATATCATTGCAAAATGAGTCTGGACCTTCAACACTTCATCCTTTCCTAATAAGCATTAGCTTTCACTAACATTATCCCTGCAGATCAATGTTGACCACATTGAATATAGGGACTGAAATAAAAAGCAAGAGAGTACCATCTCCACCACCACTATCGTTCATATCTAGACACATTGTTATACCTCTTAAAGTTTAATCGCAATTAATTGAAAAACATGTCAAAATGGGACTTAAGTTTATAGATCAGATTTTAAATTGGCAATCTTACTGAGAGCAGGCAGATGGCCAGTTGAAATGGGAAAGGCAATACATCATCAGCCTGTTGTGCGTAGCTTCCCTGATGTTGCTGAGGGTGATTGTGGGAGATTAACAAGACAGATAGCTCAGCTGCTCTGGATCAGGAGAGACAGCATGCTAACACTGGGTGCTCAATTCCCGACCGCTAGTACATCTCCCCTCACTGAAAACTGAGTTCAGCAATTAGCAGAACAGGAAGTGACAAGAAATTTGGAGTTACTTTCCTTACATGCATAGTTATTTATTTCAAGCAGTCTGGGACATTCCCCCCACTATAATGTAAATGAATCTGGCAGCAGGAGATGGTCTGAAAGATGTAAGAGCTGTCGGGTTCTTTTTCAGCCTACAGAAACCATTGCACATTAGCAATGGAGATTTGTCATGGAAGTTACTGTGGGAGTGGTCCTTTGTTGCCCCTGTCTCTATACATTGTGCAAGTTAGGAGCTGGCACTTAAAGGTTCAGCTGTCTTCTCATTCATATCTTCCCAGCAGCTCACATCCAACACCTCTAAGGTACGAAACAAAAGAGAAATGCTGGAAGAACTCGGCCAGTCAAGCAGCGTTTGTGCCAGTCATAGAGTTACACCGCACAGATTCAGGCCCTTCAGCCCAGTTCACCTATGCTGACCAAGATGCTTCCCTGAGTTAGTCCCATTGGAGCAATAAACACAAAATACTGGAGGAGCTCAGCAAGTCAAGCACCATCTACAGAGGGAAATAAATGGTGAATGTTTCAACAGAAAATATCAACTATATGTTTTCCTCTACTGATTCTGCCCTACTTGAGTTCATCAAGCATTTTGCGTGGGTTGCTCAAGATTTCCAGCATCTTCAGAAACTCTTATATCTATTACTCCCATTTGTCTGCATTTGCTCCAATCCCTGTAAACCTTTTCTATCCATGTACCTGTCCACAGATTTCTTTTCAAGATTTTACTTGTACCCCTATTACTGATGGCAGCTTGCCCCAAATACCATTGTGGAAAATTTCCCACTCAGGTCTCCATTAAATCTTTCCCTTCTCACCTTATACCTGTGTCTTCTAGTTTTAGACTCTGGGGAAAGGACTGTGAGCATCACCATTCTTCTCTTTAGCTTATACACCTATATAAGTTCAGCCTCCTACACTTCAGGAAGAAAGATCTTAGGATGTTAAGTATGTCCAAGTTAGTATAATAGAGCCATAGAGAGATGAAGCATGAAACCAGGCCCTTTGGCCCACTGAGACTACTCTCACCCTTTGCACCCACTTGTTCACTTATCCTACCCTAACACAGTCAATTATCCTCTGATTCCTCTCAACTTTCACCACTGCAAATCCCGATTCTTCCACACACCTGCACTGGGGGCAATTTTCAGTGGCCATTTAATGTACATTCCTACTGGGACGTGGAAGGAATCATATGAAAACCATTTGGACACACGGAGAATGTGCAAACTCCACACAGATACCAGCTGACATCAGGAGTGAACCACAGTGAACACTGTAAGATGTTTTTTTGGAGAGGAAAATATAATTGTGAGTAATTATGCTTCCATTATCCCTGCTACCGAAGCTGTGGCGATCGTTGGTCTGGGGGCTGGAGTGGAAGAAGCCTTGATATGCTGATGACCAGGGCTGATCAAGTGGGCTGATTATTCAGAATAGTGTCAAATGTTGTACTCTTTCAAGCAAGAAGAGGGTATTCATAAAACACATAATGGTACTTTGCAGTTGTTAGAGAGGTTCTACAAACTCACTCATTGCAGAATACTTATTTCAAAGCTGCTCTCGAAATTGTAAGTCAAGTCTATTTTCATATGCACAAGAATATGTATGCACAGGAGCATTGAAATATTCACTTACAGCAGCATTACAGGCACACAGCATCAGATACACAATAATCAGACAAATTACAGTATTTGCATGGCCATGTGGTCAATCTGTGCAAGTCTCCAGTCAGCGCCAATCCCTAAAATACATTGCCAAAATTGCTGGACATATTCAGAACCAGAATTGTGATCATGACATGAAACTCATTGCTTTACAGTAGAAGTACAATGCAAAGTATATCAAATTACTGTTATTACAAAATAAATAAATAGTTCAAAATAAAAAGCCTCAGACTCTCTTTCAAGGACTCTTTACAACTCATGCTGTCTGTATTATTTTAATTTGCACAGTTTGTCTTTTGCGCAATGGTTGTCTGTTAGTATGCCTATTTTTCTGTAGATTTTTAAAAATAAAAATATTGTATTTATTTTTAACTTGTAAATGCCTGCAAGAAAATGTAGTTTCAAGGTAGATTGTAACATATATGTACTTCAATAGTAAATTTACCTTGAACTTTGAAATTTAATGAGGTAATATTCATGAGTTCATGAACTGTTCAGAAATCTGATGAAGAAGCTGTGTTAAAATATTTAATATGTCATGAACGTATAATTCTCCGTAACCTCCGCCACCTCCAACAGGATCCCACTACCAAGCACAACTTTCCCTCCCCTCCTCTTTCTGCTTTCCGCAGGGACTCCCTTGTCCATTCATTCCCCCACCCCATCCCTTCCCACTGATCTCCCTCCTGGCACTTATCCTTGTAAACGGAACAAGTGCTACACCTGCCCTTACACTTCCTCCCTCACCACCATTCTCTGTCCACCAGAGAAAGCAGGATCTCCCAGTGGCCACACATTTTAATTCCATGTCCCATTCCCATTCTGATATGTCTATCCATGGCATCCTCTACTGTCAAGATGAAGCCACACTCAGGTTGGAGGAACAACACCTTATATACCGGCTGGGTAGCCTCCAACCTGATGGCATGAACATTGACCTCTAACTTCCGTTAATGCCCCTCCTCCCCTTCTTACCTCATCCCTGATATATTTAGCTTTTTCCTCCCCTCCTTTTTTTCTCTCTTTCTGCCCATCACTCTTCCTGTTCTCCATCTCCCTCTGGTGCTCCCCTCCCCCTTTCTTTCTCCCTAGGCCTCCTGTCGCATGATCCTTTCCCTTCTCTAGCCCTGTATCCCTTTTGTTAATCACCTTTCTGGCTCTCAGCTTCACTCCACCCCCTCCGGTCTTCTCCTATCATTTCGCATTTCCCCCTCCCTCTCCTACTTTCAAATCTCTTACTATCTTTCCTTTCAGTTAGTCCTGACGAAGGGTCTCAGCCCGAAACGTCGACAGTGCTTCTCCCTATAGATGCTGCCTGACCTGCTGCGTTCCACCAGCATTTTGTGTGTGTTGCTTAAAATATTTAGTCTGGGTCTTCTGGCTCCTGCGTGCTGGGAACGAGAATAGGCTATATTCCAGATGTTGAGAGCTCATAAGATGGATGTCACTTTCTTGAGGCTCAGTCTTTTGCAGATATCCTTGATGGGAAGGATGTTTGTGTGCATGTTAGAGCTAACTGAATCTGAATGCAGCCTTTTGCGATCCTGTGCATCAGAGCCTTCATACCAGGCTGTGATACAGCAGTTAGATTGCATTCCACTATATATCTATAAAAATTTACCAGAATCTTTGGTGACATACGAAATCTCCTCAAACTTCCAACAAAGTAGAGCTGCTAGCATGTATTCTTCATGATTGCTTCAATGTGTTGGGCCCAGGATAGATATCCTGAGATATTGAAGCCCAGGGACTTGAAGCTGCTCACCACTCGATGCTTGTTCTTCTGATTTCCTCTTCCTGAAGCCAACGTTCAATTCCTTGGTTTTACTGAGGTTGAGTGCAAGATTGTTGTTGTGACTGTACTCAACCAACCAATCTATCTCACTCCTGAACGTCCCTTTGTCTCAGGTTCCAATTTATTGATCACGTGCATCACGTTGTGTTAAGCACTACCACACCTAAGGATAGCGAGGGGCAGCTTGTAAACTTTGTCACCATCTGAGATTCTGCTAAGGCCCGTGGTGTCAGTGATGAATTTATGGATAGCATATAAACTATGCTTCGCCACATAGTTATAAGTGTGGAGAGGGTAGAGCAGTGGGCTAAGTACACATCCTTCAGGTGCAACTATGTGGATTATCAGTGAGGAAGCGATGCCATTACCAACCTGTACTGACTTTGATCTCTCAATAAGGAAATCACTTGATACAGATGCCCTGGATTAGAAGCTTGGTGATTAATACTCAGGGTACAATAGTACTGAATGCAGAGCTGTAACAATAAACAGCATCATGATTTATGTTTTCCTGTTCTCTAGGTACTCTGAAGCAGAGTGAAAAGCTGGTGAGACTGCATCTGCTGTAGACCTTTGTGACTGAAAGCTAATTTTGGTGGGTCCAGGTCCTTGCTCAGGCAGGAGCTGACCAACGTCTCAAAGCATTTCATTACGGAAGATGTGTTGTAAATCCTATTGGGTGATAGTCATAGAGGCAGCGTACCCTGCTCTTGGGCACCGGTATGATTGCTTCCCTTTTGAAGCAGGTGAGAACTCTCTCTGCAGTAGTGAGACTTTGAAGATGTCCTTGAATACACCAGCCAGTTGGTCGGCACAGTACTTCAGCGTCCAGCAATACACACCATTGGAGCTCATACCTTCCAAGGGTTCACCCTCTTTAGAGATGTCCTGACATTGCCCTCTAATTCAGAGGTCACAAGATCACTGGATGCTGTGGGGATTCACACAGACGTAGTGTTATTTTTCCTTTCAAAGCATGGATAAAAGACATTGAACTCACTGGGGAGTGAAGCATCACTGCAATTGTGCAGCTAGGCTTTGTGTTATAGGAAGTAAGGCATGCAAACTGACATGCATCAGACTGTATCTTCAGTCTCACATGGAAATGTCTTTTCACTCTCATGAAGACCTTCTGTAGGTCATACCTGAAATTCTTGTAGGATTCTCAATCCTGGTCTTGCAAGGCACAGATCTGATCCTCAGCAGGCTATCAATCTCCTGGTTTATTGAGGGATTCAGACTTTTTAAACATCAGTATGTTCTCAAAGGCTCACGCTCATCCAGTTAGTGATGACTTTGTAATTGCATCAATATTTTGGGCTCAGGATACATCTTCGGAGATGTTGATACCAAGGAACTTGAAACTGCTCACCTTTTCCACTGTTCATCCCTTGATGAGGACTGTGAGTGTGTTCCCTTGACTTCCTCTTCCTGAAGTACATAATCCATTCCTTCTTACTGACATTGAGTGCAAGGTTGTTCAACCTAACTGATCTATCTCACTCCCATACGCCTCCTCATCACCATCTGAAATTCTGTCAACAATAGCTGTATCATCGTCAAATTTATAGATGGTGTTTGAGCTGTGCCTAGCCCACAGTTGTGGGAGTAGTGAGAATAGAGAAGTGAGATAAGCACACATCCTTGAGGTGTGCCAGTTAGAAGGAGGTGTTAATTTCAACTGTAGTAGAAGATACAGAGGCCTAGGTTTTCAAGCTTTTTGATTAGTACTGTGGATATTATGGTGTTGAACACTGAGCTGTAATCAATAAACAGCAGCCTTACTTAAGTATTGCCATTGTCCAGGTGATCCAGGGCTGAATGGAAATTGCATCCACCGTAGACCTGTTGAGGTGGAAGGCAAATTCCCACAGATCCAGGTCTAGGAGCTGACTCTGGCCATGACCAACATCTCAGAGCACTTCATCACAGTAGATGTGAGTACAACTGGGTGTACAAGAGCAACTCACCCTGCTCTTCTTAGGCACTGGTATGATTGTCACCCTTTTGAAGCAGATGGGAACCTCCAAGTGCAGCAGTGAAAGATTGAAGCTGTCCTTGAACACTCCCACCAGTTGGTTTTCAGTGCCCTACCAAGTATACCGTTAGAATTTCAGATGGTGACGAAGAGGTGTGCAGGAGTGAAACAGATCAGCTAGGTTGACTGGTGAGGCTTCACCCTCCTGAAAGATGTTCTGATGTTGACCTCTGAGACAGAGATTACAAAGTCAACAGATGCTGCAAGGATTCACACAGGTATAGTTCTATACTCACTCTAAAACGTGCATAAAAGTTATTGAACTCTTCTGAAAGTGTACCATCACAGCCAATCATGATGTTAGGTTTCGCCTTGCAGAATATAACGTCCTGCAAACCCTGCCAGAGTATCCAAATTCATCTCTAACTTCAAATGCAATTATTTTTCACTCTTAAAATAGTCTCCATAGTTTGTACCTGGACTTTTTATACCAGTCTTGAATGCCACAGATATAGCCCTCAGCAGACTATGAATCTCCTGGTTCATCCATAGCTTTTGGTTCAGGTGTGTTCTGAATGTTCTCGAAGGCACAAACTCATCCACACAGGTCTTGATGAAGTCAATGACAACTGCGGCATACTCATTCAACTTCAAAGATGAATCCCTGGATATTGTCACTCCACAGACTCAAAGCAGTCCTGTAAGTGCTCCTCCACATCTCCTGACCCTACCTTCTTGCTCCTCATCACTGGTGCGGCAGTCTTTAGTCTCTGCCTATGTGTTGGGGTTAGAAGTACAGCCAGGTAATTGAACTTTCCAAAGTGTGGGTGTAGGGTGCACTCTTGATGGAGGTATACAGTGGCCAAGAGCGTTGACTCCTTTGGGTCCACAGGTGACATGTTGGTGGTAGTTGTTCAGGGACTTCTTCAAGTTGGCCTGGTTGAAATCCCTCTCAATGATAGGGACAGTATCAAGGTATGTTGTTTTGTGACTACTGGTCATGGTGCCCAGCTCCTCCGGCGCCTGCCTGATATTGGCCTGAGATAAAGTGTACAGTGCTACCAAGATGATGGCAGAAAACTCCCTCGGCAGATAAAATTGATAGCACTTCACTGCTAGATGTTCCAGGTCGGGTGAGCAGGACTGAGACAGAACCTCACGCCCTTACACTATGATGAGTTAATCATAAAGCACGCTTCCTTTCCTCCACCTTGAAAAGACTTAACTGAGCTCTCTTTATAGTGAATGGTGAAGCCATCGGGTTTCTGAGCTGCATTCAAAATGGCGTAAATTAACCACGTTTCTGTAAAGCAAAGTACACAGCAGTCCCTGATGTCCCCCAGTATTGCAATCTTGTTCTGAGGTCCAAAATTTCCAGAGACTGCACATTCACCAGCAGCATAGTTGTGAGTTGGTGTCTAAGTATCTGCACCTCACTCATACCTGCTCCATGCAGACCAAAAGCAAAGAGCAAGGAATTTTGCCGAATTAATTGTCATGTCAGATTGAAAAGGTCTGGGTGTCAGGACCAGAGGTGAGGAATGAGCCAGTGCTCAGCTTACTGCTCCAAGAGATTTACTCGTCTCTGTGCTGAACTGAGGCTATGGCCTGCAACTAATGGGCTCCTGAATCAGCTGCAGAAATGATTGGCTTTGTGAATGGACTCACTTTTGTGAACTTCAGTTCTGGATGTTAGTTGCTTACTTTCCTTTGTTTGCACTATTTTTTTCTCTGCACTTTGAGTGTTTAATAGTCTACTTTTTAATGGGTTCTATTGGATTTCCTTGTTTTGTGGCTGCATATAAGGAGACAAATCTTAAGACTGTATATAGTAGACTTAATTTGATAATAAATATACTTTGAATTTTGATGTTATCTGAAGTGAATTAAATTGGCTGATACCTCGCCTATGTGATTGCAGGCACCTTGGGAAGTAAGCAAAATCAATCATCAGCTCTGTGCATCTGGCTAAGGCCGAATACAAATGCTTTGGACGTGTCACTGCCAAGCAATTCTTGGCTCGTTTTTGAATGTGAATCTACGCCAGTGCTCAGGACAGAGTAATAAATGAGCCATACATATTTGGAAAACTTCGCTTTTCATCTGACTTAAATCTCCAAGTTCAACTCCAAGTTTCAGAAGTATTTTTGTACTTCGCACGTTGTCTAATTTAGGGCACCAATTTTATTTTTCCCTTGAACATTTTATATCTAAGAGATGTGCAAACAGTCCTGTCACCTTTTCAGTGGGCCGTAGGTGGTTCAGTTCTTGTTTCCACTCAGCTACGTGCTTTAGGTACTCAATATTCAATGCCATTGACTATATCTGTCTCCTGCCTCATCTTAACCTGTTGAAACTCTCTTCAACTTGTTTGCTACTTCTGAAAAATTCAATGCTCTCCTGGCCTGCTTTCTTTCACTCTTCATAAACCCGAGATCCAAAATTCTGGTGACTTTCTCTGAAACAACATCAATCCATGTTCTCCCATTACACCTGTGCTTTCTAACCTTTGTGTCCTCTCAGACCACCAAGGCTTAAGTTACACATATGCATCTTTGTGCTCAAGTCCTGTCTAACCTTCAGTCCTCTTTCACTGTAATTGCCTCCATTGCTGCCATCATCCCTTTTGATAGCACTTCTTAGCAATAGTACTATGAGAGTATCTTCTCCATACTTTCCTCTCCAGTACCGGCTATTATTTCAGCTGTCTGGGTCTTCAGTGGAAGAATTCCTTTCTTTCACCCCTTCACCCTAAGATTTATCTCAAATTACACCTCTTTCAGCTACTACTCATTCCAAAACTCTCATTCTTTAGCTTGCTACCTGATTTTCATCTGACTCTACATCTCTGAAACTTACTGGAATTTTAAACTCTTTTAGAGTGGCTGTAAAAATTCTTGTTTCTGTTACTCGATACATGGGGATGGATAAATGAAGAATGAGCTCTGTACAGTGTGCTATTTTCTAATCACCTGGTCACTTGCATGTTTTGAAAGCTTTGTTAGAAATGAACTGTTGGAGTTGTTGCATTTTATCAAGTGACTGAACGATAAAAGTACTTGTTTAACAATAAAATTAAAAGCAACCGGGAATGTTCAATGGATTTGGCAGCATCAAGGAAGAAAAACTGATGTCTCCTTCACATCCTGCACATCTGCTCCCTCTACTCCATCCTGCTGCTATAACAGGGATAGAGTTGTCCTTGTCCTTAACAACTATCCTGTGAGCTTCTATATTCAACACATCATTCTCCACAACTTCTGCCATCTACAAAGGGACCCTATCACTATGCGCATCTTTCACTATACCTCCCGCCTATTCTCCGCTTTTCATAGGGATTGTTCTGGGGGCTGGGGGAATGGGGGACCACTTTGTCGAGCTCCTTCCCTCCATGTGCTGCCAAAATGGGTTTTACCTGTGGCCACCCATTTCAATTCAACATCTCATTCCCATTCCGACCCCCTTCCCTTTCTGCTTTCTGGAGGGGTCATTATAAGGGTCACTCTATTGTCCACTCACTCCGCCCCACTGATTTACTTCCAACTCCTTATCCCTGCAACTGCACAAGGAGTTACACCTGCCACTATTTCTCTACCTCCACCACCATTCAAGGCCCTAAATAGCTCTCCCAGGTGAGACAGTTCACATGTGAATCCATTGGTGTGATTTATTTTTTCCAGTGCTCCCACTCTGGACTCCTCTACTTTGGTGAGACCTGACACAGTTAGGGGATCACTTCATCAAGCAGATCCACTCCATCTGCCACACTGGCTGGGTCTGCCATTTTAATTCCATTGCCTATTCCCACACAAAATGTCGTCCACGGCCTCCTTTACTACAGTACTGCAATAATACTACACACAGATCAGGGAAACAGCATCTCTTATTTCGGCTTGATAGTGTCCAACCTGACAGCAGCAACACTGATTCCCCTAACTTCTCGTAAACATTCTCCTCTGTTCCATAATTTTCATTATCCCACTGAACCCTGTCAGCTTATTTCTTCTCCCTCCTCTGTTTTGTCGATCTGCCCATCACCCATACATTCCTCCCATTGGTTGCCCCCATCATCCTCGTCCCTCATGGTCTACTCTCCTCTCCTATCAATATCCATCTTCTTCATGTTTTTAGTTCCACACATCTCTCAGTGTCTCACCTCCTCCACCTCCCTATCAACCCACCCAACCCTCCCACCCTCCGACTGCCTCACATAGATCCACTTATTACCTGCAAATTCTTGTTACACCCCTCCACCCCGCCACCATTTTTATACTGACAATCTCCTCTCTTTCCTTCCGGTGCTGTTGAAATGCCCAGGCACAGAACCATTTCCGCTGATAAGTGATGCCTAACCTGCTGACCTCCTCCAGCTCCCTGTGCGTTGCTCCAGAATTTAGTGCCCACTGCCATTCATTGACACCTCCTTTTCATTCCCCACCTTTTCCTTTACCAGTGCCTCCTTCCAAACCTGCACGAGATACTGTCAGTTGACACCAGCCAGCTCATTCCAAATGATATACTGTTCCTTAATCCCGCATGAATTTCACAACAAGTGTGAAAATGCAAAAGCCCCAGCTAATCTTTCTTTAATCGGAATGCCTTTCAAACTTGTGAATCCAGTTTGGCAAATAAGTATGTTGAATGATGCATGGGATTATGTGACCCATTGATCTTCCTGCTGACGCAAAGGTGAGAAAGTGATTGCAGCTGGAAAGGGAGGTTGGTCCAGAATGGCAGACTGGTTTCCTTTGAAGGGAAGAGGAATTCGCATGTAAAAAGAAAAATGCTGAGAATATCTTAGTAATAATTTGTGGCATACATGAGTCTCTTATTTTCTGCACGGAATATACTATATATTATCCCAGCATGTATGTACTGGTCTCAGCCCGAAACATCGACTGTTTATTCATTTCCATAGATGCTGCTTGACCTGCTGAGTGTGTGTTGCTTTGGATTTCCAGCATCTGCAGAATTTTGCGTGTATGTCTATATATGTACTCAGTCTTTTTTTCAGGGTTAGGGCGTCAAGAATTAGAGGACAGAGGTTTAAGGTGAGAAAAGATTGATTTAATAGAAATCTAAGGAGAAATCCTTTTATGCAGAGCATAGTGCATATGTGGAATGAGCTGCCAGAGGAAGCACTTGGGGCAAGTATATTAACAATCTTTACAAGGTATTGGACAGGTACATGGATAGGAAAGGTTTAGAGGGGTAAGGGCAAAATACAAACAAATGTGACTAGCATGGAACTATTGGGCCGAATAGCCGTGTGACTCAATGACTCTGTATCCCTTTGGACTTGCACGTTCCTTATCCCATCATGTGGTGACCTGAGAGAGAACGTCACACGGCACACTGCAGTGGAAAATTGGGGTACTAAATTAATTTCCCTTGAAAACAAAGTTGCCAGGGAATCTAACCTTCTTTCTAAACTCTGTTTTGGAATTGGCTTCAGATGACCTGCTTCCACTTTGGTTTTGGGGATTCTGAGGTGACTAATCACGTTGAAGGGTGAGGTGGAATGTCAATTTGTGGCTTTAAGCTGATGTTTCTTGAACTTGATGACTTTATTTCCTCTCCTTAGAAGAAGTGGCTGCAGAGATTGTTATCTTCTCAAAGTTCACTAGGGCAAATTACAAAAGGACACCAATCATAGTGGTGCCTAAGAAAAGCAGAGTGTTTTGCCTCAATGCTATTGCCTGGTAGCACTTACATTTACTGTGATGAAGTGTTTTGAGGTTGGCCATGATTAGAATTAACTCTTGCTTGGGCAAGGTCCTAGATCCTTTGCAGTTTGCTTACTGCCACAACTGGTCTACAGCAGATGCGATCTCATTGGCCTTCTAGTCGACTTAGGAGACCTAGATGACAACAAAATATACGTTGGTTGCTGTTATTTTTTTCAATTACAGCTCGGCATTTAACACCATCTACCTCTCGGTATTAATCAACAAGATACAAAACCTGAGCCTTTGCCCTTCCCTCTGCAATTAGATCTTTGACTTCCTTATCGGAAAACCACAGTCAGTCTGAATTAGTACTAACATCTCCTCCTCACTGGTAATCAACATAAGTGCTCCTTCTGGATGTGCGCTTAACCCACTACTCCACTCTCTCTATGCTCATGACTGCATACAATTCTCATTCCATCAATACATTTGCCAATGGCACTACTCTTGTTGAAAGAATCTCAGATGGCGTCCTGTAAGTCCATAAGACCATAAGACATAGGCGCAGAATTAGGCCATCTGGCCCATCGAGTCTGCTCTGCCATTCAAACATGGCTGATCCTTTTTTTTCTCCTCCTCAACCCTAGTTCCTGGCCTTCTCCCTGTAACTTTTGATAGCATGTCCAATCAAGAACTTGTCAATCTCTGCCTTAAATACACCCAATGACCAGACATCCACAGCTGTATGTGGCAACAAATACCCCAAATTCACCACCCTTTGGCTAAAGAAATTTCTCTGCATCTCTGTTTTGAAAGGGCGTCCCTCTATCCTGAGGCTGTGCCCTCTTGTCCTAGACTCTCCCACCACGGGAAACATCCTTTCCACATCTACTCTGTCTAGGCCTTTCAACATTCGAAAGGTTTCAATAAGATCCCCCCTCATCATTCTGAATTCCAGTGAGTACGGACCCAGAGCCAACAGATGTTCAGTTGTGAGATAGGTCAGCTGTTTGAGTGGTGCCACAACAACAACCTCACACTCAATGTCAGCAAGACCAAGAAAATGATTGTGGAATTTAGGAATGGGAAGTCAGGAGAACACACACTCATCCTCACTGAGGGGATCAGTAGTGGAAGAAGCAGCTTCACGTTCATGGGTGTCAACATCGCAGAGAATCTAATCTGGGTGCATCACGTTGACGTAATCACAAAGAAGGCACGCCAGTGGCTAACTTTCATTAGGAGTTTGAGGAGATTGCGTATGTCATGAAAGATTGCACCAATATCACCTGGTACAATATGAATGACTCATGACCATCAGTCTACCTCATTTTAAATATTGCACCTTACTCTTCACCTGCACTGCACTTTCTTCGTAGCTGTAACCTTTTATTCTGCATTTTTGTTTTTACCTCAGTGCATTGTGTAATGACTTGATCTGTGTGGACAGTATGCAAGACAAACTTTTCACTGTATCTTAGTACGTGTTGCAATAATAAGCCAACTTCAAATTCCAATTTCAAGACTGTCGCAAATTTTCAAAGATGTACTTTAGAGCATTCAAACTGGCTGCTTCAAAGGCTGTCATAAAGGCGCCAATGCACAGAGCTGCAGCTGGTTGTAGACTCAGCCAGCTCCATTAAGGGCAAAACCCTTCCCACTATCAAGGACGTCTTCTAGAAGCAGTCCCTCAAGAAGATGACATTCATTATCAAGCATTCTCACCATCCAGGGCATGTCTTTCTCTCATTCTCAACATCAGAGAGGAGGTCCAGGAGCTTAAAGCCACACCTATTTTTTTAAAAAACAGCTTCTTCCCTTCTACCATCAGATTTCTAAATAGTCCGTGAACCTAGGGGCACTACCTCACTGTTCTTTTTTGCATCATTTCTTTATTGTGACATTGCTAATTTTTTTTCTCTTGCCATGTACTACTGCCGCAAAGCAACGAATTTCACAACTTTTGTTAATGATAGTAAACCTGATACTAAATCTGATTCCGAGCTTCTGGAGGTGTCCCAGTAGATGGGATATCTGAAAATATATTGGAGACAGGAAACAGGAAACCATTGACCAGTTAGCCTAACTTAGGGAAACATTGGAATTTATTATTAAGGAAGTGGCAGCAATGCATTTAGAAAGTCAATATACCATCAAACAGGCTCAGTATGGTTTTAGAAAGAGAAATCACGTTTGACAAGTTGAATGCAGTTCTTTGAGCATTTAGTAAGCAGGGTGGGAAAAGGAAAATGATTGGATCCAGTAGTATTTGAATGTCCAATGATATTCAATGAAAGGAAACTGTGGAAGCTAGGAACTTATGGCATTGGGAGTAATTTATTCACAGAGAAAGAATGTTGGTTAGCTTGTAGGAACCAGATATAGGATAAGTGGTTCAATCTTAGGTTAAAAAGTGGGAACTGGTTGGATGCATAGGTATAAGTACTTCACTTATAACTACTTACCATATACATTAATGAATTGGATACAGGGACTGAACGTATTAATGACAATATAAAGAAAGGTTGAAAAACAAGTTAAATGGTGAACCAAGGCATCTGCAATGGGGGATGGGTAACTGAAATGGGCAGACATTAATAAAATGGTAGATCTATGATATGGGGAAACAAGGGATTTTCCACTATAATAAAATATAGAAAAATGTTATTATTTTAATACACAGAGGCTACAGGATGCAATTGTATGGTGGGATCTGGATGTCCTTGAACAAAGAACATTGCTGATATAGCAGGTAATTAGAAAGACACCTGGAATGTTGACCTGTGTTGCAAAGGAGAAGCAGAATACTGTAAATGTAGAGAACTCTCCCTATAACTGCCCCAGGCATCGATGAGGCTACATCCGAAATATTGTGTTTAATTATGGTCTCCTTATTAACGAGGGAGATAGTTGTATCTGTGGCAGTTCAGGAAGCGTCACAAAGCTATTCCTGAGATGAAGGGGCTTTTGTTGAGTAACAGTTGAGCAGGTCGAGCTATATTTTGGTAACCTTAGTGAAACAAATAAGCCACTGAGGGGGTTTGGCAGAGTAAAAGATTAGAGGGCATTTTCTCTTGTGGGGAAATCTAGAACAAGGAAGCATAGTTCCACAATAAGGGGCCATTTATTTAAGTTAGAGATGAGGAGGAGTTCTTTCTTTCAAAGAACTGCAAATTTTTGAAATTGTCTACCTCCAAGAACTGTGGAGGTAGAGAATTTAAGTTAACTTAATGCAGAGATAAATATATTTTTGACTACAGGGAAATTAAAGGTCATGAGAAACAGGTAGAAAAATGGAGCTGAGACAAAAACCAGATCAGTCATAATGTTATTAAATATCAGTGCAGAGCAAGCTTGAGAATTAAAAGGCACGTGCACATACAGTGTATACTCACACCTACACAGGTGTACATAAACACACACACACACACACACACACACACACACACACACACACACACACACACACACACACACACACACACACACACACACACACACACACACACACACACACACACACCATATATAGTACTTTGCCATTCAACAAACCTATCAAATGATGTTTGACTTCATTATCCAGTATGTCACTGTAGCCAATGCTGTACTAGTTTTTGATCTATTTATGGTAGGTCATTTCACCATACCGTTGTTGGAAGAAGCTGGGACGTTTGATGATTGTTGTTGAAATGTATTACAAGATTAAGTTTCCAGCATTCAGGATGCAGTGTTGGATTACGGAAATCTAAGCATTTCTTGCTTTCAATTTCCATTACCTTTTCTGTGGGAAACTGATAAAGATCGAGTGCACATAATAAAGTTTCTTTCCTTTCTTCTGAAATTCATCCAGATATATAACCCATGCATTAGGGGGTTAGACAAATTCTTACATTTAAACTTACTTTTAAATCCCTCCATTATTTCAACCCAATCTTTCTCTGTAACCTCCATCATTCCCAGCATCTTTGAACTCTTTCAGTTCCAGTTACCTGTGAAGGACCATTGCAGCTGTGCTTTTACCTGTCCAGGCCCAAATGTCTGGAAAATCTCATATTTCAATATAGCTTGGCCATTTGACTGTGTTATACTACCATCACGAATGCTTACCATAACATCCTACGGCCATACTTTGGAAGGTCCAAACACCTGGCTTTACTCCCAGCATATAAGCAGAGACTAACGATTACAGCAGCAGTGGTGAGGACCATGAAGGTATGGTCCAGGGAGGTGTAGGAGCACTTACAATAGTTCAGTGGTTCAATTTGATATCAAATAGTCTGCAACCTGAGGTTCTTACTCTTCGCAGGCATCCATGAAACAGAGGGGGGAAACCCCAAAGAATGAATGACAGAGAACTGTTAGAACACCAAAGCCCCCTCCCTCTTCCACACACAAGCAGCAGCAATAACATGAACACTCCCTCTCCCCCACTTATGTCAGCAAAAACATCAGCCACCCCTCCAACCACAACGACCATGATCTAAAGTCCATCAAAAACTACTGTCTAAGTTAACACTTCGAAATTCAACATGCTCTCTCTTTCACTAACAAGGAAGAGAGAGAGATTGCTCAAGTACAAAGGCCACTGTCTCAATGTTTGGATCTCCTGCGACGCTTCAGTCAGCAACATCAGTGAGGAATGGGGTCACCCACAAGACCGCACCCTGAAAGTGCACTTCTTCCAAGCCACTCCTGGAGGTCTGAAAACACAGGCTGCTCAGTGAGTTGTGAAGAGCGAGAACATTTCGTACGTGAAGAACATTGTTTGAGCACAGCTGTAGATCATAGAGTCCGACATGGCCCCAGCTACCTTCAAACATGAGAACAGGAAATTTACAGGACTACTTTGAACCAGTGGACTGGACAATATTCAGGGACTTATCTTCAAATCAATGAATATGCCACTGTTGTCACCAACTTCATCAAGTCCTGTGTGGATGAATGTGTGCCTTCGAGAACATACCAGTCAAACACAAAACACTGGAACTGGCGCCCTTAAGGTTGCATATTTAGCCGACCACATTGCAAGATTAATCATCTGGTTGAGTAGTGTCGCAACAACAGCCTTGCATTCAACATTCTTAAGACTACTACATGTTTCAAATAAAGCTTGTGACAATAAAGCTAATCTTAAAAAAATCTTTTTGAGTTTTTTGATGAGATAATCAAAAAGGTAGTTGAGGTTAGGGCAGTGAATCAGAATCAGGTTTATTATCACCTGGCATGTGATGTGAAATTTGTTACCTTAGCAGCAGCAGTTCAATGCCATACATAATATAGAAGAGAAAAAAATAAGAAATAAAATAAAAATAATAATAATAATAATAAATAAACAAGTAAATCAATTACAGTTATGTATATTGAATAGATTTTAAAAATGTGCAAAAAACAGAAATACTGTATATTAAAAAAGTGAGTTAGTGTCCACGGATTCAATATCCATTTAGGAATTGGATGGCAGAGGGGAAGAAGCTGCTCTTGAATCGCTGAGTGTGTGCCTTCAGGCTTCTGTACCTCCTACCTGATGCTTTCAATGAGAAAAAAGCATGCCCTAGATGCTGGAGGTCCTTAATAATGGACGCTGCCTTTCTGAGACATCGCTCCCTGAAGATGTCCTGGGTACTTTGTAGGCTAGATTTGCAACCCTCTTCTTTGTTCCTGTGCAATAGCCTCCCCCACCATACCAAACAGTGATGCAGCCTGTCAGAATGATCTCCACAGTACAGCTATAGAAGCTTTTGAGCTTATTTGTTGACATGCCAAGGGGGCTTTGATCAGTTGGGGAAGTGGGCTGAGGAGTTGCAAATGGATTTCAATTCCGGTAAGTGTGAGGTGATGAATTTTGGAAAGTCAAAGCAGCATAGGACATATGCTGTAAAAGGTAAGGCACTAGGGAGTGTAAAGGAACTGAGACAGTAAAAGTGTATTGAAAGTTTTGTCACAGGTAGACAGGGGAGTGAACATTGGCATTCATCAGTCAGGGCACTGAGTATAGCAGTTGGGACACTTCGCTGCAATTTTCAAAGGTACATTTAATGTCAGAGAAATGTATACAATATACATCCTGAAATTCTTTTTCTTCACAAACATCCACAAAAACAGAGGAGTGCCCCCAAAGAATGAATGGCAGTTAAGTGTTAGAACCCCAAAGTAACCCCCCTCCGCTCCCTTCCATCCCACACGTAAGCAGCAGTGAAGCAACAATCCCCCCACCACCAGTAACAAAAAGCATTGGCACCCAGCACCCAGCACTCAAACGTGCAGCAAAGACACAGACTTGCAGTACCCCAAAGACTACTCGTATACATCATTGGTGAGGCCACACTTGGAGTACTGTGGAGAGTTTTAATCACCTGTTACAGGAAAAATGTAGTTAAAATGGAAAGAATGCAAACAAATTTAAGACTATTTTGCCAGAACTGGAGGGTCTGATTTATACTGAGAGGTTGGCCAATCTAGATCTTTATTCCTTGTAGGAGAATAGAAGGGTGATCTTTTACAGATTCATAAACTCATGAGGGGCATAAATACAGTAGATGACAGCCATCTTTTCCCCAGGGGGCAAAGACTTAGGATGAGAGGGGAAAGATTTAAAAGAGACTTGAGAAGCAACTTTTTTGATGCAGAGGGTGTTGAATACATGCAGCAGGCTACCAGAGGAAATTGTTGAGACAGGTACAATAGTATTATTTAAGAAATACTTAAGCAATGGTGAGACTTACAGAGATATGGACCAAACACTGGAAATTAGGACTAGGTGAGTGCGCGCCATATTCAGCATTGACTCATTGGGCCAAACGGTTTATACCCAAGCTACGTTACTCTGTGACTCTATCACAGGGCAAACAGCACTCTTTCAACTATTTAGGAATGAATGCTTGATAAAGTGATAGGAAAGATGTGTCATCATCTGCCCTGAAGACAGAGCACGTTTAGTGGATGCTAAAGAGTGATACACAGGAAACAGCTCACTTGTACAAAAGGCTGGAGGTGGCCAGGAAGATCTTGAGTGCTGTCTCTGAATGCATAAACTCTGTGGAATGATGAAATGCAAGCAAATGCACCTCCCTGCTTTGAATGCTGAAGCTGTATTTCCCACCTTGGTTGTTGCATCTTTATAACTCCTGCAGTGAGCAACAATGTGTTATCAGCAGCAATCTGTAAGGGTCCTGAGAGAGTAGAGTTTGTAATAAAGCACCAGGACTACCTGTTGGAAAAGCAGCCCACACATGCATGTCGTAAGAGGGAAAAAGATGTTGGGTTTCACATCTTTTGTCTTTTTTTCCCCATCTGACAAACATGAAAATATTTCCGTCTTTGTAGAGTGTCTTCTATTACTTCCGGCCACTAGATCTGAATGCTAAACTACTGAAAGCCCCCCGCTGTCAGGTGGCTAGACTCCACTTTTGAACAGTTTTCCAAAGGTATGTTTGCTCAGAATGCAAGACAGAAGAGATTGATCCTTTAAGTAAGCCTGCTATGGAGCTTTTAAGATTAGTAAAAACCCAGCTTTTCTGTGAGTTAATCCCACCAGTTATTCGACAAATGCAGTTGGGAATCTGCAAGTGAATTTGTGCAGCCAATTCTTCAGGCCAACTTATTTCTGTAAGGAGTGGGCAGGGCAGTTGCTTGATAACATTTGCTGTAGGTAGATTCTTGGCTCTACAAGTTCAAACAAGTGTATATAGTAAAAAGAAGAATGGTGCAGCCGTGCTGGAGCTTGAAAGAGATCTGCCATCGTTCACTGCAATGAATAGGAAAACAGCCATGAAGTCTTGTGATATGGTTTGACCTTTCAGAATGTCAGATGTGAATATTCTTTTTATCAAAATACTTCCTTTAATTCAATTCCATTAATAGCTTGGTAAAAACAATTGGGTAATGCAACACTTCTTCCAACAACCATTAACTTCCTAAGTTCAAAATTCAAAGTGAAATTTATTATCAGAGTACATACAGGTCACCACATATAACCTTGAGATTTCTTATCCTGCGAGCATACTTAGCAAATCTATAGAAAAGCATAAATGAATGATCAACGATAGTGCAAAATAAGCTTTCATCGCCGTCTGTACATCAGAGTTGGTCTTTTCCTCGGGACTTGGGTTCCGATATTGTTTCTGAGTAATCAGGAATGCCTGAAAAGGTTAGGGCCTTATTCCCTACAGCACAGGAGAGTGAGGGAGATTTGATAGAGGTATACATAATTATGAGGAGATTAGATAGGGTAAATACAAGCAGGCTTTTTTCCACTGAATTTGGGTGAGATTAGAACAAGGTGAAATGTTTAAGGGAAATACGAGAGGAAACTTTTTCACTCAGAGGGTAGTCAGTGTGGGAAATATGAGGGGAAACTTCTTCACTCAGAGGATGGTCAGTGTGGGAAATGAGGGGAAACTGTTCACTCAGAGGGAGGTCAGTGTGTGGAATGAGCTGCCGGAAGAAGTGGTTGATGAGGGTTTGATTTCAACATCTAAGAGAAATTCAGATAGGTATGTTCTATAGATAGGTGTAAAGAGGGCCAGTTCCAACTCAATGGGACTAGGCAGAATAATAATCCAGCACTGACTAAATTGGCCAAAGGGCCTGCTTCTGTGCTGTAGATTCTACAACTCAATGACTAAAACATGCAAACTCCAAACAGACAGCACTTGAGGTCAGGATCAGCCTCTGGTCCCAGGAGCTATAAGGAATGACGAATAAACTCATTTCAGCCTTCCAGCCAGATACAGGTATCAATCATAAACAATGTTTCGATGACAACTTCATCAGGGATAATGCCTGGGTGTGATTAGTCGTGGTATTTCTAACCCCGGAGTCTGTCCCCCCGATAGGTTAGACCTTATCCAATCATTTTTCTCATCTCTCACCTTGTTGTTTACAATTTAATTCCAGTTCTTACTTAGAAGGAGACCTTCAGCTTTGTCAAAATTCTTTTCCTCTAGTTTTATTTCAATGGCTTCCTTTACCAGGAGGTCCCAAAATCCATTGGCGTGGCTCATTAGCTTTGTGCCATTGAAGTCAATCCAATGGCCATTGCTATCACTGATTTCTCCAGGTAACCGAAACGGATACACAACCTGTGCCTCTTGAGGCAGGTTTCCACTGTGCATCCCGTCTGACCAATATACGCTTATATGAGGGTTGCGTGTGTACATTTTACAACGTTGCTGAAGAGAAACCCTCTGATATCATCGCGGGAATTTTGAACACAACCAGTTTCTTGTTCTCAGATATCTGGAGCACAGGCTAGTGAAATGCGATCAAACTAAGCGCAGAGTCCAAAAAAATGAGCTTTTACACATGTACGCATTTGCTTAATTGTTTTATTTGTCGTATTTTTTAGCATTGCTTTGATTGGCACAAGGCCTACACTATCTGGCACGAAGCAATATGTTTCAGAACAGAGCCAATTAAGCTCCGTGGAGAACCCTAGTGAGAAGTAGTTATAAACAGTTTTCTGAGCGATTTGAGCATTTTCAGTAGCATTAGTTGGCTCTAGTCAACCAGCCTTGACTGCCAGATAAACCTTTTGATATTTGGCCAATGTTGCTGCCTTCCAGTCAGTTACTCAATTTTTAATGTTTGAAAATGAAGTGGGATATTACGGTTTAATATGAGTTTCGCTCCCAAGGCAGAACTAGCAGGTACACTGGAGGTCATTGTTTTTCCCTCCTTGGTTCAGAACAACAGGGAATATAAACTTTTCAAAATCCTTTTGAATAATGAAAGATTTGGATCGAGTGGATGTAGGGAGGATGTTCCCTATAGTGGGAGAATTTAGGACCAGAGGGCACAGCCTCAGAACAGAAGGACGTCTATTTAGAACAGAGATGAGGAGGAATTTCTTTGGCAAGAGGGTAGTGAATCTGTGGAATTCTTTGCCACAGACAGATGTGGGGGCCAATTTATTAGGTATATTTAGAGCAGAGGTTGATATGTTCCTTTTTTCCATGTGATGGGTTTGAAATTTACCAATGGAGGGTTCTGTTGACTCCCACTAGCAATTAAATGCTGGGTGATGATTTTGCCCACACCTTCCATCAATTGGCATACGATAGGGTGTAGACTGGAATAGTAATTTAACGATGGATTTGTTCAATATTCTGTGAATGTGACAACCAGGTGATTTTCCCCATGGAAGCATGGAATTTAGTTTTGTAATTACATTACTAGAATGTGAGAGTAGGGGTGGGGCCATTATTGGATGACAATACTCAGCAACTCGCAGGACTGTTTTATCATGAGGTGAATCAAACTGGCTCTGGTGGATTTGCTCAATGATCCTCCTGGCTAAAGATGCCTACAATCCTTTGGCCTCATTTATTGCATTAACATGCCAGGCTGCTCCTGTATTAGGGATGTGGATATTTGAACCTCATCTTCCAAATGACTATTTAATCGTCTATCACCATTCTCCCTAAAGGAGGCAGTAAAAATCTTTGATTTGTTGATTGGAAAGTTGCATATCTTTGTCCATGCATGCT
The DNA here is from genome assembly GCF_048418815.1 of Hemitrygon akajei. Classification (NCBI taxonomy): domain Eukaryota; kingdom Metazoa; phylum Chordata; class Chondrichthyes; order Myliobatiformes; family Dasyatidae; genus Hemitrygon; species Hemitrygon akajei. The sequence goes on from NC_133143.1 coordinate 25,677,771, forward strand.
TACTTCATTGTTTGGAATATAACCCAGTAAGGAAGCCTCGCTCTACTCTTCTCCGGTATAACTGGTTCTTTTGGCGTGCTCCTGTACCTGCCTGCTTGAACTAGAGTCTGCTAAATTGTCCTCATGATGGACATCATGTTTCCTAGGTCATGGTACAAACTATGACGCTGCTGTTCTCAAAAGTACCTTAATACCCAGACATGAGATGCTGGATCTGTTTCATAAAGCACAAGAAAGGTATCATGAACTTGAAAATGAGTTATTGCTCCTTCCTCACTCATCATGGACACGTAGGTTGAGGGCAAAGTCAAGAAGGCTTTCTCTGTCTAGTTGGTTCACTCACAGACTTGCATAGGGAACATTAACAAATGTCATTTGCTGGAAAACTTTGAATCAAGCTAATCCTACCTATTGAGAAGTTCCAATTTGTATTTCTAACTCAGTATTCTGGCGCTTTGGATTGCTAATTTAGCAACATAATCAGGAGATTACCATACCTGTCTTTCTTGGGCCTATAGTATAAGAGAGGAAGAGTTGTACAAATGCGACGTTACTCTTAAACTATAAAATTCATCTTCAGGTAGCATGAAATTGTTAGGCTAACAATTTAGTACAGGTGGTACAGGTGTTTAGACTCACTGCACCCAGTTCACTGTGAAGTAAACAAACTTAATTGACTAAATGGTTTAATGAGAGCACAGGGTATGGAACAAGCAACACACTTTGCAGCAACATGCCATAAATGCAGTAAGGAAGATACTTAGATACAAATGTGAATAAAACCAATCTCAATCACTGGCAGCCGTGACATCACCACTCTCGAAATCAGTATCATCGATCATTTCCAGTTTACATGGGAACAGTACGCTAAATACTTGCAATGAAATTGAATAAAGACTTTTTCAGAACACGTTTTGTTGTATACCATAGCTACCCTGTATGTGATGTCCAATTGTCTAATAACAGTGTCACTTGCTACATTTTCACAAAATCTGTATGCAAGGTGTGTAGCATCGTTCGGGGAACTGTGGTTCTCTTGGATTAGTAGTAATATATTCACATGTACTATACTGTTACTGTAGACCTGGTATCAACTGGCAAAAGTACTTAACAGTATTTGAAATTGCTCCTGTCACAGGTCAACTGTAAGGAATTGCTTGTAAATTACATCACCGCCTCTGCCGATAATAACTCTGACACTCGGATACTTCAATTGTCCTTTTGACTTGCAGCCGAATGGCCACCTCTTTCCAAGTATTGATTCAGAATGATGGCATTTTGAAAGGGTTGTCATTCAAAATGCAAATGCCCAATAACTTTATTGCAGATCGTTCTCTGGGATTTTTCTTTTTGATTAATAATGTGTGTGTGTGTGTGTAAAAGGAGAGACAATCTGAGCTAAAGTGGTGAGGGGTGGAGGAAGAAGGGTTTCAAAAGTCAGGCTAGAACTTCAGGTGGGATACATGTGGCAACTGAGAGAGAGCCGTGCAACTCTCTCACTTGCTAAGGTGGTGACTTACAACGAGCGTTTTTCTGGCTGGAGAATACTTCCTTGTTTGGGGTACAGGAAAGAATGAAGGAAGCAATCACAGGAAAATTGTCAGGAGGCAGAAAAAGGGAGCTGAACTCAGGGATGTAGTCTGATGTCAAATGGAGATTCAATAGGTAATGGCTAGTAATCTTAATTGCCTCTTGTCATTAGAGTCAGTTGAGGGAAAAATAAAGCTAGAACACTTTCTACATGCTCACAAAATATTGTATACACAACACATTCAAAGGTTTTCTCAAAGCAGGAGAATGAAATTAATTAAAACTGTGACACATTGTATTAACAGTTTCATATCATGTGATTATATCATGTGACCAATTTCTCTCTGTGTTGCAACAATGTTCAATCCCAGAAATTATGTTTTTATGTTTTATGTTCTTATGTTTTCCTAACATATCTCTTTATACCTTTAATATTCAGAAACCTCAGTCCTTTGTTCTGAATAAACTCAATGACTGAACATTCACAACTCTGAGCAAAGAAATTTTTTATTGCAGTCCTAAAAGGCAATTAGCATTCAAGTTCAAGTTTAATTGTTGTTCTGACATCCTGCATATTCATGATTACAGCCAAATGAAACAACATTGCTCCGGGCCAAGGTACAAAACACTGTCATATACAGCACAAGGCAATTATAAAACAGCAGTAAAATACAGTCACACAAAAAAAATAGTCCAAGTCCCTGATTCCACAAATGTTGCAGCAGTCTGCACTCTGCAGTCCCCAACCAGAAGCCCTGGATGAAGCATGAGATCCACAATCTGCTGAGAACCAGAACAGAAGTATTATAGTCTGGTGAACAAGAAAGATACGAGATGTCCAGGTGCGATCTCTGGAAAGCCAATTCACAAACAAAGTGGCAATTCGTACTAAACTTGCATCAATGAATGATGCTCTACAGTTGTGGCAGAACTTGAATGCTATCACCATTATAAAGTAAAATCAAGGGGCATAGATAATAACAGGGCCCTGCTTCCAGATGAGCTCAAAGCCTTCTATGCTCACTCTGACCAGCAAAGCATGGCGAAACAATCACAAACTCCCATAGCCCCTAGTGATCCCATGATTTCAGCCAACGTGCAAGTGTCCTTCAGGAGAGTGAACCCACTGAAAGTGTCCAAACCAGATGGGGTACCAAGCCAAGTAATAAAGACCTGCGCTGATCAGATCAACAGGCCTGCGTGTTCACAGACATCTTTAACCTCTCGCTTCAGCACCCTGAGATACCCACCTGCTTCAAGCAGCCTTCAATTATACTTGGTGCCTAAGAAGAATGCGGTAACCTGCCTCAGTGACTATCGTCCAGTAGAATTTACATCCACAGTGATGAAGTGTTTTGAGAGGTTGGTGATGAAACATATCAACTCCTGCCTGAGAGGCAACTTGGATCTGCTCAAACATGGCTACAGGTACAACAGGCCCACCGTAGATGCCACCTCATTGGCTCTTCACACAACCTGGAACATCTGGATAGCAAAGGTACATACAGCAGGATAAAACCATAAGACCATAAGATATTGGAGCATAATTAGGCCATTTGGCCCCCATCGAGTCTGTTCTGCCATTTCATCATGTCTGATCCATTTTCCCTCTCAGCCCCAATCTCCTGCCTTCTCCCCGTAACTCTTCATGCCCTGACTAATCAAGAATCTATCAACCTCTGCCTTAAATATACCCAATGTCTTAGTCTTCACAGCCACCAGCAATTCACAAATCTCTGGCTAAAGACACTGTTCCTCATCCCCATTCTAAATTTATATCCCTCTGGTCCTTGACTCCCCACCATAGGAAACATCCTCTCCACATCCACTCTAATGAGGCCATTCAACTCTGGATATGTTTCGCTCTTAGAAATTCTTCTGAATTGCAGGAAGTACATACCCACAGCCATCCATCAGTCCTCAGATGGTAACCCTGACATACTTGGAATCATTCTTGTGAACTTCCTCTGAACCCTCTCCAATGTCAGCACACCCATTCTTAGATAAGGGGCCCAAAACTGCTCACAATACTCCAGGTGAGGCCTCACCAGTGCTTTAAAAAATCTCAAAGTTACATCCCTTGCTTTTACATTCTTGTGTTCTCAAAATGCACACTAACATCACATTTGCCTTTCTTACTAACACCTCAAACTGCAAATTAACCCTTAAGAAATCCTGCATGAAGACTCCCAGGTCCCTTTGAATCTCAGATTTTTGTAATTTCTCTTCTTTAAAAAAATAGTCTATGTCTTTATTGCTTCTACCAATGTGAATGACAATACACTTCCAGACACTCTGTTCCATCTGCCACTTCTTTGCCCATTTTCCTAATCTGCCTCAGACCTACAGCCTCCCTTCTGCCTCAACACTACTGCTCCGCCACCTACGTTTGTATCACCTGCAAACCTATTCCCGAGAATAGGTCTCTATTTCCTGAGAAGACTGAGGTCCTTTAACATCTGCCGGACGATGCTGAGGATGTTCTACGAGTCTGTGGTGGCCAGTGTTATCATGTTTGCTGTTGTGTGCTGGGGCAGCAGGCTGAGGGTAGCAGACACCAACAGAATCAACAAACTCATTCGTAAGGCCAGTGATGTTGTTGGGATGGAACTGGACTCTCTGACAGTGGTGTCTGAAAAGAGGATGCTGTCCAAGTTGCATGCCATCTTGGACAATGACTCCCATCCACTCCATAATGTACTGGTTAGGCACAGGAGTATGTTCAGCCAAAGACTCATTCCACCGAGATGCAACACTGAGTGTCATAGGAAGTCATTCCTGCCTGTGGCCATCAAACTTTACAACTCCTCCCTCGGAGTGTCAGACACTCTGAGCCAATAGTCTGGTCCTGGACTTATTTTTCCACTTGGCATGATTAACTTATTATTATTTAATTATTTATGGTTTTATATTGCTATATTTCTTCACTACTCTTGGTTGGTGTGGCTGTAACGAAACCCAATTTCCCTCAGGATCAATAAAGTATGCCTGTCTGTCAAACCTGGCCACAAAGCCATCAATTCTGTCATATAACGTAAAAAGAAATGGTCTCAATGCAGATCCCTGTGGAACATCACTAGTCACCAGCAACCAAACAGCAAAGGCTCCCTTTTCTGCCAATCAGCTCTATCCATGCTAGTATCCTTCCTGTACTACACTGAGCTCATGTTAAGCAGTCTCATGTGCGGCTACTTGTCAAAGTCCTTCTAAAAATCCATGTACACAACATTCACTGATTCTCCTTTGTCTATTCTGCTTGTATTTCTTCAAATAATTCCAACAGTTTTGCCAGGCAAGACTTTCTCTTAAGGAAACCATGCTAACTTACTTTATCATGTATCTCTAAGGACCCTAAGACTTCATCCTCAATAATTGGCTCCAACATCTTCCAACAACTGAGGTTAGACTAACTGGCCTAAAATTTCCTTTCTTTTGCTTCTCTCCCTTCTGGACTGATGTTTGCAATTTTTCAGTCCTCAAGAACTGTGCCAGAATCAATTGATTCTTGGAAGATCTTTTCTAATGCCTCCACAATTATTTCAGCCATCTATCCCCAGGTGAAGGGAAATAAGTACTAAGAGACTTTTTCTATTTTCCAGAAGTTTCTGAATGTGTCCTATACAGGAGGTTGAACAAGAGACTTGCAAATTGGTTACCAGAACAAAATGCTGTGAATAAGTGAATCCCTCTTAAGCTGCTAAACTGTCTAATGGAGAATCCTGCTCTACACTTATGACTGTATGGCTAGGCACAGCTCCAATTCCATTTAACATTGCTGAAAACACTCACTACCGTCATAGGCCAAATCAAAGATAAGCATATAAGGGGGAGATGTAAATCTGGTTGAGCCATAACAACTGCTCACTCAATGTTAGTAAGACCAAACAACTGATTATTGACTTCAGGAGGAGGAAACCAGAGGTCCATGAGCCAGTCCTCATTGGGGGAATCAGAGGTGGAGAAGGCCAATAACTTTAAATTCCTCAGAGTTATCATTTCAGATGACCTGTCCTGGGCCCAGCACGGCAGTGCCTCTACTTCCTTAGAAGTTAGCAAAGATTTAGCATGACATCTAAGACTTTGACGAACTTCTATAATATGTGGTGAAGAGTATATTGACTGGCTACATCACAAACAGCAACGCCCTTGAATGGAAAATCCTAAAAAAGTAGTGGGTACAACCCCGTCAGTGACAGGTAAAGTCCTCCCCACCATTGAGCACATCTACACAGAATGTTCCTGTAGGAAAGTGGCATCCGTCATTAGGGACTCCCACCACCCAGGCCATGCTCTCTTCTCATTGCTGCCATCAGGAAGAAGGTACAGGAGCCCCAGGACTCGCACCACCAGGTTCAGGAGCAGTTATTACCCCTCAACTACCAGTCTCTTGAACCGAAGGGGATAAATTCACTCAGCTTCCCTTGCCCCATCACTGAAATGTTGCCACAACCTACTGAATCACTTTCAAGGATTTCTCATCTCAAATTCTCAATATTTATTGCTTATTTATTATTATTTCTTTTTGTATTTGCACAGTTTGGTGTCTTTTGTAGACTAGATGTACACCCAGTTGGTGAGGTATTTTATTGATTCTATTTTGGTTATTGGATTTTTGAGTATGCCCACAAGAAAATGAACCTCAGGGTTGTATAAAGTGACATATATGTAATTTCAAAATAAATTTACTTTTGAACTCTTTTTTAAAACTTTTTTGAGCACAACACACATTGTCTTCTGCTGAGCGAACACCGAAGGGCATCACCGACTCCAGCCTGTATGCTGCACCATACTGCCTCCGGGACTTGGTTGAAGCACAGTGACTATCCTGGGCAGTTGCAAACGGGTGATACTGCGATTTGAGGTCTAGTCCTCGCCACGACAAAGGTCACATAGCTCCCCCACCCTTCGCGACAGAGTGACTGAGACTTGCTGATAGAGTGCACACCTCCTTTGTGCAGCTACTCCGACCTCTCTGACATAGGCAGCAGTACCATCCACACCAAGCCCAACTCCTGTAGTTCCTCCACCAATGAGCACTGATTCCAGATCCTGATGAATATCAACATTTCTTCATTTAAAGATTACTCCTTTTTAAAACATACTTTCTACATTGTACTCTATCTGTCCTCTTATCAAGCTTGTCTCTGTTTCTTCGAGGTCTGTTTGCATCCTTGTCATTACTAGCATTCACACTTAGTGTCAGTTCATCAACAAACTTGGATGTGTTACATTTGGTCCCCTTGGCAAAATCAGATTGTGAACAGCTGAAGCCAAAGCACTGATTCTCCATTAGACAGTTTAGCAGCTTAAGAGGGATTCACTTATTCACAGCATTTTGTTCTGTTAACCAATTTGCAAACCTCTTGTTTAACCTCCTGTATAGGATACATTCAGAAACCTTCTGGAATGTAGAAAAAGTCTCTTAGTATTTATTTCCCTTCACCCACTTAATGTGATCTGTTATCTCTGCCTTATCAGTATTTATTATCTTGCTGTCCTGTCCTCATTGCAAATTCTAGCATTTTCCGAACTGCTACCATGCAGGTGGTGTTTTGCCTCCCAGGTGCCAGGGTCAGAGATGTCTTGGTTCAGGTACACAGAATCCTAAAGAGGGAGAGTCAGCAGCCGGAAGCCATGGTCCATATTGGTACCAACAACACATGGAAGAGAAATGGGAGAGGGACCTGGAGAGAGAATATAGTGAGTTAGGTAGAAAATTGAAAAGCAGGTGCTCCAGGGCAGTAATCTTTGGAGTGCTGCCTGTGTCATGTGCCAGAGAGGGTAAGAATAGGTTGGTGTGGCTGAGCAACTGGTGCAAGGGATTTCTGGATTTCTGGGGAAGGTATGACCTGTACAAAAAGGATGTGTTACACCTGAACACAAGCAGGACCAATATCCTTGTGGTCAGCTTTGCTAGAGATGTTGGGGAAGGTCTAAACTAATTTGGCATGGGATTGGGAGCAGGAGTGATGGAGCTGAGGATGGGGTAGTTGGTACATAAGTAGATGCAAAGTGTAGTGATACTGTAAGGAAGGTATATGATAGGGCAAAATTGCAGTCATTGGAATGAGATGAAATGTAACTTGGGGGTAAAATCTAAAAGGGTGTTGAAGGTGTTATATTTGAATGCAGACAGTATGCAGAATAAGGTAGATGATGTAGCGCAATTAGAGTTTGGCAGATACAACATAATTGGAAGCTTAACGTCCAAGGATACACATCATATCAATAGGCTAGACAGGTAGGCAGAGGGGGTGAGATAGCCATCCTGGTAAAAAATGAAGTCAAATCCTTAGAAAGAGATGACATAGGATAGGAAAATGTAGAATCCTTGTGGGCAGAGTTAAGAAACTGCAAGGATAAAAACACGTTGACAGGAGTTATATACAGGCCTCCAAATAGCAGCCAGGAAGTGGGATACAAATTACAACAGGGATAGAAAAGACATGTAAAAAGGGCAATGTTACAATAATAGTAGGAGATTTGAACATGCAGTTAGGTTGGGAAAATCAGGTTGCTGCTGGATTCCGAGAGAGGGAATTTGTAGACTACCTAAGAGATGGCTCTTTAGAATCCACTAAAGGAAAAGCAATTCTGGATTGGCTGTTACGTAATGAACCAAATTTGATTAGGGAGCTTAAGGTAAAAGGAACCCTTAGGAAACAGTGAACATAATGTGTTGGAATTCAGCCTCCAGTTTGAGATGTTGAAGATAAAGTCAGATGTATCAGTGTTACAGTGGAGTAAAAGAAATTACCGAGGCGTAGGAGAGGAGCTGGCCAAAGTTGATTGGAAGGGGACATTAGCAGTATGATGGCAGAACAACAATGGTTGGAGCTACTGGGGGGGGACGACAATTTGGAAGGGTCAGATATATACATCTCAAAGAAGTATTCTAAAGGCAGGATGAGGCAACCATGGCTAACAAGCAAAGTCAAAGGCAGCATAAAAAAAAGAGAGGGCATAAAATATAGCAAAAATTAGTGGAGATTTTGAGAATTGGGAAGCTTTTAAAGATGAACAGAATGCCATGAAGAGAGAAAAGATGGAATATGAAGTTAAGCTAGCCGATAATATTAAAGAGGTACCAAAAGTTTTTCCAGAGAAATACAGAGTAAAAGAGAGGCAGGAGTAGATCTCAGACCCCAGGAAAATGATGTTGGAAAGGTAGTAATGGAGGACAAGGAAATGGCAGATGAACTGAGTAAGTATTTTGCATCAGTCTTCATTGTGGAAGACACTAGCAATATGCCGGAAGTCCAAGAGTATTAGGGGGCAGAAGTGAGTGAAGTTGCCATGCTAGGGTGAATGTGCTTGGGAAACTGAAAGGTTCTAAAGGTAGATAAGACACCTGGACCAGATGGTGTACACCCAGGGTTCTGAAAGAGCTGGCAGAAGAATTGTGGAGGCATTAGTAATGATCTTTCAAGAATCACTAGATTCTGGAATGGTTCAGGAGGACTGGAAAATTGCAAGAGTCACTCCACTCTTTAAGAAGGGAGGGAAGCAAAAACAGGAAATTACAGTCCAGTTAACTTGACTTCAGTTGTTGGAAGTCCGTTATTAAGGATGGGGTTTTGGGGTATTTGGAGGCACATGATGAAATAGACCAAAATCAGCATGGTTTCCTTGAGGAGAAATATTGCCTGACAAATCTGATACAATTTTTTGAGGAAATAACAGGCAAGATAGACAGAAGAGAGTCAGTGGATGTTGTTTACTTGGGTTTTGGCAAGGTACCGCACATGAAGCTATTTAACAAGATAAGAGCCCATGGTATTACAGGAAAGATACTAGCATGGGCAGAATTACTCTTGCCTCATTGGCAGGAGACAAAGAGTAAGAATAAAGGGGGCCTTTTCTGGTTGGCTGCCGAGATTAGCGGTATTCCACAGGGATCAGTGTTGGGACCACTTCTTTTCACATTATACTGCATGTGAATGATTTGGATTATGGAATTGATAATTTTGTGGCCAAGCTTGCAGATGATCTGAAGATAGATGGAGGGGCAGGTAGTGTTGAGGAAGCAGGCAGCCTGCATGACTTAGACAGTTTGGGAAAATGGACGACAAGGTAGCAGATAGAATACAGTGCAGGAAAATTATGGCCATGCACTGAGGTGGAAAGAATAAAGGTGTGGACTATTCTCTAAAAATGGAGAAAATTCAAAATCAACAGTACAAAGTGATTTGGGAGCCCTTATGCAGGATTCCTAAAGGTTAACTTGCAGGTTATCAGTGGTAAGGAAAGCAAATGCAGTATTAGCACTTATTATGAGAGAAATAAAATGTAAGAGCAGGAAGTAATGCTGAGGCTTTATAAAGCACTGATCAGACTGCACTTGGAGTATTGTGATCAGTTTTGGGCCCCTTATCTACGCTGGCATTGGAGAGGGTTCAGAGGAGGTTCATGAGAGTGGTTCTGGGAATGAAGGGATTAACATATGAGGATTGTTTGATGGCTCTGGGCCTGAACTCACGAGTTTAGAAGAGTGAGGGGGGAATCTCATTGAAACCTATTGAATATTGAAAAGTTTGGATAGAGTGGATGCAGAGAAGATGTTTTCTAAACTGGGCAAGTCTAGGACCTGAGAGCACAGGCTCAGAATAGAGGGATGTCCATTTAAAACAGAGATGAGGAAGATTTTCTTTTGCCGGAGTGTAATGAATCTGTGGAGTTCATTGCCACAGGCAGCCATGAAGGCCAAGTAATTAAGTGTAATTAAAGCAGAAGTTGATAGGTTCTAGATTAGTCAGGGCACCAAAGGTTATGTGGAGAAGACAGCAGAATGAGATTGAGACGGATAATAAATTAATCATGTTGGAATGGTGGAGCATACCTGATGGAACAAATAGCCTAATTCCACTCCTATGGGTTATAGGCTTTATTCTAATCTCAGACCAACTGGTCTACTGTTCCATTTTATTCCCTCTCTCCTTTTTTCACAGATGCATGCCCACTATTTATCCTCTGATGAGCAGAAATCACTCCAGAATTTATAAAATTTTGGAAAATGATAACCAGCACATCTGCTATCTTTAGAGCTGAATTTAAACTTTAGAGTGTTGATTAGAGCCTTGGGATTTCAGTTTTCAAACTCCAACTTTTCCAGTGACTTTTTTTCACTAATCTTTAATTTCCTTTTATTGGACCCCAGGTACTCCAATTTTTCTGGGGGGCCTTTTTGGCATCTCTGACAACACATTATTTAATTCCTCTGGTGCTCCTTTATCCTCCATTATAAGTTATTTCTTGCTAATCTTTTCCTTTAGCATACCTATTAATAAAGCGCTTTGCTTTAATTTACTGGCCATGTTCCAGTATCTGAAATAGAAATTGAGGAGAAAGATCCTGAGATGCAAACAACCACTAAAGTGCTTAGGTTTTCTTGGTTATTGTTGTATTGTTTCACCTCATTCTGTTGATTACAATCCAGCAGGGCTGGGATAATTTTAAATTAACCTGCCAGTTTAAAAGATTTGGCAGCCACAATAATGCTGAATTTGCAATCTGTCTGCTATTATTCTGTGAATTCAACAGAGTAAACTTAGGCAGAACGTACGATTGGCACTGCTCCTGATCCCACCGGCTTCTTGATGGACAAATTAGGTTAAAGTGCCCTCAAAATATGCTACTTTGCTTCATCTTGTACATTGCCTCGATAAATATAAAACAAATTGACCATACACGTTAACAAGTCTGGTTGGAAAACTAAGAGTTAAGGAAAATTAAAATTAAACTGAAATACAATGCATTTCTGATCAATTGTGCTTTGTGCCAAACAGTCTTGGCATTTGTTTTTATGCTGTTTGTTTTTCATTTGTTCTTACAAGCACCTTTTTATCCTTGTGAAAACCATATTGCTTTTAGGCTTTGTTTTTCATTACACTGTACCCACATCAATTCTTACCATGCTGGTCTCTGGTGGCAATAGAATCCAGCACAGTGGGTGGTATGATTATTGCTCATGGTAAATGAAATCCTGCTACACAACCCCTGTTCGAAAGATTTAAACTCTGCCACTGCATTTTAGAAACAATGTTTTACATTATCTTGTGAAGTTCTTTGGAAGTGTGGTGTTTACTGTCAGAAGAAGGAATGCTGGTTATTTTCCACATAGCGAAATTCCATTACCATCAAATTATTCCATTAACATCATTATTGTGTTTGTGATCTGATAGTGTATCTGACTGTACATACACGTATACAAGACAAATCTTAGTGTTTGGGCAATATCCTCTCACATTTTCCCTCTTCATTAGTTGTACATTGCAACGGAGATGCAACATAAAGATTTTTACTCCCTTGGGAGTAAGAAATAAAATAAATACAAATGCAAATAAAAATTATTTGATGTTGCTTGATGAATTAAATGTTGATCAGGAAGCTTGAATAGTTCTAGTATCCTCTAATTTTGTTTACCTCAGCTCCAAATCTTCTACATTGTGCCTCATCTCAATGAACAAATGGCCGAGAGGGTCAGATTTAAACAAGTGTTAGCCGAGGGTTAGAGCTTCAATCTTTGCAATGGGACTCAAACCTACAGCCTTCTGCTTAGCCAAGCGCTGCCAATTTCATCCCTGATGCTCTGTCCCTAACTTGTATTTTGGTCTCTGTTAACGCCAGTTGGTCTGCATTGGGGATAAGTTCGAGGTTCGTATTCAGAGGCATAGTTCTTGCGGTGCAAATCAGGTTCAGTGCAGTTTAACTCCTGTGTGTTCTGTCAGATCTCAGACTTCAGTTAGGGGAGGAAGCTCAGACTAAATACTACTTCAAGTTCAGCCTCCCTGCTTGCTGATTCACATTGATTACTCGGTCAGCATAACTCCAATTCAACTTTCATCCCTATGTTCCAGTGCTTCCTACTCTTGCCTTCAGACTCTGAGAATTCTGTGGTTCCTGTAGTTCTGACCTGCTGTGCAGCCCAGCTTCTCAATGTGTACAATCAGCTCCCCACATAAAGCTTTGCCCGTCCCTTCTCTACTTGAACCTGGTTCATTAGCCAGGTGTCAGGTCACGTGTTCATCATCCTCCCTACTGGTCCATGTCTACAAAGCAATTTTGAATTTATTTCCATTGTTTAAGGTAGTATTTAGGTTAGCAGTCCTTACTGCTCTGAATTAAAACTTGCATAGCAACTCTTTTCTCAAGTACTCAGGGAGGGAGATCCAGAATTTGAAGTACAATGGAACGGTGTAATACAGCCGTCAGAATATGAATAGATTGTGGTCAGGGTTAAATTGCAGGAAGAGCTCACTTAAGAAGATAATGTCTGCTCTTCAAGTTATTTTAATTCTAATAATACTATTCTACATTAATCATCCTTTGCAAATAACCTTGTGTCTTAGAATCAATGCAAAAACTGCAATACATCATTCATAACCGAAAGAGACCACAGCTTATGTTTCTGATATTATGATAAATTTCTTTCAGATCCCTTGAGCCTGAATAGTTGCCTCCTGATGTGGACCATTCATTTTAAGATTCCATTTCTTCAGCTTTCACCATGTGCATGGGACAGTCTACAAAGCTGAGTTTTACCACAAAGATCCCTATTGTTTTTCTGCAGATCTGGTTTATGATTATCTATCTGAATCAGTCAGGGAAAATACCTGCGTCTAGGAGTCTGATATTTATTCAGTAAAAACCCACAAGTATCAATCATTGTAGGCAGAGACCTGTTATCAGCATGTCCTTGGGGAACATTGTGGGACTATGTTCAAATAGCAACAATAGTCCAAAAGTATTCTATTTGTTCTTCAAAATGAGATCCCTATCATTTTGAGTCCTGCTTGCAATCAGCTGCTAACTTTAATATTTAGGATTAAACCTTCCCTCAGTAAGCTTAGAACATGCAAAACTCATCAATCCCAGCTGAAAACAATTCTTTTTTTGAAAGAATGCCATCTCAGAGCATATACTGTACACTGAAGACCTTTGGACTGACTAAAATATTAACTGACCTCCACTCTTGCTGAACCATTCCCAATCTTACCATCAAACCCGCAAGCAAAGAGGGCGCTGTAGTAGCGAGGCCAGGCAACAACTCTCAGAGTCCTTTTCATACTTACTCGACACCATCACTGACCTCATCAACTCTAGAGAACTCCTATCCACAGCCATCAAACTCATAGTTCCTTTACCCCACACTGCTCGTTTCTACCCATGATCCACAAACCTGACCATCTGGGTAGGCCTATTGTCTTTTTGCCTGTTCCTGCCCCACTAAACTTGTGTCCTCCTACTTCAACTCCATTCTATCCCCCTTGGTTCAATCCCTTCCACCTACATCCACAACACCTCATGCTCTCGATCTCCTCACTAACTTTCAATTCCCTGGCCCTGACCACCTCATTTTCCCTGTGAATGTCCAGTCCCTATACACTTTTATCTCCCATCAAGAAGGTGCCAAAGCTCTCCACTCCTTTCCCAATAAAAGAACCAACTAGTTCCCCTCCATCACCACCCTCTCGGTCTGGCAGAACTGGTCCTCACCCTCAACAACCTTTCCTTCAGCTCTCCCCACTTTCTCCAAACTTGAGGGGCAGCCATAAGCACCTGCATGGGTCCCAGCTCTGTCTACCTCTTCATTGTCTACATAGAACAGTTTATGTTCTAAAACTTCCCTGGTAATGCTCCCCAACTCTTCCTCCGCTACATTGGCGACTGTATTGATGTTGCTTCATTCACCCATGCTGAGCTTGTTAATTTCATCAACCGTACTTCTAACTTCCACCCTGCCCTTAAATTCACTTGGTCCATTTCTGACATCTCCCTCCCCTTTCTTGATCTCTCTGTTTTCATCCCAGGTGACAACATGTCAACTGACCTCTTTTATAAACCGACTAATTCCCTTGGTTATCTTGACTACACACTGTGCTCTTCCCTCTTCTTAGTTCCTTCACCTCCACCACATCTGATCCCAGGAGGTAGCTTTCCTTTCCAGGACATCAGAGATGTCCTCCTTCTTCAAAGGACAGGGTTTTCCTTCCTCTACTACTGATGCTCCTTCACCCACATCTTCTCCATCCACGCTCACACCATCTTCCCGCCACCTTAACAGTGGTAGAGCTCCTCTAGTCCTTTCCTACAACCCCAAATCTCTACATCCAACACGGCATCCTCCACAACTTCAGTCACCTCCAAAGGAATCCTACCACGAAACATATCTTTAACTCCCCCTTTTCTCTGCTTTGTGCACGTATCACTCCCTCTGTGATTCCCTTGTCCACTCATCCCTCCCCACTAATCTCCTTCCCGGTACTTATCCCTGCAAGCAGCCAAAGTACTACACCTGCCCATACACCTCCTCCCTCACCTCCATTCAGGGCCCCAAACAATCCTTCCAAGTCAGGCAATGCTTCACCTGCGAATCTGGGGTACTGTGCCCGGAGTTCCCGATGCAGATTCCTCTACATTGGTGAGACCCGTTGTAAACTGGAGACAGCTTTATCGAGCACCTCCTCTCCATCTGCCAAAAGTGGCCAAGCATCTTAATTCCAATTCCTATTCCTGTTCCGACATGTCGGTCCATGGCCCCCTCTTGTGCAATGGAGGAGCAATGCCATATATTCCATCTGGGTGCTGCTGGCAAGAATATCAATTTCTCCTTCCGGTTAAACCATCCCCCCATCCCCCTCTTTCCCACTCTGGCCTCATACATCTTCAGCCTTTCTTTCTCAATCTTTTTTATTAAGTTTCAAATTGATAAACATAACAATGATAATGATACAAAGAGATCGGGATTACATTAATAACGGTTCACGTATACAGACACAGACTCCCAGTAACATGTGTAACCTAAGCCTCCCAATCTCTTAATAACTGAACATAAAAAAGATTCAGAAAATTTTATACAGAAAAAAAATCCCCCTTAACTAAACAAAAACCAAAAAAAAACAAACCAAAAGCTGGGCTGCCATGTTTCATCAGTTAAAATCATTGTCATTAACTCTGCTCCTCTATACACGAACAAAAAGTTATTGAGAAGGTCAGCTTACGTCATATGAAAATGTTGAATAAATGGCCTCCAAGTTTCTTCAAATTTAACCGAAGGATCAATAGTAGCACTTCTAATTTTTTCTAAGTTTAAACATGTTATAGTTTGGGAAAACCATTGAAATGTAGTAGGAGGAATTAGAATCATTCCATTTAAATAAAATGGATCTTCTGGCTCTCGTACCTCTTCTCATCTGCCTATCACCTCCCCATGGTCCGTTCCTCCTTCCCTTTCTCCTATGGTCCAGTCTCCTCTCCTATCAGATTCCTTTTTCTCCAGCCATTTATCTTTCCAACCTGCCTGGCTTTACCTATCACCTCTAGTGATCCTCCTTCCCCTCCCCTCACTTTTTATTCTGGGGTCTGCCCTCTTCCTTTTTAGTCTTGAAGGAGGGCCTCAGCCCGAAATGTCGACCGTTTATTCATTTCCATAGATGTTGCCTGACCTGCTGAATTCCTCCAGCATTTTATGTGTGTTACTTTAAAATACTATCTGTTTCTCCTTCTGTTAGTGGTACCTAGCCAGCTGAGAAATCCCAAAATTTTATTTTTATTTTGAATATGTAAGTGATCTGGTGTTGAAGGAGTTAAGTTCAGGATGGGTGTTATTAGGTTCAGGTTGCATTGACTTTTCTTGGAAGTCTGGATAAATCAAGATGTTTAAGATAATTAAATGATTTGATACAGCAAATTTGTGGAACATGCCAAAAGAAGGGCATTAAATTAACCTAACAGTGTCAGTAAGGACTTTAAGGGTGATGGAATCTGAAATGTCCTTCTTCAAGACACTTTTGAGCCTGCAAAAATTAGAAACTTCAACTAAGAAATTCTAAGCTAAGGCTTTCAGCTATAGAATAGTGAGAATTAAGCTGATTAAAAAGTTAAGATGCATATCTCTCATGATTTGGGTGGTGGAATGGACTCCAGAGGCTGACTAGTGTACACCTCTTCTTGCGACATAAGCTGTGGTCTCTTTCGGTCATGAATGATGTATTGCAGTTTTTGCATTGATTCTTGAGACTTTTAATGGCCCAGTTGGCACTCACTGGTTTTCTAGAGAAGGCAGCAGAAGGATTAAAGGGAATCACACTGAGAAGGTAGTTCAAACGCCAACACACACAAAATGCTGGTGGAACACAGCAGGCCAGGCAGCATCTATAGCTGCCTGGCCTGCTGTGTTCCACCAGCATTTTGTGTGTGTTGTTGTTTGAATTTCCAGCATCTGCAGATTTCCTCGTGTGAGAAGGTAGTTTATGGTTTATATATTGTCCTTGGGACATTCAATCTGTTGCAATAATGGCAAACTTGGGAACCAAGTACCATGGCTGGGTTTCACAAATGGCAATAAGATATGGTTATGTTGAGATAAATATTGATCAGACCATCAGGAGAACATCTCTTGTGTTTGGGTGCTGTGGAATCTTGCATCCATTCTGAGTAACAGTTAGGACCTAACAGCAGATCAACAAAAACTCTATCAGTACAACTCTTAGTAGAACCGAACACCTTTTTCGCTACAGGGCTTGGCATTGGGGACAGCTATGTTTCGGTGGTGTTCTCATGGAATAAGATATATTTCTTTACAGGGGCATAGAATTTTGTGGATGTGGTTTTTCCCCACAGTAATAGGGTAACTCAAGTTTTTCTAGAACACAAAGTACACTGCAGATGCTGTGGTTAAAGCAACACGTACAGCAAGCTGGAGGAACTCAGCAGGTCGGGCAGCATCCATGGAAACGCTGACTGTCCGTTTCCACGGATGCTGCCCAACCTGCTGAGTTCCTCCAGCTTGTTGTAGGGGTTGCTCAAGATTTTCTAGGCTTGAAGGATGTGCTTTACTTTGGCATAGGTGGTTTGGTGGCAAAAGGTGATGGGGGGGGTGGAGATTAATTATTTGTAGTCTCTATGTCAAGACCATCCTACCCGCCCCCCCCCCCCCCAATGCAGTTATTTGGGGAAACCCATCCCTGCCTTCTCTGTGGAAATGTACTACTTCACATTTTCAGATATACAACTTCTGACACCCCTCAAAACTCTACTCTTCTTTATTATTCCCAATCTCTAATCAATGATTTTAAACAAAGTACATAGTAGCTGCAACATCTACTCTTCCTCTGATCTCTTTGTTTAATATTACCAGCTGGGGGAAATTTCTCTGCATCAGGCTATGCAGAAATCAGTCATTTCTCCTTTAGGACATGATGACAGCCCATGTTGACATAGACTGGGTTGTGAGTATATCAATGTTTGTAAATAAGATCTCACTGTACCTGAATCAAACTGCTAGCATTAACCACTATAACTGGTGTGTGGGATGTGTTTTTCCAAAAGATATATATATTTTTTTTACAGTGCATTTTAAATTTATTCCTGATGATTGTGAATGATGAACGACCTGGTCATTGACTTCAGGAAGTGGGGCGTTAGGGGAACAGTGCACATGCTCCCATTTACAACAGTAGTACTGAGATCAAGAGCGTTGGGAGCTTTAAGTTCCTATGAGTGCACATCGGCAACAGCCAGTCCTTCCAACCATTGCCAAGAGAGTTTATCAACCCATCTACCCTCTCAAGAGGCTTTGGCCTGGCCCATTTTGTCCTCACCAATTTATATCAATGTACCATAGGAAGCATCCTAACTGGATGTATCATGGCTTGTTATGGCAACTGTTCTGCAAGAAACTGCTGAGAGTTGTGGACACAGCAAAGTGCATCATGGAAACTGAATTCCCCTCCATGGGCTCTGTCTACACTTCTTACTGCCTCAGCCTAATCAAACGTTTCAATCACCATGGGTATTCTCTCTTCTGCCCTCCCACCAGGCAGAAGATACAAATTTCAGGCTCAAGGATAGCTTTCACCTCACTGTTATAAGACTATTGACTGTTCCCCTAATACAATAGGATGGACTCTTGACGTCGCAATCTACCTCGCTGTGATCTTGCATCTTACTGTCAAAGCACGTGCTGTTACTAATACACTTTCTCTGTAGTATTACACTTCATTCTGCACTCTCTCACCTTGTGCTACTTCAGAATCAGAACCAGGTTTATTATCACTGGCATGTGTCATGAAATTTGTTAACTTAGCAGCAGAAGTTCAATGTAATACATGATAACATAGAAGGAAAAATAAAGTAAATCATTTACAGTAAGTATATAGTTGGCATCTGTCTGCCTCAAAAGGCAATGGGTGACGATGATTTATCATCACAAGCCTGGGTGGAAGGTATGGAGATCCTGAGATGCCCAGTCATCAAGATCCCCCTCTCGGCCTCACCAGGGTAGTCCAAAGGAAAGCTTATGAAGCAGTAGGTTTGGCACCAGCTCGGCTGCAGGAGCTGCCTTAGGGGCTCCACTCCGGATTTGCTGTCTGGGTTTACTCCTGTAGCCTTCATCTCTCCAGAGGCTACCCACAAGGTAGTGGGGCTATTTACCCATAGCTGGGGATCTGGTTCACGAGCACCAGGGTGTGTCCACACACCAGTGGTCCTACATAATATGTGTGCAGGGGCCAGACCTCCTTCCTGTCCTCTGTAATTCAGCCTGCGTCTGAAAGGAGTTCCTTTCTCTTGTGTCGACAGCGAGGAGGTATTATATGAGGCATGCTGTTGGAGAGGCAATGTACTAGCAGGGAGAGACTTACACATTCAGCTCTCCTTTTCATAAGACTGCTAGCCAATGATGGAAGCAGAAAGTGGGAGCAACAAGAAGTACCGCTACACTACTACACTAGATGCGTCACAACAACCATTTGGACAGTAAGTATATATATGTATATTTAATTGCAAGATTGAAAATCATGGAAAACAGAAATAATATATACAAATAAGTAATGTTCATGGGTTCAATGTTCATTTAGGAAATAGATCATTGTAAGAAATCGATCTGTGTGGGTGGTATGCCAAACCAGCTTTTCACTTTACCTTGGTACCTATGACAATAATAAACTGATTTACCAATTTAATTTGTTTTTCCTTGGTTTTGCAATGAGGTTAAGAGAATAATCCAATTCAGAGCCATATTGTCAGAAGGTGCACACACTCGACGTTACTGGAAATGGAAGTTCGCTGTGTTTCAGACAGTAGGTGCTCCTGATCCCCAAAGCCAATGTACTTTCACTGGTCTGTCAGAAATACTTTCTGGCTGTTTCTTCATTTATTACCTTTCATAGAGCAAACTTGGTGGTTGTGAAGGATATTGCAATTTTAGATGTGGAGAGAATTACATACAGAATCAGAATGAAGTTTATTATCACTGACATATGTCATGAAATTTGTTGTTTTGTGGAAGCAGTACAGTGCAAGTCATGAAAAATTACTATGTTACAATAAAATAAATAGCGCAAAAGAGAATAGCGAGGTAATAATCATGAACCGCTCAGAAATCTCATGGCAGAGAGGAAGAAGCTGTTCCTATAATGGTGAGGCTAGGTCTTCAGACTCCTCTACCTGATCTCTGATGGAGGTAAAGGGAAGGGGGCATGTCGCATTTGGTGAGGGTCTTTAATGCTGGTTGCTGACGTCTTGAGGCAGCTTTTGAAGATGGCTTCAGTGGTAGGGAGAGTGTGTCTGTGAGTTTAAACCCTCTGCAGCCTCATTCAGTCTTGTGCAGCTTCCATGTCAGGTGGTGATATTACCAGTCAGAATGACTGCCACGATACACGTGTTGAAATTTACGAGAGTCTTTGCTAGCATACCAAACTCCCCAACTCCTAATGAAGTAAAGCAACTGGCATGCCCTTTTAATTGCATCGATGTGTTGGGTCCAGGATAGATTCTTTGAGACGTTTAGCCCAGAAATTAAAACTGCTCACAGTTCCACTGCTGATCCCTCAGTGAAAACTGGTGTGTGCTCTCCCAACTTCCTCTTCTGTTATGTTTTGTAACTTCAAAACACAAAACTAATCAAAAGAAAAACAAGACAGCCGAGAGATGCATGTAAACTTCAATACCTTTAGCGAGCCTCACACATGTGATGTGGTGGCATGATAATATATGCCATTCAGATACTTTTACATATGCCCTGCAATGCATAATGTAAGCACCAAAGAAAGTTTGATCAAACAATATATTTACAATATTATTCAACTATACTGAAATACTAAGTACAAAACACTCCTCCCTGCATAGCTAAAAATGCCAACTCAATACAGAATGCATCTCAACTTATATATCAACAGCACAGTAAGTTCTAAATTATCCTATTCAGGCCTTAAGGTTTAACTGCTGTGGCAGATTTCTTACTCTTGTGGGATAACATCTTTCCTGAGGTCACTCTGCTTGGCAGATGAGACTTGTGGCTATCAAGTTCTGGGGCCTCCTCCATGGTGGTTGTTGGAGTTGACTCTGGGACTGCAGGAAGTGGTTCTGACAGCTTGGATGTCTTTCCTCTCTAGCAATTGACTCTCCTCTCCTCAACTGATCGATTTTTCATCTCCCCTATGACATCAGATACAATCTCTGTGGTGTAGGAGAGTGGGCCAGTCTGTGCAGAGAGTGGTCTTAATCTTTCCACATACCCAATTTTGATCACTTCTGTAGTCTCACGCCAAGACTAGTTGTCCAGGAGTGTAACAGCAAACCTCCTTGTTTGAGGAACACTCAACTTGTCTCAGATGTTTATCCTGCAATTGGGTTTGAGGAGATCCAAGACTGGATGCAAAGGGTGATCCAGGGACAGCATAGATAGTGAGTTGTTGGTTGTGGAGTGTGCTGTATTGTGATATGCAAGGAGGAAATTCGTGAGCTTCTGATTCAGTGTTAGTGAAGTACATATTCAACACCACTGTCGTTGGCCGAATCAAAGGTGGTGATGAATCAGCCAATGGGGGGGAGGGTTGAAAATCTCAACCTCTTGCTCAATGTCAGCAAGACTAAGAAGCTGCTAATTGAATATGGGAGAAGGAAACTAGAGGTCCATGAACCAGTTCTCATTGGAGGAACACAGATGGAGAGGGTTATCAACTTTAAATTCTTTGTTGATATTATTTCAGAGGACCTGTCCTGGGCTCAGCACACAAGTGCAATTGCAAAGAAAGCACAGCAGCACCACTGCTTCCTTAGAGATTTGCAAAGATTTGGCATGACATCTAAAACTTAAACAAACTTCTATAGATGTGTAGTGGAAGGTATATTGGCTGGCCGAATCACAGCCTGGGATAGAAACATCATAGAAACATAGAAAATAGGAGCAGGAATAGGCCATTCGGCCCTTCGAGCCAGCACCGCCATTCAGTATGATCATGACTGATCATCCAACTCAGAACCCTGTACCTGCTTTCTCTCCATACCCCCGATCCCTTTAGCCACAAGGGCCATATCTAACATATCAATGCCCTTGAACAGAAAATTTTACAAGAAGTAATGGATACAGCCCAGTTCATCATAGGTAAAGCCCTCCCCACCACTGAGCATATCTACACGAAATGCTGTTGTAGGAAAATTGAGTATGCCCACAAGAAAGTGAATCTTATGATGATATATATGAACTAGATAATAACTTTACTTTGAAATTTAAACTTTGAACTAGTGTGTTCTTCTGAAGTTGCTCGCAGTGTGTTCCTCAGATTCTGAACAAACATATCGGCCAAGCCATTTGTAACCAGGTGGTACAATGCAGATGTAATGTGTCTTATTCCCTTTATCTTCAGGAATGGCTGAAAATGTTCCTTAACTGTGGTCCAGTGTCCAGGAACACCAGTCCTTGATAAGAGGCTTTTTAACATATCAGCTGTGTATGAGGCCAAAGTGAAGGCTATTGGTGACACTTCTGGCCATTTTGGTGCTGTATCTACTAATACCAAGAAACATGACCCCACGAATGACCCAGAAAAGTCCACATGGATCCTCTGCCAGAGCAATGCAGGCCAATCCCATGGATGGAGAGTTGCAGCTCATGACATCTTTTGGATATGGTGGGCATCCTGAGGAGTGCATGGCAAGCTGCTCGATCTGCTGATCTACCCCAGGCCACCAGACACAGCTTTGAGGCAACATTTTCCTTTTGAACATGCCTAGGTGTGGCTCCTCCAACACATTAACTTTCAGTTTGGATGGCCCAGCAACTCTCAATCCTCACGTAAGACAAACTCCATCAAGGGCCAGTTCATCCCAGTGCTGGTAAAAATGGAGAAACTGGAATTTATGCTGCACATTCCAGCCATTTGGGGCTGCCATGTAGACCTGAGACTGTGTGGGGTCTTTTCTGGTTTCACTTTTTCAAGGGTAAATGGGACAATGCATCAGCAATTCCATGATTAGTCTTCCTCTTGAATTTTAGCCTGTATTTGTATCCTCCAAGAAAACAATCTCACCTCTACATTTGTGCTACTGTGGATTGAAAATGGTCACAAGTGGTTGATGATGAGTAATGAGTGTATGCTTTTTCCCATACGACTACTGGTTTAAACATTTTACACCCCAAACCAGACTCAAGACCTCTCTGTCAAACTGTGCCTAATTTTTCTCTGTAGCGGTATGGGAACATGATGAGCCATGGGCTATTCACTTCCTTCACTCATAATGTGATATGACTACACCTATAACATCAGGCAACACATCACAAGCAAGCTTCACTGGATGATATGGATCCTAAAGTGTGAAAATAATGTCTGATTTCGCCACTTCCTTTATCTTTCTGAAAACCACCTCACACTGCTTTGTCTATTGCCATTTCTTCCTGATCTGTAGTAATCAGTTCAAAGGGTGGAGCTCAGTAGCCAGGTTTGGCAGGAACCTGTCACAGTAATTGAAAATTCCTAAAAGGACAGCAACTGTAACATGTCCTTTGGCCATAAAGCGTCTACCACCGCTTGAATTTTCTCAGCACACTTGTGTAATTCTTATGGGTCAATGATGTGAACACAGTAAGTGATGCTTGGTTTAAAAAATTCACACTTGCCATGTCTTGCTCTGAACACATCTTTTTAAATCTGCCTTAAATCTAATCTTTTTAAAACTGTCTTGAGGTTTTAGAGATGTTCCTTGTCCTTCGTATTGGTAACAATGATGTCACCCAGGTAACACTGAGTGCCTGGACAACTTTGCAGTACCTGGTCCATAGTCTTCTGCCAGAGCGCAGGTGCAGATGCTAACCCAGAAATAAGTCTTTTAGAGTGATAAGGCCCTTTGTGAGGGATTATGCTGAGAAACACTTTGGACTCTTTTTCCATTTCAATCTGTAGGTAGGCCTAGGCTAAGTGTACTTTGATGAAGTGTTTCCCTCCAGAAGGTTTGCAAAAATATCCTCTCTCCTAGGCAGAGGGCATTCATCTACTTTTGGTACACATTTAATAATGACTTTAAAATCGCAACAGATCTTGACAGAAACAGTTTTGCTGGCTGTCGACACTACTGGCATTGCTCATGCGCTCCAATCAACCTTGGAAAGAATTCCTGCAGCCTCCGTGTGATCGAGCTCTCTGGCTACTTTAGCATGGATGATATTTGGAACCGGGCAGGCCTTGTAAAAGATGGGTGTGGCATTTTCATTTAACACTATTTTACCCTTGATATGTTTGAGTTTTCCAATGCCACCGTTGAACACTGCCTCATACAGAAGCTTTCTTCATACATTTTCAGTTGACTCTATTGCAGGGAATGTGGCATGTAAATGGTAGATGGATCTCCAGTCATATTGTCGTTGTCTCAGCCAATCACAACCCCACACTGCTGGTTGTCCTGCTTTTACCGCATAGATGCCCGATGTGGCTTGTTGGTTATTGTATTTCACTGTTACAAATGTCATTCCCACAGGAATGATCTTCTCTCCAATACAAGTTCTTAGTTGTATATCTGTGGGCTTCATTTCAGTATCTTTGAACTGCGTTTCCAATGCATTTTGTGGAATGACTGAAACAGCTGTGCTGCTGTCCAATTCTATTTTAATTAATTTGTGGTTCTCTTCTACTGTAAGCCATACTACTTCTCTCCGATCAGTTTTCATATTGTAAATCTTAAGGCTAACCACAGGAATTGCCCTGTTCTGCCACTGAGTGAGGATTGCACACTGAGCCCTGCCAAGTGCCATCAGCTACAAGGGAAACAGCAGAGCCTCGCAGGCGAGAGTGGAGCTCTGTCAAGAAGGGGTTTATGCCCATTGAGAAACCATGTGAAAACTTTGTTTTTCAGAATCTACATCAACAGCAAGCAGATTAGTGCTCTTTTTGAAACTGCAACTTCCCTCTTTATCTTTTTCCCCCTGTGCAGTCCATTTATTTTTGTGTGCTTAACATGCTCTTCCTATCTGTCCTACTTTGTTGCATTTTCTGCAGGTTTCACCTTTAAATCTGCATTGGTCTGGTGAGTGTGGTCTCCTGCCACAAACGTAACACAATTTGTTTGGCTAGGGCGGTTTCTGTTTAGACGTTGCAAGTTTGTTTAAGCTCGCTTTCATTCCTGGCTACAGCTCATTTGCATGTCTGCAATTTCCATTGATATGGCTATTTCAACTCCTCTTTTAAATATAAGGTGCTTCAGTTCAGAGCCGATTTTGAATGCTTTCTTGTAAGATTTCACTAACTAAGCAATCACTCAGTGCACCAATAAGCCCATCTTTGAACGGACAATGCTCAGACAATTTTCTTCGATTCAGCCATGTAGCTGTAATGGACCCCCCCCCCCTTTTAGTTCTGCTTATGAAACCTAAAACATACTGCAATCGTGTCAATGGCCTTTGGTTCCAATTGCTCCTGCATCAGTTTCACAATATCAGCAAAGCTCATTGCTGCTGGTTTGGTTGAAATAACAAGCAGGATAGACAAGGGAGAATTGGATGATGTTATGTACTTGGATTTTTAGGTATTTGACAAGGTGCCACACATGAGGCTGCTTAACAAACTAAATGCTCATGGTATTACAGGAAAGATTCTATCATGGATAAAGCAGTGGGTGATTGGCAGGAGGCAAAGAGTGGGAATAAAGGGAACCTTTTCTGGTTTGCTGCCTGTGACAGGTGGTGTTCCACAGGGGTCTTTGTTGGGACTGATTCTTTTTGCATTATGTGTCAATGATTTGGATGATGGAATTGATAGCTTTGTTGCAAAGTTTACAGATGATATGAAGATAGGTGGAGGGGCAGGTAGTTTTGAGGAAGTAGAGAGGCTACAGAAAGAATTAGGCAGATTAGGAGAATGGGCAGAGAAGTGGTAGATGGAATATTGTGTTGGGAAGTGTATGGTCATGCACTCTGGTAGAAGAAATGAAAGGATTTTCTAAATGGATAGAAAATATAAAAAATCTGAGGCACAAAGAGATTTGGAAGTCCTTGTGCAGGATTCCCTAAAGGTTAATGTGCAGGCTGAGTCTGTGATGAGGAAGGCAAATGAGATGTTAGCATTCATTTCAAGAAGACTAGAATATAAAAGCAAGAATGTAATGTTGAGACTTTATAAATCACTGGTGAAACCTTACTTTGAGTACTGTGAGCAGCTTTGGGCCCCTGAGAAAGCATTGCAGAAACTGGAGAGGATTCAAAGGAGGTTCATGAAAATGATTCCAGGATTGTCATATGAAAAACATTTAATGGCTCTGGGCTTCTATTGAGTAGAATTCAGAAGAATGAGTGATGACCTAATTGAAGCCTATCGAATGGTCAGGGCATAAAAGAATATGGGGGGAAAGGCAGGAAATTGACGCTCAGAGAAAAAAATGGATCAGCCATCATGAAATGGTGGAGCAGACTCGATGGACCAAATGGTCTAATTCTGCTCCTATGTCTTATGGTCTTATGAACGCATGCTATTCACATACTTTTACATGTAACCCACAATGCATTATGTAAAGAACAAAGAGAGCTTAATCTGGGGGGGGGGGGCAGTTTGATGAGGATGTCGACAGGGTACTGGATGTGATAACAAAGGGAGGTGCCGAAAGGTGACTCCAGGCAATGACAACAATCATAGTCAGCTTTGCTGAGGAAAGGTTTGGTTCAGCCAAACAGAAGCCAGCTGGAACACAATACACTATGAACCAGAGAGTGGGCAATATCCACAAAATCCACCAGGCATTGAAGTCCCTGAAAAGCCGATATGAGAAGGCCAGTGAAGAGCAGCAGCCACCTCTGGCAGAGCTGTGTAGCATCCTCAGGAAGCAGCTTATGACCCTACACAGGGCTGAGTGGTATGGAAGATGCCCAATGGAGAGGCAGGAGGTGAGAAGCCTTCATAGCCAGCCTGTTTGGGGGTCATCAGACAACTACTGGAGTGGAACCTTGGTGTGTTCCAAGGAGGAACTGGTGTTGAGGAAGGTCAGAGCCAGCAGTAGATTCTGCTTTAGCATTGCAGGAACGGTCATTCCAACCATCTCTGACAAGCCAGTGAAGAGCCTTGACAAGGTGAAAGACACATCATCAATCCAGGCATCCTGTCAGGAGCTGGAGCTCTGGTTGACAGCTGTAGACCAGCCAGGATTACATGGCAAGTTCAAGTTGTGGAGATATACCAGCACAGCATCCTACCGAGGATTTTTTGGCTATTGCTGGTAATTGAAGTTCCAATTTCCACTGTTGAGAACCTAGAGAGAAAGGTCAGGAGCTTTCTCCAGAGGTGGCTGGGATTGCCCAGGACTCTATTGCCCAGCATGTCCCTCTATGGAAAGAACACCAAGCTGCGGCTGCCCTCGAAATCCCTGGAGGAAGAGTTCAAGGTGACAAGAGCCAGAGAGGTGATGCAGTTTAGGGAGTCCAGCAACCCAAAGGTGACCCGGGCAGAGGTCATTGTGAAGACTGGAAGAAAGCAGACAGCAGAAGAGACCATGCAGCAAGATGAATCTCACTGTGCCACAATGTCTTGGTGGGAGTGGTAACCCCAGGAAGGGCTGGACCGGGAAGCTTTCCCATGTCCAGGTGCGACAAAAAACAGGATCAACCATGATTGAATGGTGGAGCAAAGTCGATGGGTCAGTTGGCCTAATTCTGCTCCTATGCCTTATGGTCGTATGGCTAAGGGGAGGGAGAAGCAGAAGCTCCTCCGGAGGGAAATTAAAGCAGCCATTGATGAATGATACACCAAACCAATGGACATGAAGCAGCAGGGAGCTTGGACTAGGTGGGTGCAGGCCATGGAAAGGAGAGTGACATGGACTGATCTCTGGCAAGCAGAGGCTCATCAAATCAAGTTCCTTGTCCAGACGGTGTATTGCATTTTGCCCACCTGTATAGGTAGAAGAAGCTTGATGTCCCTGTCTGTCTGTTGTGTTCCAGGAGAGGAATCTTGGAGCACATCCTGAGCTGCCAGAAAGCTCTTGGCTGATACCATTGGAGACATGACCAAGTATTGAAGACCCTCGCAGGACAATCTTCTTAAGAATCAGTAACGGCCAATGAGCTCAACCCTGCAATCGAGCCATCACTTTTGTGAGAGCTGGAGAGCAACCAGAAGTAGGAATAAAGCCACCCACAGGGATTCTGGCACCCACTCATGGCTGGCAGCTCGTAAGTGACCTGGAGAAAGTTCCCAAAGTACATCGTCAAGTCCAGACATCCTTCTGGTCTCAGAGACAGCAAAGCACAACATCTTGCTGGAGGCAACAGTGCAGTGGGAGGAATGTCTGGAGGAGGTCCATGAGAGGAAGCTTGCCAATATGGGGAACTAGTCAGCGGCAATCGGAGTTAGGGATGGAATACAAATTGCATGACCGTTGAAGTTGGCAGCCAGGGCACTGCTGAACAGTCTGTTCACTGGGCATTGCTGGTACAAGGAAGACAGAGAGACATTGGCAACACTACCAAGGCAGCAGAGAAAGCCTCAAGGTGGCTATGGATGAAGACAGAAAAATCCATGGGGATCTGCATCACATGCTACCTGAACACAAGTCGCGACTGGATCAACCATAGCTGGGTTGCCTGGGCGAGGAAGTCTGACGTTGAAAGACCCGAAACACACGATGACCTCAGGTTACATCACTGATGATGTGCTCAGAGCATTGTGAGGTGTATTCGTCAGAACAATATATTTACAATATTACTCAAATATTACTGGAATATTAAATACACAACAAAGTCCACTATCAATTCCTTGGTCTTATTGACAGGGTTGTTTTTGGGACACAACTCAACAAGCCAATCTGTCTCAGTCCTGTACACCTCCTTGTCGTCATCTGATATTCTGCCAGCAACATGGGTGAATTTATAGCTGACTTTTGAATAATGCCTAGCCACACATTCAACTTCAGTGATAATGTTATGCTTGCAAGCTGTATGTTGCATAAAAACTGGATAAAATGTTCACATTAAAAATATCTAGGGACAATCTGATTAATCCTGGCTCATTGATTAAATGACTTTTTAAAAATATTTTGTCTGGTGTCAAACATCTTTTTTGTCTAGGGTCAAGCAGATGCCATGAGCAGATACAGTCAGCTAATATAGGATGTTTCATTCTTGCACTTGTTGTGGTCATCTCACGTAATTCCCAAGAGTTTAAATCTGGCCGTATTTACCAACCTTATTCCTTCAGGCTTTAATAAAACTACCTTAGGCTGGAAAGCTACAGCGCCTATAAAAACCATTTATACACCCCCACCTTTGGAAGTTTTCATCTTTTATTGTTCTGCAACATTGAATCATAATAGATTTAATTTGGCTTGTTTGACACTGATCAACAGAAAATGACTTTTCATGTCAAAGTAAAAATAAATCTCTATAGAGTGATCTAAATTAATTACAAATATAAAATGCAAAATAATTGATTGCATAAGTATTCACCCCCTTTAATATGACACACCAAATCATCACTGGTGCAACCAATTGGTATTAGAAGTCACATAATTACTTAAATGGAGATCTGTTTTTGGAGACCTGTGTGCAGTCAAAATGTTTCAATTGACTGTAGTAAAAATACACCTGTAGCTAGAAGGTCCAACTGCTAGTGAGTCTGTATCCGGGCAAACACTACACCACGAGGACAAAAGAACACTCCAAGCAACTCAGCAAAAAGGTAATTGAAAAGCCCAAGTCAGGAATTGGATGCAAGAAAATTTCCAAGTCATTAAATATCCCTCGGAGTACACTTTAGTCAATCATCAAGAACTGGGAAAAGTATGACACAGCTGTAAATTGGTCTAGAGCAGGCTGTCCTCAAACACGGAGTGACCGTGTAAGAATTAGTGAGGGAGGCCCGCAAGAACGTATGACAACTCTGGAGGAGTTACAAGCTTTTGTAGCTGAGATAGAAGAGACTGTACATACAACAGCTGTTGCCCGGGTGCTTCACCAGTTGCAGCTTTATGGGAGAGTGGCAAAGAGAAAGCCACGTTGAGAAAACACTCACATGAAATCTCAACTAGAGCTTTCCAGAAATCAGCTGGAAGAAGGTTCCATGGTCTGATGAAACCAAAATTAAGCTTTTCAGCCATCAAACTAAATGTTTTGCTTGGCATAAGCCAAGCACCGCACATCATCAAAAAGAAAACACCATTCCTACCATAAAACATAGTGGTTGCTGCATCACACTGTGGGGATGCTTCACTGCAGCAGGCCCTGGAAGGCTTGTGAAGGTAAAGGGTAAAATGAATGCAGCAAAATACAGGGAAATCCTGGAGGAAAACCTGATGCAGTCTTCAAGAAAACTGCAACTTGGGAGAAGATTTATTTTCCAACAAGACAATAACCCCAAGCATAAAGCCAAAGTTACACAGGAATGGCTTAAAAACAATAAAGTTTATGTTTTGGAATGGCCAAGTCAGAGTCCAGATCTCTATCCAAATGGGAATTTTTGGCTGGACTAGAACAGGGCAGTTCACTCATGACACCCATACAATCTGACAGCTTGAGCAGTTCTGTAAAGAAGAATGGCGAAAATTTAGTGTCCAGTTGTGCAATGCTGATAGAGACTATCCACAGAGACTTAAGGCTGTGATTGCTGTTAAAGGTGCATCTATAAAATACTGATTTGAAGGGGTGAGTAATTATGTAATCAATTATTTTCTGTTTTATATTTGTAATTAATTTAGATCAATTTTTAGAGATCTATTTTCACTTAGGCACAAAAGTGTTTTTCTGTTGTCAGTGTCAAAAAAAGTCAAATTAAATCCATTGTGATTCAATGTTGTAAAACAATAAAACATGAAAACTTCCAAGGAGGGTGAATAGTTTTTATAGGCATTGTACTTCATAATTTAAGCAGTCCACACTTCATTTGTTCTTATTAGTGTAGAGTGCTGCAAACACTACAAAAATATGTGGGTTTGCTGTCAAAATGAGTGGACCAGTTAAACTAATGACTCAAAGATAAACAGTTTTAAATTATCAAAGCTATTATGTGGAGCAAGACGAGCATTCAGAATGTTTTCATTTGAATAGAATCCTACCATCATTGCACTTATCACCACTTTTTGAAGAGCTTAAGCAGTGGCATCTTCACATTGAAATTTCTGAATGAAACCTGCTGTTTTAAATCGTTTCAAACCACATAACGATAATGATCACAATAGCCTTGCACTATTTGAGATTCATTGCAAAGCATTTAGCTTTATGGCAGTGCCATGTTTTACAACATTTTATTTTTGAAAAGGAATGCTTAGACCGAAAGACAAATTTGAAATTGGCTTGCATTTTGAAAGGCACAATTTGATACCTGGATGACTTAAAGCCTTTCACTTGGGGCTCACTCAGCCTGGCTGCACTTGAGCTTATTGTAGAAGCATTCCAGATGCACTATATGTTTTTTTTCCAAAAGTCAAATAACTCCCAGAATTCACTGATACACCAACAGTGACCTTTACCCTGTTTCTGAAAAAGAACTTATTTTACAACTTGGAGGTAAAAAGACACTGATATTCAGGAAACTGGGAACATAGTGTGTGAAGTTGTTGCAGCTGTCTAGGTCCCCAGTTGCTGTTTGTTTTGAATCTTTCTTAATCATTGCCTTTCCATATCACAAAAGAAAGTTCATTAAATGTAACATAACTCTAAGGGACTAGAGCTCAAAACTAAACCACAAATTAGTAGCCTGAAGCCAAATTAAAATGAATATGAAGCTCTTGTGCATGGTGCTTTGCTTTACGGTAGATGAAAGTGTGTTCTAAAGAAGATCAGTAAACCTGTTTGAAAAGAGATCTTTTGGTATGTTAACAAAATTGTCTACTCCAGTCCTGTTTTCTACCTTTAAGCACTTTCCTATGTGCTTTTAATTATTTAGTACATCACATTGCTGCTACTTTAAACCTTGGTCAGGCCACACTTAAGGTATTCTTTGCAATTCTGACTGACCCATTACAGGAAGGATGTGGAGGCTTTGGAAAGCATGCTGATGTTTACCGAGAAGTGTTCTGGATTAGAGGGTATGAGATACAGGGAAAGGCTGGGCAAGTGGGTTGTTTTCTCTGGAGCATCTAAGGCTGAGGGGAGACTGAATAGAAGTTTATAAACTTCTGAAAGGCATAGGTAGTATTGACAGAGTCTTTTTGGTAATATAAAAGTTTCCAATATTAAAGGACATTTAAGGTAAGGGAAGGAAGTTTTATTTTAGAGATAGATGCCAGGAAGAGTCTGCTAGGGGTAGTTGTGAATACAGACACAATACTGACCTTCAAGAGGCTTTTAAATGTACAGCAGCATGTTGGGAATGGAGGGATATAGATCACATGCAGGCAGAAGAGATTTAGTTTAATTTGCTATGTTTAGTGCAGATGTTATAGGCCAAAGGGCTTGCTCCTATTTTGTATAGTTCTATGCTGCTTCAAATGACAGTTTTAATGTTTGAAAACTTTATTTTTTTATTTTTTAGCTCCTGAAATTATATCAATGACTGGACAAAAAGTCAGCTCATTACTTATCAAAGTGACTGTAATTTCCAAAGTTCTTCATTTCCATTCTAATCTGTCACCTAATTTTTCCACTCACCATGGAATCATAGGTACTTGCAACACAAGGTGTCTGCACTAACAATAAAATTGAGGTTCTTGATTTTCTCCTACTTCTCAGCCATCTGTGGTCTTGCTGCTACATTGCACCTCAAACTCGACATCTGCTGTTTTCACCTGTGAAGCTAGAGGCCTCCTAGATGTTTAGGTTTCCTCTACATTCCAAATACACGGCAGTGGTTTAATTTCCTATTGTAAATTAACCTTTGGTGTAGGTCAATGGCAAAATAATCAAAGGAGAATTAATGATCATGTAATAATTTGCAGAAGTACAAAGAAAACAAAGAATGATACCCATGATATGCACTGTCCTAATTATCAAAAAATGGCCCATCATGCTCCATTATTGAAGGACTGCTAATATATAGCCAAGTAGTAGAATATGGGTATAATTTATGAGAATATAGGAGAGTAAAAATGTGATTGGTGTAAATGGGTAGTTGATAGTGCTCCACCATGGGCACCAGCCCCTGTAGTGTCCAGGACATCTTCAGGAGTGATGCCTCAGAAAGGTGGCATCCATCATTAAGGACCCCCATCACCGAGGTCATGCCTTGTTCTCACTGCTACCATCAGGAAGGAGGTACGGAAGCCTGAAGGCGCACACTCCACAATTCAGGAACAGCTTCTTCCCCTCTGCCATCCAACTTCTGAATGGACTTCGAACCCATGAACACTACCTCACTACTTTTTTTATTTCTATTTTTGCCCTACTTATTTAATCTAACTATTTAATATAATGTAATGCAATATAATGTAATTCAGTTTTTTTCTATTATTATGTATTGCATTGTGTTGCTGCTGCTGCTGCCAAGACAAGAAGTTTCACGACATGTGCCAGGGATCTTAAACCTGATTCTGATTCTAAAGAAAAAACGCACTGATTCTGTGGCAATTATCAACCACTCTTTTACACCAATCGCATTTTTAATCTCCCATATTCTCATAAATTATACCCATCTTGGATATATACTAGCATTTATAGTATATATATATAGTATATATACCTCTTGGATATATACTAGCAATAATTTAGTGACCATTTGACTACCAACCCACGCCTTTGGAATGTGAGAGGATATCACATAGTCAGGACGTGCAAACTCCACACAGGCAGTCTGGTGCTGTGATTCAGCAGCTATACCACTGCTGTAACTTTTAATCAAAGCCCGAATGACCTCCTTTATACTTGTCTTTGAAATGCAACGGTGGTTTGTGCCTGATGAAGGATCTCAGCCCAAATCACCGACTGTTTATTCATAAACAAGAGAAAATCTGCAGATGCTGGAAATCCAAGAAACCCACACAAAAGTCTGGAGGAACTCAGCAAGCCAGGCAGCATCTAGGAGAAGAGTACAGACAAAGTTTTGGACCAAAACCCTTTGGCAGGACTGGAGGAAAAAAGCTGAGGAGTAGATTTGAAAAGGTGGAGGGGAGGGGAGAGAGAAACACCAGGTGACAGGTGAAACCTGAAGTGGGAGGAATGAAGTACAAGAGCTGGGAAGTAAATTGGTGAGAGAGACTGATGGCCATGGAAGAAAGGAAAGGGGAGAAGAGCTACAGAGGGAGGCAATGGGCGGGCAAGGAGATAAGGTTAGAGAGGGAATGGGGGATGGGGAACGGTGAAGGGGGAGCATACCGGAAGTTCAAGAAATCAATGTTCATGCCATTAGGTTGGAGGCCATCCAAATGAAATATAAGGTGTTGTTCCTCCAGCTTAAGTGTGGCTCATCATGACAGTGGAGGAGGCTGTAGATGGACATATTGGAATGGGAATGGGAAGTGGAATTAAAATGCGTGGACACTGGGTTATCCTGCTTTTACTGGCAGGTGGAGCATAGGTTCTCAGCGAAGCGGCCTCCCAATCTACGTCCCAATCTATATACAGGAGGCTGCACCGGGAGCACCAGGCACAGTGTACGATCCCAACAGATGCACAGGTGAAATGTTGCCTCATCTGGAAAGACTGTTTGTGTCCCTGAATGGTAGTGAGGGAGGAGGTGTATAGGCAGGTGTAGCACTTGTTCCACTTGCAAGGTTAAGTTCCAGGAGCAAGATCATTTGGGAGAGACAAATGGACAAAGGAGTTGCATAGGGAACGATCCCTGTGAAGAGCAGAAAGTTGGGGGAGGGAAAGATGTTTTTCGTGGTGGGATCCCTTTGGACGTGGCAGAAGTTTCAGAGAATTATGTGTTGGACACGAAGGCTGGTGGGGTGGTAGGTGAGGATGGGGTAAGAGCAGACATGCATGAAATGGAAGAGATGCGGTTGAGGGCAGCATTGATGTTGAAGGAAGGGAAGCCCCTTTCTTTGAAAAGGAAGGACCTCTCCTTCACTCTAGAATGAAAACCCTCATCCTGAGAGCAGATGCAGTAGAGTCAGAGGAATTGAGAGAAAGGGATGGCATTTTTACAAGTAGCAGTGTGGGAAGAGGTATAGTCTAGGAAGCTATGAGAGCCGGTGGGTTAATAATAGACATCAGTGGATAAGCTGTCTCTGGAGATGGAGGCAGTGAGATCAAGAAAGTGAGGGAGGTGTCGGAATGGGACCAGTTAAATTTGAGGGCACCGTGGAAGTGGATGAAGTCGACGAGTTCAGAATGGGTGCAGGAAGCAGCACCAATATAGTCATCGATGTAGCATCGGAAAAGTGTGGGAATGTTACCAGTCTAGGCTTGTTACATAGACTGTTCCATGTAGCCAACAAACAGGTATGCATAGCTGGGACCCATGCGAGTGCCCATGGCTACCCCTTTTGTCTGAAGGAAGTGGGAGGGCCCAAAGGAGAAATTATTTAGAGTGAGGACAAGTTCCACTAGATAGCGGGGAATGGTGGTGGAGAGGAACTGGTTGGGTCTGGTGTCCAGAAAGAAACGGAGAGCTTCGAGGTCTTGCTGGTGGGGGATGGAGGTGTATAGGGATTGGACATCTATAGTAAAAATGAAACGATGAGGGCCAGGGAACCTGAGATCATTGAAAAGATCCAGAGCGTGTGAAGTGTCATGGACGTAGGTAGGAAGGGACTGAACTAGGGGGGATAAAACAAAGTTGAGGGGTGCCGATATGAGTTCAGTGGGGCAGGAACAAACTGAAAAAATAGGTCTACCTGGACAAGTGGGTTTGTGGAACTTGTTAGGAGGTAGACATGGGAATTCATTTCCACAGATGCTGCTGACCAGTTGAGTTCCTTCCGTAGTTTTTTGTGTGATTGTGCATCCACTAACTTCCAGGCAGCCAATTGCGTACCTCCACGACTTTGGGTGAAAAATATTTAGTTTCGTCCTAATCCTAATTAAATCTGTGACATCCAGTTAGTGACCCTTTGCCAAAGGAAATTGGTCCCTTCTGGCTCATCCTGCTGGGCCTCATGACTTTAGACATTAATTAAACCTCCACTCTTCTACCCCCTTCTTTGATCAAAGGAAAAATAAAACAGTGGAACTCCGTCGGCCCTCTCTAAGTTTCAAAAGGGTTCTCTTCCTGAGAAATATTTGTGACCTGAATAGTTCGTAAATTGGATAAGCAGCTGCCCAGTAACATATTTAAATAAAACATAGACCAGACAAGACTGATCCAGTGCATTTAACTCATACGTTCAGATTTCACAGTAAGATACAATGATACCACTGTGAACCAAACTCTTAGGAGATGCTTGCAGCCCTGCAAAAGCTGGCAAATATATCCCATCCATCTCCCAAACACTCATTCGTATGTTTAGGCTATACATAAGTGGGCATTCGTAACCTGGGGAAGACCTGTAATTTTAATTGGAATTCCTCAGTACTGGTGATATCTTCTAGTGCAACTTTGTGCTGCTGTGTCACTGATCTGTAGGAAGTCTACTAACTGCAATTTAGCAACATAACGGGCACTTGGATCACTTTGCACTAAAACAGATGTTTATTGTTCGAATTGAGTTCTTGTAAAAGATTCAAAGTACATCAAAGGATGTATGCAATATACAACCTTGAGATTCATCTTCCCACAGACAGACACAAAACAAAGAAAACTGTGGAACCTGTTCAAAGGAAAACACCAAACACCCCTCCCCCATGGCAAAAAAAAACAAGTGAAGAAAACAAATTTGAACGAGTTCAGGCATATTCAGTTCAGTTCAGCTCAGTTCTTGTTGAATCTCGCACTGTGTCGTTCATTATCTGCAGGCCTCCCTGATCTAATTTGCCCGAAATAGCAGCAAAAAAAAATGAGCGATCAGAAACCAGAAGCACATCATAAAGTGAACTACACTCCAATCCATAAACCGTGTCAATTAAACCTTGCCCTAGAGCAAGGACTCCAGCAGAGAGGAAGGGACCATTGGAACTGTAATTTGTCATTTTTTTCTTGTGAATTCTATGGTGCCATTTGCCTTTACTGCTGCAAGTAAGGTTTTCATTGTACGTGCAACATACTTGAGCATATTGTTATGCAGTTACAAGTTTTCTGCTTCACATTCAACTGCAAAATACATTGCATAAAGCTCCTGTTGAGCACAATCCTTTGCATTACTTAATCCAGGCAACCGGTTCATATTCTATACCTTCACAGTATGGTCTGGGTCAATTTTGACCCAGCCCAAGAATCCCCTCATAGCAAGTGTCTATACCAAATTTTGAATCACAGATCTACTTAGAATGTATAAATAACCCTTCTGACATTAATAAATGGGTGATTAATCCTTAATTAATGTTTCAGAGATCTAAAATCCATTTCAATAGATACGGGTCAGATTTGACCCAGAGCAGCCTCAATGTACAAAAATTTGTAGCACCTGTACAAAAGTATAACATTTTTAAATATTTTCATTTTTGCACATTTTGGGTCACTTTAGGAAAAGTCATCAAATTTCAGCTAAAAAAATGGCATTTAGGGTGTTTTTACTGCTGTCAAATGTTAAAATGGGTCAGATTTGATCCAAACATTATGTAAGCGTTAACTACTATCATCCAGTAGCACTCATATCTACAGTGATGAAGTGGATTGAGCAGTTGGTTATGGCTGGAATTAACTCCGGTCTCAGCAAGGACCTGAATCTATTGCACTTTGCCCATCGCCACAACAGGTCTATGATGGATCTGATCTCAATGACTTTTTACATGGCCTTGGATCACCCGGACAATACAAACACCTATGTCAGGATGCTGTTTATTGAATGTTGAATTGAATTTATTTATATCTATCCCACAACATGAGGGAGCAAAAATCTCTGCGTTATGACTTTGTTGCAATGTACAGACGTGAATTTATAAGTCCAGTGGCTTGTAGAAAGAAGCTGTCCCATAGCCTGTTGGTACTGGCTTTTATGCTGTGGTACCATTTTCCAGACGGAAGCAGCTGAAACAGTTTATGGTTGAGGTGTCTGGTGTCCCTGATGACCTTCCAAGCCTTCTTCGTGACTACATCTCAGTGTTTAACACAATCATTCCTGCAGCTCTGATCAACAAACTCAAGAACATGGGCCTCCACACCTCTCTCTGCAACTGGATCCTCAGCTTCCTAACTGGAAGATCACAGTCTAAGTGGATCGAAGTAACATCTCCACTTCACTGGCAATCAACACTGGCACACCTCGGGGATGATTTACCTTAGCCCTCTGCTCTACTCTCTCTACATCCATGACTGTGTGGCTCAAATGCCATCTATTAATTTGCTGACAATACAACTATTGTTGGCAGGATTTCAGATAGTGATAACTTGGTGTATGGGAGACAGATATATCGGCTGGTTGAGTGGTGTTGCAACAACAACCTTATGCTCAACCTCACTAAGACTAAAGAACTGATTGTGGACTTCAGAAAGGGTAAGACAAGGGAACACACAACAGTCCTCATGAAGGAATCAGAAGTGGAAAGAGTGAGTAATTTCAAGTTCCTGGGTGTCGATATCCCTGAATTTCAGGGTTATATATATAGGGACATATATGTACTTTGATAATAAATTTACTTTGAACTTTGATTACCAATGACAATGTAGTCCAGTGCGGCAAATAACACTGCAGGAAGTGGCTTTCTACCCGAAGCTTGGCTGTTATACATTGTTACTTGCTATGATTTAGGTAATGTAATTGATCATTGTACATCCAAGACCAATATGTGGCCATCTATAGTGTCCTCTTCTCCCACCTCTTACAATCCTGTTCTGCTTTGCTTCTTCATATTCTTCCCGTCATGGTGTGCTGCAAAGGAAATGCTAGATGGTGCCTTGTGTTGAGCAGAAGTAGGTTTGAACAGAAGTTGGGGTCTGCTAAAAAATCATTCCACACCTATGAGACCATAAGATATAGGAGCAGAAATTGGCCATTCAGCCCATCAAGTCTGTTTGTCATTCAATCATGGGCTGTTCCAATTCTTCCAGTCATCCCCACTCCCCTGCTTTCTCCCCACACCCTTTGTTGCCCTGGAAAATCAAGAACTTATCTATCCCTGCCTTAAGTGCCCCCAGTGACTTGGCCTCCACAGCCACTCCTGGCAACAAATTCCACAGATTTACCACCCTTTAACTAAAGTAATTCTTCTGCATCTATGTTCTAAATGGACGTCCTTCAATCCTAAAGTCACTTCCTCTTGTCCTACACTCCCCTACCTGGTAAAAGAATTGATGATGCTTCCAACTTTAAGCGGCTGTAGAGAACAGAATCATTGAGATCGGAAAACCCATCATCCTAAAACATTATCACCATTCCTCACCTCACAGATGCTGACTAATCTGTTGAGTATTTCCAGACCTTTTTTCTTTGTTTTAATGATCGAAAGCAATAAGCACCTAAGAATCAAAGCAAAAATTCTAATTTTTATTTGGTACATTTAGTATTGATTTCTCCTTTTGCTTACCCATTTTCAAGTTTGAGTTGGACTTAATCATTCTGGTTCTCTTTCTCAAAAACCATCTATCTTTTGTAAGGTTAGGAGCAAAATGGGAGAAGGAATGTGAAGTCTTTGCAATATCTTCACTGAGGAAGAACCCATATTAACACACTTTTCAGATTCCTGAAGCATAGTGCAGGGTTTGAATTCCCGTTTGAAATGCAGGCCTTCATTCTATTAAGACCATATTCATTGCAATGCTATTTCTTAACATCCATCTGAACTTGCATTGTGTTTATTTTGCCATGTCATCCAACTGATAACATCTTCAACAATGTAGCACTCTCTTGGTATCGCATGTCAGCTTGGATTATGTGCAGAAACCCTGGAGTGGAGCCTGATGTGACTGAAGGGGAGGGTTGTCATGTGAGCTGGCCAGTATTTTTACACTTGCTCAGATTAGAACTCTGCTTAGACTGTGTGAATCCTTTTGTATGTATCATCTCAACTCTCTTTTGTCCAGTATCATTCCAGTGATGAATTAAGTGGAACTATACACTTACTCGCTCCTTTATCTACTGGAATGAAAAACTGCCAAGCTGCTTCAAACAAATTAAAATAACATATTCATTCTTATAAGGTGCCTTTGATTTTTTTTCTTTAGAATACGTTTCTCTAACCTAATGGCAGTTGACTCATCTCAGTACATCATGGGTAAAGACTTCCCAACCATTGAGCACATCTACATGAAACACTGTCGTAGGAAAACAGCATCGGAGATCCCCCACCACTCAGGCACCATCCCTCCATCTCTTCTCGCTGCTGCCAACAGGTAGAGTGTACAAGAGCCTCAGTACTCGCACCACCAGTCCAAGAATAGTTACTACCTCTCAACCATCAGGATCTTGAAGTAAAGGGAATAACTACACTCACTTGCCTCATCATTGAGATGTTCCCACAACCAATGATCTCACTTTAAGGACTCCTTATCTCATTAGCACAGGTTCTCAGTATTTATTGCTATTTATTTATATATGCATTTACATAGTTTGTTGTCTTCTTCACTCAGGTTGATCTTTCATTGAACCTGTTATGGTTACTATTCTATAGATTTGCTGAGCTTGCCCAAAAGAAAATGTATCAGGGTTATAAATGATGACATATATGTACTTTGATAATAACATTTACTATGAACTTTGAACTTAAATCAGATTTATTTTGGAAGTGTAACACAGGTAAGGTGATGACATCATGTGATTCAGCAGTGCTCTCTTCAGGTGAGCTAACATAGGCTCATTGAGACCATTCATGCAGGTGGCATAAGCTCAACAAAGTAATCAGCTGCAAAAACAGAATATAGTCACATAGTGCAAACAGCCCCAAGTCCATTGTATCTATCTGCATCAGTCCTATTTAGAGTAATGGACTCATAGAAAAATACAGTACAGAAAATGGCCCTTCAGCCCATCTATTCCATTCCGATACCTGCACCAGGACCATAGCCTCCAAACCTCGACCATCCATGTACCGATCCAAACTTCTCCTAAACATTGAAATCAAGCTTGCATCACCACTTATGCTGGCAGGTTGTTCTACATTCTCACAACCCTCTGTGAAGAAGTTTTCCCTC
The DNA here is from genome assembly GCF_048418815.1 of Hemitrygon akajei. NCBI lineage: Eukaryota > Metazoa > Chordata > Chondrichthyes > Myliobatiformes > Dasyatidae > Hemitrygon > Hemitrygon akajei. The sequence continues at coordinate 25,718,591 of NC_133143.1, forward strand.
ATGTTCCCCTTAAACTTTTCAACTTTCACCCTTAACCCATGACCTCGAATTGTAGTTCCACCCAATCTCAGTGGGAAAAGCTTTATCTGCTTTATTTTGTCTACTTATCTGGCTTAAACTTGTCCTCTTGTCTTTGAAAACCCCCACAATATGGAGAGGGGGTAAATTTATTTCAAAAGTTAGTTTTACTATCTACCCTTTCTAACATCCTCATAAATGTATATAGCTCTGTCAGGTCATCACTCATCCTTAGTTCCAATCCTAACCTGCCCTTTATAACCAAATGCTCTAATCCAGAAAAACCCTGGTAATTCTCCTCAGGGTGTCAGACACCTTGAGCCAATAGGCTGGTCCTGGACTTATTTCCACTTGGAATAATTTACTTATTATTATTTAATTATTTATGGTTTTATATTGCTATATTTCTACACTATTCTTAGTTGGTGCGACTGTAACGAAACCCAATTTCCCTCGGGATCAATAAAGTATGTCTGTCTGTCTGTCTGTCTGTACCCTCCTGAACAATCATATTCTTGTGTGGTGACCAGAACAACCTACTCTAGTCCATGTGCGAACCAATGAATGCTGTCTCCCATCTCTTGTATTTACTGCAACGGCGAATGAAGGCTAACGTCCCATACGCTGCCTTGAGCTTATTTGCCGGTGCTTTCATTTTCAAGAACCTATAAGCTTGTACACAAAGGCCCTCTTTACATCAATGGTCTCTATATATACAGTACTGTGAATATCCTACCCCTAATTGCCTTCCAAAAGTGCATGCATATGGATTGACATGCTCTGTATAGTGCTGGATGGGCTGATCAGATACTGATTAGTTGCCTTGACAAATGCTTGGTAATTTTACTGGGAGCACCACCACCTCTTGTTATCATGTGAGCTCATTGGATGAGCCATCACACAGCATCATCAGACAGGCTATTTTATGCTCTATCGTCCGTTGGGGCAATATATCAGTGACAAAATCATTAGGCAAGGCAGTCAACAAATGGGTAAATGATATCAGGAACGCACTTGCTGATAACACTTCCTTAAAGATGTCATTGGTTGGGCTGATGCACATTTGACTTCATCTCTGGGTCTGACAAATGCACTGAGGTTATTGGATAGGGAATTAAACATCATGTTGCATGAGTTTAGTGTCTAATAGACTCAGACTTGAGAATAGCAAAGAGAAGTTGTTGTGACTGTGATTGAAGTCACCAGAGAGACACTGAAGCTGGTGATATACGTTGAAGTCTATATTCATCACAACAAGCAGACATTTTCACGGAGACACTGTTAGTAGAGACTCACAAACTCACAAGGTACATCACACTTTATACCCCAAATATCAAAGGTAACCGGAAGTGATTCAGTACAATTTCAATAGTTACAATGACCTTGCCTACTTCAATACTTTGGGCTGACAAATAGTTCCTTTGAGGTACCTAGTGGAAGTACATTGTAACTGATAAAACACAAAAGGTCCAAATACCTTTGAAAAAAACTAACTAACACAAATATTGTAAAACCTTTTGATGATACAGAGTCAGGCACACAACATTAATGTTGTCAGCACTGTCTCTGAGTACACAAAACTGTTCAACCATCTTTGATATGTGTCTAAGTGACAACATCTGTCTGGTTTGCCAGCCTGAACTCAAGTCACAATGGTACAATTAACTTAGTCCATGTTGCCTGGGATGTTGCAGGCCAATTAATACAACCCCATTTTCATAACATTTGGCTTGTACATGTGCAACTTCTAGTCTGTGGAGCAGCCTCTGTTTTAACTCAACTTACTGCTTGCAATTTACAAAAAAAAACTGAAGGCTAATTGCAAGCTTCCTGAACTTATTTATAATTACAGAACTGAAGCCTGGTTCTTGATTGAATTAAAATCTGGAATATTGACATAATTCCGGACTACTCTTTAACACCTATCAGTGGATATGATGTGTTCAACGCATTAAGAAACCTGACAGAAAGCATGTTCATCAGAGTATGCTTGAATCTGGCACTAACTTGGCACAGAAATTGAAGTTGGTTTATCAGCACCAGGCACACAACTCCCTGTGGACTTTAGGAACTTCTGAGAAATCTGGGACTAAAAGTAAAATTGAATTGACTTTATTACTTACATCCTTCATATACATGTGGGGCAAAAGTCTCTATCTAAATGTGCATTGTGCAATTTATGGTCATTTATAATAAATAATATGTACAACAGGACAGTCAATATAACATAGAAATACAATTGTATCAGCATGAATTAATCGGTCTGATAGTCTGGTGGAAGAAGCTGTCCCAGAGCTTGTTGGTCCTGGCTTTTATGCTGTGCTACCATTTTCCGGACGGTAGCAGCTGGAACAGTTTGCTGAAGCATTGCAGATTTTCTGATAGACCATCAACCTGAAATGTCAGCATCTTCCCCCTCCCCTCAGATGCAGCCTGACCTGCTGAGTATTTTCAGCATTCTGTTCTATTTCCAGAAATCAAGAAACACTTGTAGGGTCAGGGCAACAAGTGGTAGAAATATCAGAAATTAGTCTGTGTAGTCATTTATGCCTGTGAATAAATAGTGCTGACGGGGAGAAGAGTGTTCTTCCAGCTGTTGGCTTCATGTGCAGCAGAGTGAGGTTAATCGCCAAACCGGGGAATGCCAGACTGCAGATCTGACATTAAGTCAGTTTCATAGAGAATGCCATTCTTGTTTCTTGTTTTGTATCCCACCGGTGAGAATAACATTGCACATAATAAAACCCCCGCCCTAGTGTGATGGCTGTTGCAATTCAAAGTTGAAAGTATATTTATTACACAACCCTGAGATTAATTTTTTTTGCAGGCATACTCAGTAAATACAAAAACCATAATAGGATCAATGAAAGACCGCAGCCAATAGGGTAGATATTATGCATGTGCAATTACACATCAATAGCTATATTAGAACACATCAGTACCCATGCAGTAGTCATGAAGTAGCCCTTTAAGGACTGAGTGACAAAACACCAATTGATCAAAGAGGCAGTATGAATTTCTAAAGGGTGCTAATAAAGCTCATTGTTTCGAGACTGAATAGTTCTGTTATTGAGTCAATTTGTCTTTCTAGATGTATTTGAAGTCACTGGAGAGATACTTAAAATCTTAAACCCTGATAAAAAGATTTTAGTTGTCATCCACCGAGCATTGAAAAAGCTTGATGTTTGATTCATTTTGGTTCTCCCTGAAAGCAGTTCCCCGACACTAATCACAACATTCGGAACCAAACTTCAGACATAACACAGCATGTTACTCATGCCATGACATGCGGTATGTCTGTTAAATTTAAACAAACTTCATTGTGTTTCTCACTTCACATTGGCAGATTAGTCATTAAGAGCACTAACCCCAAACAAGAAATTCTCCGATACCATCAAGACAACATCTTTAGAATGGAACAAACAGAAAACGTTTTGGGCCTGAAACAGCGACTGTCTATTCCCCTCCACAGATGCTGACTAGCTGGCAGAGTTCCTCCGGCATTTTATGTGTATTGTTTTGGTATTAAATGGAACCATTGAACTATTGTAAAAAAAAATCCAGCATCTGTGGAATCTCTTATGCTCCAATACCATCAGTTTTGTTTAGCCATTCCAGGATGTTTGATAAGGCAGTGTAAAGGAGGTTCACCAGGTTGATTCCATAGATGAGGAGGTTAGACTATGAGAAGAGATTGAGTCACCTGGGACTGTACTCACTGGAATTCAGAAGAATGACAGGAGATCTTATAGAAACATATAAAATTATGAAAAAGGATATGTAACCCCCTGGGTCACCTCAGGCTCGCTCAGCTCATTCTCGTCTAAGGGGAGCAGCCTTCGGCCCCGCCAAACTGGGTAATCAGCTGGTGTGGATGCTGTGTGATGTCCCCGCCTCGCCCAAAAACAGACAGGACACCATATGCGATTAAATGAGTACAATTTATAAAGGTTACTATAACTAAGTGATTAATAACGATACAGTATATATGAAGGAAAAACAATAAAGAAAAGGCGCCAAACTTATCAAAGTCCAAACCACTTCGTGCACAACCGTTGGAGCTCAATTACTGAAGTCTTCTGGCCACCATTCGATCCCCTCTGAACTCCTCGTCTCGCAGCTTAGGACCACCCGAAGTGGTCAACCAAGCACATCTAGCTTCATCTCCTCTCCTCGGGGTACCTCCTGGCCTTGGACCCCCACTTGGGGTCCGTTCCTCGCCCAGCTTACAGCATCGCATCCTCTCTCTCTCAACCCCTCGTGCTGATCTCCCCAAAAGCCCGCCAACAATAGCTTACAGACTCAGAAGAAAGAACAACATTAATCCCAATTGGTTTACAAAGGAATACAATTCTCGTTATCAGTAAATTTTAACCCAAACAAGATTCCAGCACTCTCTCGCAACAAAGAAGCATTCCTGCTTTTAACAAAACAAAGAAGCCATTTTGATTACATACACAGTAACAAAGAAAAAAGAAGAAACCCCCTTTACAGATAGATAAGACAGAGGCAGAAAAGTTGTTTCCATTGGTAGGTGAGACTAGAACTAGGAGACCTATAGCCTTAAGATTCAGGGCAGCAGAATTAGGATTGAGCTGAGGAGGAACTGCTTTTCCCGGAGACTGGTGAATAGGTGGAATTCTCTGCCCAATGAAGTAGAGGAGGCTACCTCAGTAAATATACTTAAGACAAGGTTGGATAGTTCTTGCATAGTAGGGGAATGAAGGGTTATGGGGAAAAGGCAGGCAGGCATGAGTCCATGGTCAGATCAACCATGATCTTATTGAATGGCGGAGCAGGCTCGACGGGCCAGATGGCCGACTCCTGCTCCTATTTCTTATGTTCTTATGTTTTTATCAGAGAGGATTTGGCCAAAGTAAATTGGAAAGAGCTGCTGAAAGGGATGTCAGCAGAGCAGCAATGGCTGCTGGGAAAAATGAGTAAGTGCAGGACACGTGTATTCCAAAAATAAAGAAATATTCAAATGGTAAAATAGTACAACCGTGGCTGACAAGGGAAGTCAAAACTATTGTAAATGCAAAAGAAAGGGCATACAACAAAGCAAAAATTAGTGGGAAGAGAGAGGATTGGGAAGTTTTTAAAAACCTACAGAGAGTAATTAAGAATATAATTAGAAAGGAAAAGATGAAATATGAAAGCAAGCTAGCAAATAATACCAAAGTGGATCATAAAAGTTTTTTCAAATATATTAAAAATAAAAGGGAAATGAGAGTGGATATAGGACCGCTAGAAAATGAGGCAGGAGAAATAATAATGGGGGACAAGGAGATGGCTGATGAACTAAATGAGTATTTTGCGTTAGTCTTCATGGTGGAAGACACTAGCAGTGTGCCTGATGCTGTAGTGTGTGAAGGAAGAGAAGTGGATGCACTTACAGTTACAAGAGAGAAGGTGCTCAAAAAGCTGAAAGACCTAAAGATACATAAGTCATCTGGATCAGAGGAACTGCACCCTAGAGTTCTGAAAGAGGTAGCATTAAAGATTGTGGTGACATTAGAAATGATCTTTCAAAACTCATTGAACTCTGGCATGGTGCCAGAGGACTGGAAAGTTGTAAATGTCACTCCACTCTTTAATAAAGGAGGAAGGCAGCAGAAAGGAAATAATAGATTAGTTAGCCCGAAATCAGTGGCTGGAAAGATGTTAGAGTTAATTGTTGAGGATGAGGCGATGGAGTATTTGGTGACACAGGACAAGATAGTACAAAGTCAGCATGGTTTCCTTAAGGGAAAATCCTGCCTGACGAACCAGTTTGAATTCTTTGAGGAGATTACAAGTAGGATAGATAAAGGAGATGCAGTGGATGTTGTATACTTGGACTCGCAGAAGGCTTTTGACAAGGTGCCACACATGAGGCTGCTTACCAAGTTAAGAGCCCATGGTATTAATAATATGGTTAGAGCATTAGCTGATTGGTAGGAGGCAGCCAATGGGAATAAAAGGATTCTTTCGTGGTTGGCTGTCAGTGACTTGTGGTGTTCCACAGGGACCATTTCTTTTTATGCTGTATGTAACTGATTTAGATGCTGGAATAGATGGCTTTGTTTGCAAGTTTACAGATGATATGAAGGTTGGTGGAGGGCAGGTAGTGTTGAGGAAACAGGTAGTATGCAGAAAGACAGATTAGGAGAATGGGCTAAGAAGTGGCAAATGAAACATAGTGTTGGAAAATATATGGTCATGCACCTTGGTAGTAGAAATAAACGTGTGGACTATTTCCTAAAAGGGGAGAGAATCCAGGAATCTGAGACACAGAGGGACTTGGGAGTCCTTGTGCAGAACACCCTGAAGGTTAATTTGCAACTCGGTGGTGAGGAAGGCAAATGTCATGTTAACATTCATTTCAAGAGGTCTAGAATACAAGAGCAAGGATATGATGCCTAGGCTTTATAAGGCACTGGTGAGGCCTCACCTTGAGTATTGTGAATAATTTTGGACCCCGCATCTTAGAGAAGATGTGCTGGCATTGGAGAGGGTCCAGAGGAGTTTCACAAGGATGGTTCCAGAAATGAAATGTTTATCATACAAGGAATGTTTGATGGCTCTGGGTCTGTACTCACTGGAATTCAGAGGATGAGGGAGGATCTCAATGAAATCTTTCAAATGTTGAAAGGCCTAGACAGAGTAGATGTGGTAAGGAAGTTTCCCATGGCGGGAGGGTCTATGACAAGAGGGCACAGACTCAGTATAGAAGGGTGCCCTTTCAAAACAGAGACACAGAGAAGTTTCTTTAAGCAAAGAGTGGTGAATTTGTGGAATTTCTTGCCACATGCTCCTGTGGAGGGCAGGTCGTTGGGTAAATTTAAGACAGTGACGGAGAGGTTCTTGATTGGACATGGCATCAAAGGTTACGGGGAGAAGGCTGGGAACTGGGATTGAGGAAGAGATAGAAAAAGAGATGATTAAATGGTGGAGCAGACTTAATGGGCCAGATGGCTTAACTCTGCTCCTATGTCTGATGGTCTTATGGTCTTATGAGTGAGTTTATAATCAGGCATGAGTCTCCAATCACAAATCCATACCATCCTAATGAACAGTCAGACAAACACAGTGTTCATGATCTACGTAGGAAGAGTAGAGATAAGGACTAATCTGTGATCGTGAAGTTAAATATGCAAAAGCACAATTCGAACCAATTCTTGACCAAAACACTTAGGCAACACTTTGCTCAACAATTTTTGTGTTCTCTGAAAAAAATAATGGATAGTCAACCCATGATTTGTGTATTGTCTTAATACTACCATGAGCAGGCTTAACATAGGGCCAGTATACAAATTTTTTTCCTGGGGGGGCAAAAGGAAAAAGTCTCTGTCTGTGGGGGTGTACATGGATAGAAACTTGAGTAGAGAAGTTTCAGATCACTTTCAAATTAAACTTGCTGTGAAGGCTTGCACCTTCAGGGGCCCAACCATGCAAGTGAAGTTAATGGAAGTAACATCTTACCTCACATTGTATGTTGGGTGTTTTTGTACATGTCTGCCTGCCTTTGGGAATAAGAGCACTCCGCCCACAGCACCTGGACACAATACAGTGACCATTGAAATGTACCCTATATAATCCTGCAGTTTTCAGGTCAGATATCAGCGCATGGAGCACTTAACAGAGAGTCATGTTATTGATTCTATAAGCCTGTATTAAGCACACTAATGGATAAGAAGCCCTGAGACCTCTTTGCTGATCATTTGTGAAGGTCTTGCCTACAAAGACTTTCACGGACTCCAGCAGGTCTCTGGAATGTAACAGTTCAGGCAGAAAGCACATGGTTGCTGATGGGCAATGAGAATTTTGCTTGCAGCCAGGAAAATGAATAGCGAAACCCATAAAAATACACATGGCAGTAATCTGTGCCACAGCAGGTGTCACAACGTAAAACTTTCCAGCAGCCCATAACAAATCTGCTTATGATGATTCTGGAAATTAAAGAAGCTAAAGAGGCAATGATAGCCAAACATACAGAATTGTTAGTGGAACCAGGAAGGAATTCTCCTTTAAAACAAAAGCAAACATGATTCAGAAAACAATGAGCTTGAAGAATAAGGGAAGGGTCCTTAGAGCTTAAGCAGATTTAGCAAATAAAGCATATTAGGTCAAAGAAACAAAATGCCATCCAACTTGAGCAAAGTGTTGCTTGAGTGTTTTGGTCAAGAACTGGCTCTAATTATGCTTTTACCTTTTTCACTGTACACTTGCATTTTTCTGCATGATCATGGTTTAGTCCTTTCTCCACCCTTCTTGGCTAATTCATGGACACTGAGTATGTCTGACTGTCCTTCAGGTGGGTATGAATTTATCATTGGAGACTCAAATCTGATTACAAACTCCCTCTTATCAGATAGCCTGGAATGTCCAAACAAAACCAATGCCATTGGAACACAATAGATTCCACAGATGCTGGAAATTTTGAACAACAGGGGTAAAACACACTAGTTTCCTTGGTTGCGTATGTCTAGGGAAGACAACCTCTGACCCTGCCAAAGTCGTGAGATTGAGGCGTGCTTGATCCCAGTCCAAGCCCCGATTTGTGTGGATGCTGTGTCATTTTCTACCCTGTTACAAATTAATACCACAAAATTGCAGACAATACACTGCATATGATTAAAGGAATTATATTTATGAATATTAACTAAAGGGTTAAGTAAAGAAGCCAAAAAGAAAAGGGCCCATTCTAATTAAACGGTCAAATGTGCACAAGTTGGAGCTCATCTTGAACTTCTCTGTCAATCACGCGCTGGGCCCTTGGTCAACGTGAAAACACACACCACCTTCTGAATGTCGCTCACAATCCATCTTGAACAAACGGGTCTCCCACCAAATCGTATGCTTCGACCAGTTCTCCCCAGCGTCTTCTCACTTCATCTCCCCTTGAACAAAAGTTACAAGCCCAACCTTAGTGTCCCTTGCCAGAGAAACCTCCCTTTAATTTGACCATCCGAAATGAATGGCACACATTTCTCCTCACTCATATCTTCAACAGTAACCCAAACAAGCATGAGAACAGAGTAGATAGCTCTTACGAAGCTGCTAAAATAAAATACATACAGCATTACAGTAAAAATATGAACTAGGGCATTACGCACATAAAATGCTGGAGGAACTCATCAAGTCAGTCAGCATCTATGGAGGGAAATAAGCAGTTAATATTTCAGGCACAAAATGCCAACTATTTATTCCACTCTAAAGATGCTGCCTGACTCGCAGAGTTCCTCCAGCATTTTAAGATGGTATTGGAGAATATCTTGCTTTGGGCTAATGTTCTTAAAGACAAATCTGCCAATGTGAAGTGACAAACATAATGAAGTTTGCTTAAATTTAACAGATATGCCACATGTCATGGTATGAGTAACATTCAGTATTACATCTGAAGTTTTGGTACCAAATGTTGTGATTACTTTCAGGGAACTGCTTTCAGCGAGAATCTGAATGAGTCAAACATCAAGCTTTTTAAAAGCTCTTGTCAAAACTGAAGGTGACAGTTTCAGCTCCGTGGATGCCAGCTAAAATCTTTTTATCAGTGGTTAAGATCTTGAGATTGAATGTCACTGGCATTGAGTCAGATTGTCTTTCTAAATGTTGTTGAAGTCACTGGAGAGACACTGAAGCTGACGATATTGAAGTGTTTTTTCAGCACAACAAGCAGGCATCATTCTGCAGACACTCACAGGTAGAGGCTCACAAACCCAAAGGTGCATCACATTTACATGTCCTTAAGATCAAAGGTAACAGTAGATGAACCAATAGAATTTCAATAGTTACAATGGCATTGTTTACTTGAATACTTTGGATTGACAAACGATTCCTTTGAGATACATAGTTGAAGCACATTTTAACTGATAGGGTGTCTTATCACCTCTGAAGGTCCAATTGCCTTTGGGATAAACTAATGAGCACAAATATTCTAAACTTTTTGATGCCGGACAGCCAGATACCCAACATTAATGCTGTCAGGGCTGTCTCTGAGTACAAAAATATACAGGTGTCCCCCGTTTTTGCAAAGTTTGCTTTACGCCACTTCACTTTTACGAAAGACCTACATTAGTACCAGTTTTCGCTAACCGAAAGAAATCCGAAGAGGATTTTCACTTTTACAAAAAATGGCGAAAAGCGAAAATAGTGTTTGTCTTGCAGCAAGCCGCTACTGTATAAAGGCAGCGCGCAGCCCGAGCAGCGAGAGTGGCGCTGCCAAGCTCCTTCCTCAGGAACTACACTCAGCATCAAGCTGCCATAGCTTTGAACTGTGTCTGTGAACATCTGTGCTTTATCTCGATTTATTTTGTGCATCCGTTAGCAAGATGTGTCCTAAAGTATCAGAAAAGCCTAAGAGAGCTCATAAGGCTGTTACGCTTAGCGTAAAACTGGACATAATTAAGCGTTTCGATCATGGTGAACAAAATAAAGACGTTGTGCGTACGTTGACCTTGCCTGCATCTATCATTCGTACTATCTACACGCAGAGAGAAAGAATCTTGAAAGCTGCCGATGTTAATATTGGTTCTGCTACTAGCAAAGTAATGGCATCATTCCTGCTTTTACTGTATGCTAGTGTTATTTTAGGTTTTATGTCCTATTTGGTATGATTTTGTAGGTTATTTTTTGGGTCTGGGAACGTTCAAAAAATTTTCCCATTTAAATTAAAGGTAATTGCTTCTTCGCTTTACGCCATTTTGGCTTACGAAAGGTTTCATAGGAATGCTCTACTTTTGGATGGGGGAAACCTGCAGTAAGTACACAAAAACTATTGATTGCCTATACCTGCGATCATGTTTGATATGCTAAGTGACAATATGTCATGGTCCGGTCTGAAATCTGCATTCCGGTTCACATTCCGGTCCATGGACTCCGGACTCCGGGTCCTCTGACTGTCCCTTGTTTTCAGCTGGACTCAAGCATTTGCACCTGATGCTCATCTTGATGGCTGGGAATATAGGTGGCTCTGGGATTGAGTGTATTTGGGGGGTTGTCTTGTCAGTCTCTGCTTGGAGTAGCCCACTGGTGGAAGGCTAGCTCATTCAGTGAGTTATGGATTTGGCTGTTCTGTAGCCTGCTGAGGTTACTGGCTGCCTTGAGTCTTGGAGCCACCCCAGACTGAGCTCCCTTCCTGTCCCTTGTCTCTGTTGGGTAAGCCAGGCTGATTGCTGTTACCCTGTGGTTGGTTCTGTCCCTTGCCTCTGTTGGGTAAGCCAGGCTGATTGCTGTTACCCTGTGGTTGGTTCTGTCCCTTGTCTCTGTTGGGTAAGCCAGGCTGATTGCTGTTACCCTGTGGTTGGTTCTGTCCCTTGTCTCTGTTGGGTAAGCCAGGCTGATTGCTGTTACCCTGTGGTTGGTTCTGTCCCTTCTGTGGTTGCCTCTGTTGGGTAAGCCAGGCTGATTGCTGTTACCCTGTGGTTGGTTCTGTCCCTTGCCTCTGTTGGGTAAGCCAGGCTGGTTGCTGTTACCCTGTGGTTGGTTCTGTCCCTTGTCTCTGTTGGGTAAGCCAGGCTGATTGCTGTTACCCTGTGGTTGGTTCTGTCCCTTGTCTCTGTTGGGTAAGCCAGGCTGATTGCTGTTACCCTGTGGTTGGTTCTGTCCCTTCCGGTTCCCTGCCTCTGTTGGGTTGTGTCCCACGTCCTGCCCAGGAGGCTAGCTCCCTAGAACTCCAGGTCCTCAAGTCTCCAAGTTCTCGCACCCAGGCCTTGTCACGTCTTCGCCTGGTTTGGGGGTCCGAGCTCGAGTCAAGGCCCAGGCTCTGGGTCCGTGTCCAGTCTCGAGCTTGCAGTCCACCCTAGTCTCCTTGTTCCCAGTCCCTCGTCCTGGTCCTGCTTCTCCAGCCCTGTCTGCGACCTGTCCCGTCCTTTGTCCTGTTACTAGTACTTCAATGTCTGTGCCCTGCATTTGGGTCCAGTCTCAATGCCCCCCTTATGACACAACATCCATCTGCTCTGCCAGCTTGAACTCAAGTCAATGGTGCAAATAACTTAGCCCATGTTGCCCAGTTTGATGTAAAACCAATAACACAACCCCATTATCTTAACGTTCGCCCCTTGCATATGCAATCTCTTGGTCTGTGGAGCAACCTCTGCTTTTAACTTCAATTTACTGCTTGCAGTTTGCTTTGCTTTGAATCAGTGGATTGGACTGTGTTCAGGGAGTCATCTTCAATCCTGGATGCATATACCACTGGTGTCACCGACTTCATTAAAACCTACGATGAGTGTGTGCCTACAAAAACTTACCAAACCAAAAGCCATGGATTCATAGTCTGCTGAGGGATAGATCTGTGACAGTTAGTTGGTGTTCCAGGTCTGTATGAGAAAACCAGGTATGACCTGCTGAGGACTATTTCAAGAGCAATGAAACAATTCCAGGAGAAATTGGAGGCAATATCGGATGCACGTCAATGCTGGCAGTGTTTGCAGATCATTACTTCCTACAAAGCAAAACTCAACATCATGAATGGCAATGATACTTCATCACCATTTGAGCTCAATGCCTTTTATACTCGCTTTGAACAGAGAATAAAACCACAGCTATGAGGTTCCCTGATGCACCCAGTAACCCTGTGCCTCACAGGCTGACAACGGGCTGTCTATCGAGAGGGTGAACCCTTGCAAGGCAGCAGGGCCTGATGGAGTACCTGGTAAGGCACGGGAGTATTCAAAAACATTTTCAATCTCTCACTGCTGCAATCACAAGTTCCCACCTGCTTCAAAAGGGCAGCGATTATAACAGTGCCCACAAAGAGCAGGGTGAGCTACCTCAATGACTATCGTCCAGTAGCGCTCACATCTACAGTGATGAAATGCTTTGAGAGGTTGGTCATGGTTAGAATCAACTCCTGTCTCAGGAAGGACCTGGACACATTGCAACTTGCCTGTCACCACAACAGGGCTACAGCAGATGCTATCCACAGCCTTGGATCACCTGGACAATGCAAATACCTATGTCAGGGTGCTGTTGATTGACTATAGCTCAGCATTTAACACCATCATTCCTACAGTCCCGAACAAAAAGCTACAGAAACTAGCCCTTTGAATCCCCCTCTGCAACTGGATCCTCAACTTCCCAATTGGAACCACCACAATCTGGGTGGAATGGAAATAACATCTCCACCTCACTGATTATTAACGCTGGCACTCCACAGGGATGTGTGCTTAGCCCACTGCTCTACTCTCTTTACACCCATGACAGAGTAGCTAGGCATAGTTCAAACGGCACATATAAATTTGCTGATGATACAACCATTGCTGATGACACACCAAATTTCAGATCAATCATTGTGGAGAGAGTAGCAATTTCAAATTCCTAGGTGTTAACATCTCTGAGGACCTAACCTGAATACAACATATTGGAGCAGCTATAAAGAAGGCAAGGTAGCAGCTATATTTCATTAGGAGTTTGAGGAGATTTAGTTTGTCAACTAAAACACTTGAAAACTTTTACAAATGTACCATCGAGAGCATTGTGACTGGCTGCATCATCGTCTGGGATGGGGGGTGGGGAGGCCATACTGCACAAGATTGTAATAAGTAGCAGAAGCTTGTAAAATTAGTCAGCACCAGCCTCCAATGTATCCAAGACATCTTCAAGAAGCGGTGCCTTAGGAAGGCGGTGTCCATCATTAAGGACCCCACCACCCAGGACATGCCGTCTCCAAGCTGTTACCATCGAGAAGGAGGTACAGTAGACTGAAGGCACACAATTAGTGATTCAGGAACAGCTTCTTCCCTCTGCCATCTGATTTCTAAATGGACAATGAACCCATGAACACTACATCACTACTTATTTATTTCTGTTATTTTGCACTACTTTATACTTAACTATTTAATAGACATGTATGTACATATATATATATTTAATGTAATAGTTTTTCCTCTACATTTATTTCTGTTGTCATTCATTGTACTTCTGCTGTAAAGTTAACAAATTTCCCAACAAATGCCAGTGATATTAAATCTGATTCTGAAAACCGAAGGCTAATTGCAAGCTTCCTGAACTTAGAGTATTTGCATTTACAATTAAAACTGAAGCTTGGTTCCTGTTTGAATACTCCCTAGTAAGTGACACTGGTATTCAGTCCAATTGCCTTTCTAGATTTCGTACATAGAAAACTGAGGGAGCATTGTGGGAAAGCACTTCGAAAAATTCAGTACAATAAAGTCTGAAAGAGAAGATTGGGATAATGTGTAACAAATGAGCACGAGGAAGTATTATCAAGTCATGGAGAACTTTTTATTCCTTTGATCATAAGGCATAATGACATCATGTGACCAAAAAAGAGATTGCAGCTTTTCAGAATTATTCTTTTATTCATGCGTTCAAAGTGATAGGAATCTTCCTGAAATCATTTCATTCCCATGGTAACAATACTGCCCTTGTGGTGGAATTTGGTTGATCCTGAATTTATCTTGAAAATGTCCAAGACAAGTTAATGAAATTGGGTTGAATGTTGTCTGAGATAATTAAATCAGTATTATTATCAGAGATTGGAATGTCCATTTCTATACAGCACTTGATATGGGAGAATTAGAAAGCAGCTTGCCAGTATCTTGCTGCTGTCAGTCACCAGGTACAGTATATCTGTGGAATGTACTCCCACAGTGTGCTAAGATTCAAAAAGAGTTGTGGAATGGATGGTTCCAGTCTTCAACTAGCACAAACTAATTAATTAGGTGACTATCTCCATAACTCTTTTCTTTGCCTATGCTAATTCTGTTTTAATTTTAAGAACTGTGCTTTATTCCACTGAACTGTGGTCAATGAGTTGCATCTGAACTGGTCCAGGGCTGGGCATCGCACATTCACACAGCAAAGGGTATCCATTATTCACGTGGCATTCAGTATTTCTCATTCACTTGGCCACACTCATCCCCACTACCCAGGTCATGTTCTCTCTCACTGCTGCCATTAGGTAGAAGGTCCAAAAGCCTCAGGACTTGAACCACCAGGTTCAAGAACAGTTACTATCCCTGAACCATCAGGCTCTTGAATAAAAGGGGATAACTACACTCACTTGTCCAGTCATTGAAATGTTCCCACAACCAATAATCTCACTTTGAGGTCTTTTTATTTCATCATCTCATCTTCTCATTATTTATTGCTATTTATTTATGTTTGCATTTACACAGTTTGTTTCTTCTGCACCCTGGTTGCTCTTTCATTGATCCTGTTATAGTTACTATTCTATAGATTGGCTGAGTATCCACAAGAAAATGAATTTCAGGGTTGTATATGGTGACAAATATGTACTTTGATAACAAAATTTGAAATTTGAACTTTAGAGTGTCAGACGGAATGGTGTTTATTCTGGCAGTTGGTCTTCAGCACAATATTACAATCTGAGTATGTAACATTGAGACAGTGGTAGCATTTCATCCAGGGATGGAAATGTCAGTTACAAGAGGGGAGATTAAGTTTAAAGCAGTTGCACAAGGAACATTTTTAAGAGTCGTAGGTGCCAGAAATATTATGCCAAGGTTGTGGTAGAAGCAGATATGACAGCAGAGTTGAAGCAGTGTTTAGACAAGCAGGGATTAGTGGAATACAAACCATGTGCGGGCAGATGGGATTAATTTGGATTGGCAGGAACTTGTCCAATGTCATCAACTTATACATGGTGGGCTGAAATACCTGTGGTTGTGCTGATCTTCCCTACAGTGGGGAAATACCTCACAGAACTATCCCACTAGTTCTTGATTATAGTTAGATTAATTGCTAATAGACATCTACTTTTTCTGTATAATGTAGAAAGTTAGTACAGTCTGAAAATAATGGCTCAGTTTGCATCTGTTTAATATTTGCTCTTTCACCACAACATGCTCCGATCTCCAACTTTCACCTCAAGCACTGTTGGACAACTCCTTTTGTTCACTATGTTTAACAGAGACACGCTCGTCCTGATCAACATCAATGGGACCACAGTTGAGATGGAGAGTAGTTTCAAGTTCCTTAGTATACACATCACTGAAGATCTCACCTGGATTGTACACACTGGCTGTGTGGTGAAAAAAGCTCAACAGCGTCTCTTCCACCTCAGGCGACTGAAGAAACTCGGTCAGCATGAGCTCCCAAATCCTCAAGGCTTTCTACAGGGGAACCTTTGAGAGCATCCTGACTGGCTGTATCACCGCCTGGTGTAGGAACTGCACCAAACTTGTTCACTGGGCACTGCAGAGAGTGGTACAGACATCCCAGCACATCTGTGGATGTGAACTTCCCTCCACATTTCCAACAGCAGGTGCATAAAGAAGGCCTGGAAGATCATCGGGGACACCAGTCACCCCAACCATAAACTGTTCCAGCTTCTTCTGTGTAGCAAATGGTACTGCAGCATTAAAGCCAGAATCAACAGGCTGTGGGACAGTTTCTTTCTACAAGCCATTAGACTTCTAAATTCGGATGTCTGTACATTGCGATGGAATCATAATGTAAAGATTTTTACTCCCTCACATTGTGGGATTGATGTAAATTCAATTCAGTTCAATAGCAAAACGTATTGTGGTCCATCAAGCCCTACCTAATGATGACAATGCCTTGTGCATCACCATAGGGGAATAAGCTTGTCTTCAGTTAATGGTTCTCTTTGGAGGAGAATGTTCCTTGCTTCACCTCCAAAGGGAAGTTAGTTCCGATTGGATTTCATGTCCACTCTGAAACCCAGGATTCCCATTTGTTGCCGTGATGCCATTATAACAGAAAAAACTTTTCTTGAATTAATTCAGTGTCAAAAAGAACCATGTTTTGAGATCAAATCTGAATCTGTTCTCTATCTTAATTTGATTTCAGGTCCTCCTTGACTCACTTTATGGTAGTAAGCTATTCAGATGCAAATCTATAAACTTTGTCTTAAATCATGACTACATCACCTCAACTGAACGCTTTAAAAAGGGACAACATACTCCTAGATGGTTTCCTATCTGAATGAAAGTAAACACAGCAAAATGGATGTGTTTGTCTTAATGGAATTTTGATCTGTCACAGCAACGTGAAAGAAGAGTGCAAAATGGTTTCTATTTGTAATGAAAATCTTACGACACAGATCCTGTACTTAGTGAGAAAGGCCACCAAGAGCATTTATACTGAACTTGAGAGCAAATTATCTTGAAGAAAATTCTGGTGATTGGTCTTAGGTCAAACCCTGGCCTGTTGGAAAGTTGGCCAAGCACTTGCAAACCACCCTTGTATCAATGACATATTTTCTTGTGACGGCTGTGCAGGCTGACATCATTCTTTATGCAATGTCATTGCAACAGAGGAAATGTTGTAGTGAGCCTGTAGTGTGCTGATCAATCCAGGAAGAACAAAGCTTTCATTGTAATACTGCCTTTGCTGCAGTAACATTTAAAGGGAACTCATAGAGCAACTCAACATAACATGGGTATGTCTTCATTAATTATTTTAACCTACTTACACTCTTGGGACCCCTTCCCGTCTAAACAACCATGCCCCTCCACTACCATACCGAACCATAATTTCCTCACAGCAATTTCACAGAGGCCCGGATTTCTGAAATAGCCTCCACTGGCCCCAAGCTCCATATCTTTTCTGCGTGAACTCATGTCTTTTTAACTTATTTGTCTTCTGTTCCAGTTGGGCTTTTGGCAGTTTGTTTTCCTAAGTTCCCCCAGACCTGATAGCAGCTCAGACTCAGCACCACTTCTCTCATGCACTGCACCTTGGGGCTTGGGTGCAACGGACCTTTCCTGTGGTCATCTCACAAACAGATGAGTTGTTGTCAGACTGCAAATGACCCTTGAACCCTCTACTAAGGTGAAGTCTTGCACTGAAGTATGAATCTGTGGCAAAATATCAGTTTCCTAGACAAAGCCAGTACATGATAAACAAACACAGTTAGCTCAGCTTAGCCTTTGAAGCTTGGTCAGTGGTTTGTGTGTTTAAACCCTACTCTTGAGGCACAATCCAGGCTTCCACTGGTAGAATGCTGGATTTTCAGAGGTGACACTTTCAGGTGTTAGCTGCTGGTTCAATGGATTCTACCTGCCTTTTTATTAGAATCCTTGATGCTATTCCAAAGACCAAGGCAAGTTTCTCCATATCCTGGCTGGTATTTAACTTTCTTATTAAACTTCAAAGAAGTGGCCTGATCATGATCACATCAGTCATTGTGTCACCTTGCTGTGCACATTTGGCTGCTGTGCTTCCAACCTCAGAACAACACTTCAAAAACACCTCTGGCTGGGAAACACATCAACGTTCAGGGTGGATGGGTAGTTTGCCCTCAGTGCCCAACTCTGCCATTGATTGATGATATAAACTGTGCAGCTGACACACTCTGGGATACAATTCTCAGTTTGTTCGCTGACTTCTGTTTCTTAGTTCATAAATGACCAGTATTTGACCTTGGCTGCAGCCTCAAATGTCAAAGATCACATTCAGAAGATTTGCAACCATTCCCTTCTATCTCCTGCCACTGGGCAGCACTGGCTTGTTATCTGTGCACTGTGAAATCACTCAGTGGCAGGCACCATGTCCTGAGGCACTCTCCAGACCCTACTGCTGAAAGGAAACTTTATTCACTGCCTACTGAGCAGCAGGACTCCCAGCCTCTTAATTAGTATGAGACTTTAGCATTGCAGAAGTGAGCGAGATCATGAACTCTTCACGGAAACAGAGGGATTCTGGTTCCAGTTAATGGACAATTATTCTCCTTGAAGATAATAAGCCACCAGATGCAGTCTTAGCTGAGGTCACAATTTTGGAAGTTCTTGTTCAGTAAGATAGAATATCTCTTTGTGAGGTCATAGGTGAATTCTTTAAGTGCATGATGCTAATCGATTGGCATCTGTTGCTGCTGCAGTGAATGTCGAGAATGTCAAAACTTCATTACACTTCAGGAGGGAACAGTTGGTTGTGATATCAACTCTTAATAAATGTTTCATGAGTAAATTTTTCAGGGAAGAGGCCTGAGATTCTCAGGAAGAGGAGATAAAAAGAGAGTGAAGTTTACTAAGGAGCTAAGCAGGACAGTAACAAGGGAAACTTTGCAGGGGGATTGATGTTCATGGAGTATAATATAGGTGACTTGAACAAACAGTGCCAATTGATACGTTAACTCTGTGAGATAAGCGACTGTTAACTGATCCATTCTGTTAAATTAGCCATGGGGAGGATGTGTTCTCATGGCACTGCACCTTTTAAAATGGACTGGCTTTACAGGCATCTGAAGCACTTGCCTGAGTTGAGAAGAAACTTCATAGATTTATGCAAAACTCCTTCTGGATGTAATCAGGGTGTCAATGGCAAGTTACCAAATTGTATCCCAGCTACTAGAATATAGTTGGCTGACTAAGCAAAACAAACTATCTAGATTTTGACTATTCTGCTGTAGTTCCAGAATTCTGCATGACTTCTGATTGTCTTAGTGCCTGCACGCTCTTCATCTCCCCCTTTGTTGTGTTACAAATGTCCTAAGATGCCACCTCTTCTCTTTCCTCCTCTATCTCCAGGCTTCACTTAGGCCCAGGGAATGACCCATTGAGCTGATTCTGCAATATCCCATTATCTTTCCCCATAACATCCATAAGTAACAGAATAACAAAGCAAACTGAAGAACAAATAACAAACTGTCTGTCCTTCACTACCATACAAGGCGGACAGTCATCTTGCCGGAGAGTTGAAATTCATCCCTGTACCCTGCAAACGAGGATACATGGCATGCATAGAAGAATGTCAGCGGAGAAGCTCAAGGTACACTTTATAAATGAGTGTTAAGACTAGCATTGAACATCAAGGGAGATATTGTCCCTTCCAATAGTCAAACTCCTTTCAAAAGTGAGGCAAGTAAATCCAGTTTCTCTTAATAAATAACCAATACATTAACTTGCCTTAAACAACCCATTTAAAATCTTATACACCACAACAAAATGCAGATAACAACACCTCACTCCTTTCAAGTCATAGAGTCAAAGAGCACAGAAATAGGCCCTACAGCCTATCTAGTCTATGCTGAACTATTATTCTGCCTCGTCCCGTCAACATGCTCCTGGGACATAACTCTCAATACCTCTCTGATCCCTGTACTTATCCAAACATATCTTAACTTTTGAAGCTGAACCAGCATTCACCACTTCTGCTGACAGCTTGTTCCATAGTCTCACCACCCTGTCATGTTCCCCTTAAACCTTTCGCATTTCACCCCTGACCTATGACCTCGAGTTCTAATCTCACCCAACCTCACTAGAAAAAGCCTGCTTACATTTACCCTATCTAATCCCCTCATAATACCTCTATCAAATCTCCCTACAGAATCAGCATCAGGTTTACTATCATCGGTTTATGTTATGAAATTTGTTGTCTTTCCAATAGCAGTATAATGCAATACATAATAATAGAGAAAAGTGAATTACAGTAAGTATATATGTATTAAACAGTTAAATAAGTAGTGCAGAAATAGAAATAAAAAAGCAGTGAGGTAGTGTTCATGGGTTCAATGTCCATTCAGAAAGTGGATGGCAGAGGGTAAGAAGCTGTTCCTAAATCACTGAGTGGGTGCATTCAGGCTTCTCTACCTCCTTCCTGATGGTAGCAATGAGAACAAGGCATCACCTGGGTAATCGGAGCGCTTAATGATGGAGGCTGTTTTTTTGAGGCATCGCTCCCTGAAGATGTTCTGGATACTATAGAAGCTACATGATGGATCTAAGTTTGCAACTCTCTGCTGCTTAGTTTGATACTGTGCATTGGCCCACACCACCCCAACCCTCACCCCCGCTACCAGATGGTGTTGCAGTCAGTTAGAATGTTTTCATGGTACATCTGTAGAAATTTTCAAGTGACTTTGGTGACATGCCAAATCTCCTCTAATTTCTAATGAAATCTAGCCACTGTTGTGCCTTCTTTGTAACTGCATTGATATGTTGGGCCCAGGATAGATCCTTAGAGATATTGACACCCAGAAACTTGAAATTAATCACTCTTTCCACCTCTGATCCCTTCATGAGGACTGGTGTGTGTTCCCTTGTCTTACACTTTCTGAGGTCAACAATCAGTTCTTTAGTCTTAGTGACGCTGAGCATGAGGTTGCTGTTGCAACACCACTCAACTTGCTGATACATCTATCTCCTGAACACCACCTCATCACTCTGAAATCCTGCCAACAATAGTTGTACTGTCAATAAGTTAATAGATGGCATTTGAGCCACACAGTCATGGATGTAGAGAGAGTAGAGCAGAGGGCTAAGGTAAATCATCCCTGAGGTGTGCCAGTGTTGATTGCCAGTGAAGTGGAGATGTTACTTCGATCCACTTAGACTGTGATCTTCCAGTTAGGAAGCTGAGGATCCAGTTGCAGAGAGAGGTGTGGAGGCCCATGTTCTTGAGTTTTTTGATCAGAGCTGCAGGAATGATTGTGGTAAACACTGAGATGTAGTCACAAAGAAGGCTTGGAAGGTCATCGGGGACACCAGTCACCTCAACCATAAACTGTTTCAACTGTTCCATTTGGAAAATGGCACCACAGCATAAAAGCCAGTGCCAATAGGCTATGGGACAGCTTCTTTCTACAAGCCACTGGACTTATAAATTCATGTCTGTACATTGCAACAAAGTCATAACGCAGAGATTTTTGCTCTCTCACGTTGTGGGATAGATATAAATAAATTCAATTCAACATTCAATAAACAGCATCCTGACATAGGCATCTGTATTGTCCAGGTGATCCAAAACCGTATGAAGAGTCAATGAGATCAGATCCATCATAGACCTGTTGTGGCGATGGGCAAAGTGCAGTAGATCCAGGTCCTTGCTGAGACCAGAGTTAATTCCAGCCATAACCAACTGCTCAATGCACTTCATCACTGTAGGTGTGAGTGCTACTGGATGATAGTAGTTAAGGCAGCACACCCTGTTGTTCTTCAACACTGGTATATTCGTTGCCTCTCCTAAGCTGTCCTCTCCTACACACTCCTACACTGTCGGGAGTAAAGCCCTAACCTATTCAACCTTTCCCAATACTCAGGTCCTCGAGTCTTGGCAACACCTTTGTAAATTTTCTCCGTACTCTTTCAATCTTACTGATCATTCCTTAAGATAGGTGATGAGAACTGCACACAACACTCCAAGTCAGGCCTCAACAATGATCTATATAACTTCAACATAACATCCCAATTCCTATACTCGATACTTTGATTTATGAAGGCCATTGGCCCTAAAGCTTTATCCTATGTCCCTAACAACACACACAGCATGCTGGAGGAACTCAGCAGACCAGGCAGCATCTATGGAAAAGACTAAAATGGTTGATGTTTCGGGCCGAGACCCTTCATCAGGACAGTATTTTGTGTGGGTTGCTTTGGATTTCTAGCATCTGCAGATTTTCTCATCTTATGTCCCTATCTACTTGTGATGCTGTTTTCAAGGAATTATGAGTCTGTATTCCCAGGTCCTACTGTTCTACCATGCTACTCAGTGTCCTTCCATTAAGTGCATAAGTCCTATCCTAGTTTGTCTTCTCAAAGTGCATCACTTCACACTTGACTGCATTAAGTTCCATCAGCCATTTTCTCTAGCTGGTCCAGATCATGCTGCAAGTTTTGGTAGCCTTCCTCGCTGTCCCGTATTCTCCAATCCTGCTGGCATCCAAAAATTTGCTGATCCAGTTTACCATATTGATCTTTCTGATCACTGATACAGATGAAAGACAACAATGGTCACAGGAAAGATCCCTGTGGCACAGGCCTCCAGTCGGAGAGGCACCCATCTACTACCACTCTCTGTTTTCTCCCACGAAGCTAATGTTGAATCCAATTTACCACACCATCCTGAATGCCAATGACTGATCCATCTTGACTAATTTCCCATGTAGGATCTTGTTAAAGGCCTTGATAAAGTCCATGTAGACTGCATCCACTACCTTTTCTTCATCTATTTACCTAGTAACCTCCTCAACAAACTGGAAGATTGGTTGGACACAACCTATCATGCACAAAGCCATGGTGACTATCCCTAATCAGTCTATGTCTATCAAAATATATATCCAGTCCCCTAGAATACCTTCCAATAACTTGCCCTCAACTGCCATCAGGTTTACCGGCCTATAATTTCCCAACTTATTCTTAGAGTCTTTCTTAAACAACAGAAGAACGTTAGCTATCCTCCAATTCTCTGACACCTCACCTGTGGCTAAGGACGTTTTAAACTCCTCTGCTCGAGCCCCTGCAATTTCTGCACTTGCTCCCACAGATCCAAAGGAACACCTTGTCAGGTCCTGGGGATTTATCCACCTTAATTTTCCTCAAGATCACAAGCACCTCCTCCTCTGTAATCTATATAAGTAGGTCCTGGACACTCCAATAAT
The DNA here is from genome assembly GCF_048418815.1 of Hemitrygon akajei. Classification (NCBI taxonomy): domain Eukaryota; kingdom Metazoa; phylum Chordata; class Chondrichthyes; order Myliobatiformes; family Dasyatidae; genus Hemitrygon; species Hemitrygon akajei. Next base: position 25,741,917 of record NC_133143.1, read on the forward strand.
TAAGGATTTTGGGAGAAAGATCATACCAAATAAGAGCAGATTAGGCAATTCAGCCATTGAATCTGCTTTGCCTTTCAATCATGCCTCTCAAGCCCATTCTTCTGTCTTCTCTCCATAACCTTTAACACCCTTACAAGTAAAGAATCTATCATTCTCTGCTTTAAATATACCCAATGAATTGGCATTCACAGCTGTCTGTGGCAATAAATTCCACAGATTCATCAGCCACTGGCTAAAGAAATTCCTCCTCAACATTAAAAGGATCTGTACTTTGTTTTTCAATGTCTTTTTCTTATCGAACTAGTGGAGTTGATGAAATGCTGTTTGATTGGCTGGAGAACTTTCAGTGGAAAGGTCAAGTGATTTGTATCCTGTCGGAGATGTCGACTGTACTTTGTATTGGATGGGTGTGGAAGGTGTGTAGAACGTGACTGAATACTGTTGGTAAAGATTATATTAGCTGTTAGTGTAAGTGAGGTACATTAGAAGATAGCTTATAGAGATAGGAGTTAATTTTATTTTTTTTCTGGTTAAAATAGCAATTGGAACAACATCAATTCAGGAAATCTGGCTTAAGCGGGCAAGATAGATCTTACATAAGGAGTAGCTTGAGTGTCGTTACTGGGAGTCTAGACAAAACTGGGGTCAATACTAAAAATGTAAATCTGTCACGGAGTTCTTTGGTGTAAAAGATAAGCAGGTTCATGATAGCAGACCTGGTGCAGATTCCACACCAGTTCTTTGACAGCACCATCCATATCTTTCTTTTGAAAAGATCAATGGTAATCACGCGATTGCCAAAGGAGTTGAAGAGAAGGTCATTCTATTGTGTCTGTGGAAGAGTTTGTGTTATTTGCCTTCCTGAGCTGAGTTAGTTTCTGAACTACTTGACATGCTGAGCATTCCAGCACTTGTTTTGTTTTATACTCATTCTTGATCAATCTGACATGCTCCATGTCAGATAAATGAAGGTGAAAACAGAACTTGAGAGCTTCTTTAAAACGAGATTAAAAATAAACTTAAGGGAAATAAATAATTCTGAAAGACATGGGATGCTTTATAGGCTGTCCTACCTTCAAAATAAAATCTAAATCGTTTTCCTAGCCTGGGGTCCATGGACCCCTTGCTTAATGGTATTGGTCCATGGCATAAAAATGGTTGGGAACTCTTGATTTAAATGTCTGTTTAGCCTGGTTGGCAAGACTCAACATACCGTTGTTTTTCTATATTTATCATGTATTGCATTATACTGCTGCCACAAATTTAAGGAATTTCACAAAATATGCCGGTGATTTTAAACCTGATTCCGATTCTGATGCTGTATTGTTGGCAGAATGAACACATTTCTGATGATGCAGGAGACCATAACATTGGTTAAGGGGCTGGAAGTAAGGCAACTAAAAGGAATTACAATTTCATGGCGGGAGAGCCTTGCGATACAGTGGTCACCTCCTTTACTGATGATTCCCAACGTGAGCATAGCTGGAGAAAGTCTTCAACTCATCTTGTTTCAGAGAAAGATTCAAAGTTCTCTGATTTCTTCATCCAGTTGGTTCTTAAGTTTCAAATCCATGGCTTAAATTGACATTTTCATAGCTTAAATCAATTATATTTTCAAAATTGAGAAGAAATTCTACCAATTAATACCAGATTATTAAGCCTTATACATTACCTAATGCCATTATCTACTGGACAGTTTATCAGGAAGCTGAAATGTCTATGGTGGTTAGATTAATTGTTTGTAGTGATTGTGCTGTGTGACTAATCTATGACTGCATCTCTTTAAAAGAAAAGGCTATTTGAGACGCTGAACCAATAGATACAGTGTGACTTGCAAGAATCAGCAATATACTGTACAACTATGAATAAGAATAGGAATCTGTTTTTTGACACTGCACTGGAGTTCTAGAGAAGAGGAGGAATAAGAGAGTGAAATTTGACTCTTGGAAGTTTTGGAGAACTCTTACACCTGTGTTCTAAAGGCAGTGGCAAAAGATAAAGGAGAATGTTAGTGAGAAGATTATTTCTGAGTTCAGCACGTAGTGCAGAAGGAAATTCAATGATCTCCTACAAGGGGTCAAGATCTGTGAATACAGCTTCAAATCTACATCCGTCCAGCAGCACTGTTATGCTCAGCAATTGGTGGGATCCTCACACAACCAACAGTACCAGGTACCATTTAGGAAATAGACATCATTTGTCTTTGCTTTGTACTGCAGCTGCAAATCAGCCAACTGCATGACGTATACGGCAGTGACAAGAAACCTGATTCTGAAATGAAAGTGGTGCACAATCAGATGCAAAAGGAACTAACCTGAATTAGGACAAAAAACTTGACCGCATTTTTGAATTCCCACAATGGAAGCAATGCTCCATTGTTGGGAATGGTCTATGTTGGGGCTGTGAGCAATAGTGGAGTTGAAGCCATTGTAACTGAGAGTATCCACTGAGGCAACACATCCTGATCCTCTCCCATTCATGGCTGATGGCCAGCATAAGACCCTGCAACTCTAAGTAATTAGGCAGAGCATGAACAGTGTACTGTAGAGTATGATCACGATTTCCACTGAAGTATTTCAATATTTTGGTCAACGTAATGGCTAAACTGACTTCCCATGCAGTTCAATGAAGAAATGCATAGCAAGGTCATGGTTAAAGTTAAAGGGAGCAGGCATCTTTGGGAGGTAAGGATAAATACCAGGAGGGAGGTCAGTGATGAGATAAAGGAGTCATGTAGAGAGAAATCCCTGTGGAAAGTGGAGAGCGGAGTGGGAGGAAAACACGTTTAGTGGTAAAATCCCATTGAAGATGGCAGAATTTACAGAGAATAACATACCGGTGATAATAAACCAGATTCTGATTCTGATTCTGATGTTGCATGTGAAGGTTCATGAAGTGGTAGGAGAGAACAAGGGAAAATCTATTCCTGTTATGGAGGCAAATGAGGGCATATGTCTGGGAAATGGAGGCGATGCTGATCTGGGCAACATTGATGGCAGAAGAAGTGAAACCATTTTCTTTGAAGAAGGAGGACATCTCAGATGTTCTGGATTGGAAAGCCTATCCTAAGAACAGGTGTGGCAGAGACAGAGGAACTGAGAAACGGGAATAGGATTTTTACAAGTGACATGATGGGAAGAGTTATAGTCAAGAAAGCTGTGAGAGTTGGTAGGTTTATAAAAGATATCAGTAGACAGTCTATCTCCAGAGATGGAGACAGAGAGATTGAGCAAGGAGAGAGAGATGCCAGATATGGGCCAAGTAAATTATTTGAGAGCAGGATGAAATTGATGAAATTGACAAACTTCACGAATCCAGGAAGCAGCACCAATGCAGGCATTGATGTAGTGCAGAAAGACTTGGGGAGTGTTAACAGTGTAAAGCCATTTGTCTTCTTAACTAGCATTTGGAGAAGCCAGCTAACATTTTGTGATTCTTGCAGTAGGATATCTAGATCCCTCTTTATTTCATTTATTTCCCATCTCTCTTCATTAAGATAATAATCCACCTTCTGATTCTTCTTACTGAAGTACATAAACTAAGACTTCCTCACATTATACTCCATTTGCCAGATTTTTGCCCAAGCATTCAATCAATCAATATCCTGTTACAGAATCTTAATGTCCTCATCACAAACCTTCTACCTTTCATGTCAGCAAATTTAAAACCCTTGATTTTGTTCCATAATACAGGGTATTTCTGTAAATAGGGGAAAATTTGAACATCATGCACTGATCCCTGTGGTAGAAATCCCTCCCATCTTCATAAATTCTAAACTTAAATGTTTTGCCTGGCTTGTTCTGCCTTGATCAAGTATGTCTGCATTTATCTCCTTTGTCCTCATTGATCTTAAATTCAAACCCTCATCCTTAATTATCTTTGTCCTTATCTCTACACCCTCTGGGTGTTCTGAGTCCTCTCCCAGCACAACCTTATCCTTTGTTTGCATCCTGTTGCACAACATCTTTTGATGACAAGACTTTAAGCCATCTGTGGCTTACCCTGCTGAATTGCTCACACCAATAAACTTCCTAGATTTTGACTTTTGCCACTAGTCCTTTTTTTAATTTTTGAAGATCTCCTCAATAAACATGGTATTTATCAAGATATTGGCCAATGGTCTGAAAGCTTTATCTCTGGTTTCAGAAATGTGTTGAATACATTTGCTTGTGAAGTGCCTTTGAACATTCTTTACATTACAGATGTTTATAAATTGTTTAAAACTCAAGGTTAACCAAAATATTACAATGATGCACAAACTCAGTGCTCCAAATATCCTGTGTTATTTTGAGCTTACTGTCTCAGTCTGGTTGCCAAGGGAACGGAAATAAGACACTTGTACATGAAAAGGAAGCTAAAAAAAGTGCAGAGCTGAATTCATGAAGGTTTAAGTCAAATGAACTTCCTGCCATATGAGCTGCAGATTAGTATAAGGCGCAGGGAAAAGGAATCGAAATAATGTTTATTTATCAATAGGATAAACTGAGATGTTGCCATGTGGCGACATCTGCTAAGTTGTAAAAAGATGAGAGGACGCTCACGTGGACCACGAGCAATCCAAAACTGAATGATCAGATGACGTGGTCAGTTCTGGTCACCCTATCATAGGAGGAATTTGAGACTTTTGCAGGAGTACAGAAGAGTTTATCAGCTTGCTGTCCGGATTAAAGGGTGTATGCTACAGGGTGGACAAGCTTGGGTTGTTTTCTCTGGAGCGGCAAAGGCTGAGGGGAGACACAATCAAGGTTTATAAGATCATGAAAGACATAGATGGAGTAGATGGACAGTATCTTTTTCCCAAGGAAGAAATGCCTAATACCAGAGGGCATGCATTTAGCATGAGAGGGGATAAATTCAAAAGAGATGTTCTGTGCGTGTTTTATAAACAACAATGGTGGGTGCCTGGAATGTGATGGCAGATGTGATGGTGGAAACAAATGCAACAGAAGTATTGAAAAGCTTCAAAGATAAGGAGGATATGGACATTGTATAGGCAGAAGGGATTAGTTTGTTTGGGCATTTTATTACTAATTTAATTAATTTGGCACAGTATTGTGGGCTGAAGGGCCAGTTTCTGTGCTGTGTTACATGTACATAAACTTTATATAAAACAGAAGAAAGTATTTGTTAGTGACAGTCACTGGAATCAAGAACCTTATATGCATTGAAATACAGTAAAAGGTAAGGATAAGGAAAGAAAAAAAAGTGTTATCACACTGCCTATTCCATGTTCATATCTACATCATAAGAATGGGGAACTTCATTGATCTGTTCCATTTGTATCAAGTTAGTTAGCTTTGGAGAATGTGTTGGTGAGTCCTGAGATGAGCATGCTGTACCCTTCTTAAGCTACTAAACAACCATGCAAGTACTCCTTTGAAGTCAACAAAGGGCTGAATAAGGATGTCATATAGAAATTACCCTATAACTTTATGTTAAAAACAATCACATGCTTCATGGCAATTAAAGATCCTCTCATTTCATTGAAGATGTTTCAGTTTTACTCTCCTTTATAACCCATCTCTTAGCATTTATTGTATTGCTGAATCTCTGCCCTTTGGAAATACTTTGATTTTGATAATCATAGTAGTGCAGTAACCAGCACAACACTTTACAGTGCAGGAGACCCGGGTTCAATTACCTGTAAGGAGTTTGTATGATCTCCCGTGACCGTGTGGGTTTCCTCCTGTTGCTCTGGTTTTCTCCCACAGTCCAAAGACAATTGGTCATAGCGAATTCTCCAATGATCAGGCTAGGATTAAATTGGGGGTTGCTGGGCAGCATGGCTCAAAGGGCTGGAAGGGCCTATTCCACACTGTATCACAATAAATAAATAATTTGAAAATCTCCTCAAGATCAAGGAGCTTCTGTGGGAGGAAAGGCAGATGTAGGATTTTGAACTGATATGTCAGAAATTCCTTTCAAGTCAAGTCATTTTTATTGTCATTTCGACCATAACTGCTGGTACAGTACATAGTAAAAATGAGACAACGTTTTTCAGGACCATGGTGTTACATGACACAGTACAAAAACTAGACTGAACTACGTAAAAATAAAAACAACAACACAGAGAAAGCTACACTAGACTACAGACCTACACAGGACTGCATAAAGTGCACAAAAACAGTGCAGGCATTACAATAAATAATAAACAGGACAATAAGGCAAGGTGTCAGTCCAGGCTTCGGGTATTGAGGGGTCTGATAGCTTGGGGGAAGAAACTGTTACATAGTCTGGTCGTGAGAGCCCGAATGCTTCGGAGCCTTTTCCCAGATGGCAGGAGGGAGAAGAGATTGTATGAGGGGTGCATGGGGTCCTTCATAATGCTGTTTGCTTTGCGGATGCAGCGTGTACTGTAAATGTCCGTGATGGTGGGAAGAGAGACCCCGATGATCTTCTCAGCTGACCTCACTATCCGCTGCAGGGTCTTGCGATCCGAGATGGTGCAATTTCTGAACCAGGCAGTGATGCAGCCGCTCAGGATGCTCTCAATACAACCCCTGTAGAATGTGATGAGGATGGGGGGTGGGAGATGGACTTTCCTCAGCCTTCGCAGAAAGTAGAGACGCTGCTGGGCTTTCTTTGCTATGGAGCTGGTGTTGAGGGACCAGGTGAGATTCTCCGCCAGGTGAACACCAAGAAATTTGGTGCTCTTAACGATCTCTACCAAGGAGTCGTTGATGTTCAGCATGGAGTGGTCACTCTGTGCCCTCCTGAAGTCAATAACCATCTCTTTTGTTTTGTTCACATTAAGAGACAGGTTGTTGGCTCTGCACCAGTCCATTAGCCGCTGCACCTCCTCTCTGTAAGCTGACTCGTCGTTCTTGCTGATGAGACCCACCACGGTCGTGTCTTCGGTGAACTTGATGATGTGGTTCGAGCTGTGTGTTGCAGCACAGTCATGGGTCAGCAGAGTGAACAGCAGTGGACTGAGCACGCAACCCTGGGGAGCCCCCGTGCTCAGTGTGATGGTGTTGGAGATGCTGCTCCCAATCCAGACTGACTGAGGTCTCCCAGTCAGGAAGTCTAGGATCCAGTTGCAGAGGGAGGTGTTCAGGCCCAGTAGGCTCAGCTTTCCAATCAGTTTCTGAGGGGTGATTGTGTTAAATGCTGAACTTCCTCTCACAGATGTTGCTCAACCTACTGAGCTCCACCAGGTTCTCCTTCTGAGTCACTTAGATTATATTTCTTCCCAATTCTGATGTCTGAACAATGACTGAACCTTGTGACCTCGTCTGCATGCTTTCATGCATTGATTTGCTGCCACCTGATTGGCTGATTAGATATTTGCATTCGTGAGCATGTGTACGTGTGTATCTAATGAAGTGGCCACTGTGTGTATCATATCCTTCAGAACTCCAGCATTCTCTCCTGCACTCACACTAGTGGTACCGATAAATCCCAAGGACCTAATAATTTATGTTCGAGAGGTTTGAAGAAGGAGGATTCAGAGAGAATGGTTGAGAATAGAGTGATTTGCAAGCTTCTGAGTGAGTGCTTTGGATGAGGACTGGCGCAATTGTCATGGAGAAGGACAAGATGATCTAAAGACAATGCAGCCAGCAGTTTGTCTTGGTGTGTGGGTATTCACAGAGATAAGAAAGCTCCCTCCATGTCTGGTCTCGGGGAGACAGATACAAGTTTATAAACTATGAGAGGCGTAGATAGAGTAAACAATCAGAATCATTCTCCTAAGGAAAAAATCTCAAATATCAGAGGAAATGCATTAAAGTTGAGAATGGATAAAGTGTAAGGAGATCTGTAGGGCAATTTTTTTTCGCAAAGTAGTCGTGGGAGCAAGTATCATTGCTTTGTTTAAAAGGTTGTCAGATATTTCCATGGCTATGCAGAGAATGGAGATGTGGACCATTTACAAGTAGAAGAGATATAGTTTAATTCATCATCGTATTTGGTGCAGACATTGTGGGCCAAAGGACTTATTCCTGTGCTGTAAAGTTCTTCATTCTAGAAGAGCAGATTTGGAAGAAGGAATCGTAAGTCAGGTGGGATGTCAACAAAATGCAATGCCTTGTTGAAGGATTTAGCTCAGTTCTGCAACTTGGGGCACATTCATACACTCTATATTGTGTGATCAGTTCCTTTTGAAGATCAACATTATTGAATACAGTTTCACATTATATATTGTATGCAACATTCCTGAAAATTATGTTAAGAAAGTTTCAACATGGTTATTCACAGTAAAAGAATGTTAGCAAAAACTCCCAAGTTCCCAGGAATGTTATATTCGGTGTGCACTTACATACAATGCAATACAGTTCAGTTCTTTTCAGTATAGTGAATTCATAACCATAACTGGTTAAGTCTGATATTGATGTATTGGAATTTGCTCATCCCATGTATGCCAACTTAAAACAACAAATGATCTCAGCTGCTGTAGAAAAGCATTATACTTAGAAAGTATTATCATTAGTGCTCTCTTTGATAGTCCAAAATGTTAGTAAAAACAACTCTGGTGGTGTAATTTCTTCACAGAAGAGAGCTATTTATAGTCACAGAGATAAAGTCTACACATAACATTGAAGTCAGTGAGAACCATGGAGAACTGGGCTTGCAGAATAATTATAACAGTAGAATGCAGAATGACTTCAAGCCAGAAGAGTTAAATCTTCAGAGCTCTGACATGGCCATTATCATAGCAATGACTATGGGTGGGGATGCAAATGGAAATATTAAGCTGTTTGATGGAGTTGTGACATTCAGAAATGACACACTAGTGTGCTCGCTGCGGGTTTCAGAACAAAGAGACAGAAAGCAGACTCAGACACGTACTTACAAATCACTTAATTCCTGTGAGAAATGCACTACCAAACATCAAAATGTTTTTTTATTAGAAAGGTATTCCAGATTTGATCCAGTGAATATTGGACAGAATAATCACACTGAATTGGTGAAGATATGACACCTTGCTCCAATCAAGAAATAGTTGCAATACTCACATCAAAAGTTTGTTTAAAAAGACCAAAAGGACAAAGAAAATTGGTAGAGAGGTTAAACCAATAAATAATGTGAATGTATGGAAATATAAGCACATCACAGAGGCCATGTTGAATTCAGTAAATGACAGCCATTCACTCAAAGAACACTCCTGTCGCAGGACAAGGTATAAAAAAGGTTAAACTTTTAGATAATGGGGAAATTAGTCTCTCTAATGGGAATTGTCAATCATTATTGCAGTAATAAAATTCTCAATCTGATCATTCTTAGGTAGAATAACAACTTTTAAAAGCTAGGTGGACAGATACATGGATTAGAAAGGTTTTGAAGGTTATTCAGATTCAGATTCAATTTATTGTCATTTAGAAACCACAAATGAGACAACGTTCCTCCAGAATGATATTACAAAAGCACATGACAAAACAGACTACACCAGAAAATCCACATAATGTGGAGCTCCGGAAAGGAGCTCCAAATCCACCAGACAAAACAAGACCAAAAACTAAAGCTACAAGACCTGCACAAAACCACATAGATACAACATATAGTTACAACAGTGCAAACAATAGCATAATTGATTAAAAAAAAACAGACCATGGGCATGGTAAAAATAGCCCAAAGATGTTAAAAGACTATAAGTTCAAAAGAAACCACCACACAGTTTCCACAAGTCCTCAGGTTCCCGATAGACTCATCATCCCATGCAGGCGGCAGAAGGGAATACCCCCGCTGTGGACATCCACGGCGCCGCCGGAGTCAGCCTCGCAGATGCAGCACACAGAGAAAGCACCCCGACCGCAGCGGACTCTGAGTCCGTCGAACCTCCGAGCCTCTGGCACAGTTTCTCTGAGTACCATCCTCTGCCGAGCATATTAAGCCAACAGCCACCGGCAACGTGGACTGGGGGCCTGTTCTTCTCAGCAGAGACCCAGAGACCCGGACCTCACAGCAGCAGCAGCAACAAAGAAGGCCTTCCTGGAGATTTCCAGATGTTCCTCCGTGCTCCCACATCTGTTTTTCATCAGATTATGATTGCGCACGGCACCCCGCTTAACAAATAAAACAAATAACATATCCGCTCCGGAGTGTCCGCTGCAAACTGCGTTGCGCCGCCATCTTGACCATATGAGGGGTTATGGGTTAAGCAATGGAAAACGGGACTAGTTAGATGGGACATCTTGGTCAGCTTGGACTCTCAGACTCCATAACTCACAAGGAATAGATGAGAACTTGGCAGATGGAAAATAATATGGAAAAATGTAAAGTACCCCCCTTAGTGCACAAAATAGAAAAGCTAAGAGTTCATTAAGCAGTAAGAGATAGGGTGGTATTGATATACAAAGAGACAAAGGAATGCATGTAAAAATTGTTAACATACAGGCACAACAACAAGCGCTAAGAGGGCAAATGACATATTAGACACACTAATAAGAGTATTTTAAATATAGAAGTAGAAGTAAGGCAGCCCTCAGTCCTAGAGGATCATGGTTTTGTGCCTCTGGTGGACTGTGTCTTCTCCAGGGTGTAAGCCTGGGTGGGAAGATTTGAAGAACCGGCTGTTGCCCATGCAGCAGGTTCCCCCTCTCCACATCACTGATGTAGTCAGTTTTAAATATAAGAATAAGGAAATCCAATTGCAGTGATAAAGGACCTTGTTGAAACTGCATCTGAGTACTTTGTACAGATTTTGACTCTCCCCCACTCCCCCTCCCTCCCTCCCTCTCTCCTCCCTCCATCTCTCCATATCCCTTTTCACTTCACAACTGAGAAACTTTAGCTACAAATTATGATTTACATCTTTCATTCCTTTAATAACTACATCAAATTGTTCAGAATGCAAAGATGAATTGTGTAAGTCAATGAATCAGTCTAATTAAACATCAAAAGCCAGAAGGAATATTGAAGAGGTAATATACAACGTGGCAAATTATGAGATTGAGGCAAATCCTAATCTGAGCATTATTCAGATTTCAGTGTTCAGTCGCTAAGTGCAAAACCACACCATGTTTATTCTTAAGGAGTCAAGTTCTGAAACAAGTACCTCAGAATGATCTTGTTAACCTTCACTCCAACAACACAGAGAATCCGTTCTCAGATTTCACTGATGTTTTTGTTTCCAGACTTATATTTTTCTAAGATTCAGATTTACTCGATGGAATTGAGTGGTACTGTGCACCCATCCATCCTTCATTCTTCACGACATCTTGCAACAACAGAGGGAGGCTCTTCAGTTTATCATGACTATGTTATTTCCCAGTCGAGCAATCACGTCAATCTCATTTCCCTTCCTTATTTCCCTGTAACCTCATCACTTACCCTTTTTTACATACCCATTACTCCACATTGGTTCATTGCAACCAAGGGGAAGTCACAGAAGACAACTAACTTACCCAGATGGCTTTGGGATGTGGAAGGAAGCTTAGACACCCGAAGTAAATCCATGAAATCTCCCAGGAAGCATGCAAACCCTACACAGCCTGCACATGAGGCCAGGACCCTGGAGCTCAAGAAGTATTTCAAAAGACTGTGCCATTTGCTATCTTCAACTTCTGTGTTTCTGCATTGCTGAACAAATGCCAGTGGATGTAACTTCCCGCTGTGTCACTGGAGTCTAGAATGTTCCAAACCATACCAAACTCAGGCGGTATATACTTCACATCAAGGTCACTAGCTTTACACTGGCCATGAAGCATGTATGACATATTCAATTGAATGGGTCACCAGCGACTCTGGAAATGCTAATGTGTTTTTGAACCACATTACCTTTTGCTTTATAAAAACTAATATTAGAATTTTATTATTATTTGAATCCATTTCAACTGATTTTTCAGAGAAGTCTCGCCACAGTTGAAAAAAGCCTTTTCATAGCACCTGGGATGTGGTTATCACTTACGTGTTACTCAGTTTTAAGGGACACGGTCAGAAGTAAGGAGTTGGAAATGGTTGGAATTGGAATTGGGAAATTGGTTTATTATTGTCACAAGTACCAGGTACAGAGGAAGAACCTGTCTTGCGTGCTGTTCGTAGATTTCAATTCATTACACAGTGCATTGAGGCAGTACAGGTTAAAACAATAACAGAATGCAATACAAAGTGTACAGAGACATTGAGGAGCAAGATCATAAAGAGTAGATTGTGAAACCAAGAACTGAATTTTATTGCACTAAGGAACCATCCAATCGTCTTATAACAGTGGGGTAGAAGGTGTTTTTGAGCGTTGTAATATGTGCTTTCAGGCTTTTGTATCTTCACCTTAATAGAAGAGGGGAAAACTGAGAATGTCCAGGGATGGTGGGTTCGTTGATTATGTTGGCTGCCCTACTGAGGCAGCAAGAAGTAGAGGAGAGTACAAGCAGGGAAGGCTGTTTTCTGTGATTCCCTGGTGCTGCGTCCACAACTCTCTACACTTTCTTGCTGTCACAGTCAGAGCATTTGCCATATCAAGGCATGATGCATCTAGACTGGTGCTTTCTATGGTGCATTGATAAAAATCGGTAAGAGTTGATGGGGTCATGCCAAATTTCTATCACTTCCTGAGGAAGTAGAAGCTTTCTTGGCCATGGCGATTACATGGTTGGACCATGACATGCTATTGGTTATGTTCTCCCATGGAACTTTGAAGCTACCAACTTCCTCAACCTCAGCGTTGTGTTGTAGGTGGGAACATATGCACTGCCCCCATGAGATCCTTTTAGGCACAGGGTCCACAAAGGTTAGGGTGACAGCATGAATAATGTAGGATCAAATACTGGGTAAGACTAGCATATGGGTAATTTGTTACAAATGAACTTTTCAATGGACAGTTAGATAAATGATGGAAGTTCTCTTCCTAGTGCTTAAGCATCTTCATCTCATTTTCCAGCTCTACGCTCTTCTGAGATATCAGTGCTCCTCCCACTGCATGTTCTTTTCACCTGCAGTTTCCTTTCTCGGAACAGCATAGCTTCCTTCCCCAATCCTTTCCACGTCTCTCTCTTTCTCTTGTTAAAAGAGATATAAAAATGCACATTTCCTTTTTTCCTACGGTTGGAATGTTGGACCACTTAGTGTTTTTACTGATAGTGAGTTATCTAGAGAGATAATATTACAAATTGCACAATAATATTAACAATATGATATTGAAATTACTCTGTATGTGGCCTGATAGCAATGGGAACAATGAGCCAAAATACTCGGTTCTGATAATGTTCTATGAGAAAATAACTGAGTAGCTAATTATGGAAAATGTTTTCAAGGTTGCTCTTAAAATAACTTAACCCTACTTACTGCATGCATTCACAAGTGCAGCGTCATCTTGAGTGGGTTGGAGTGTAAGGACATGAGGTTAGAGTAGACTATTGAGATTTTTAAAAGTGCTCTGCTATTCTATTCAATATACATTGATTTTTGCCACAGTTCCATTTTCCTGTTTATGCTCCAAATCAATAGATCGTCTTGGCTAATAAAAATTAGTCATACCAACTATAAAGTACTTAACTACACTAATCCAACTTACCTGCATGTTGTCTGCAACTTTCTATGCTTTAGTGGTTCCAGTCCTTGTTCAGGTGCTTCTGAAATGTTGTAGATAGAGATAGATAGATAGATAGATAGATAGATACTTTATTCATCCCCATGGGGAAATTCAACTTTTTTCCAATGTCCCATACACTTGTTGTAGCAAAACTAATTACATACAATACTTAACTCAGTAAAAAATATGATATGCATCTAAATCACTATCTCAAAAAGCATTAATAATAGCTTTTAAAAAGTTCTTAAGTCCTGGCGGTTGAATTGTAAAGCCTAATGGCATTGGGGAGTATTGACCTCTTCATCCTGTCTGAGGAGCATTGCATCGATAGTAACCTGTCGCTGAAACTGCTTCTCTGTCTCTGGATGGTGCTATGTAGAGGATGTTCAGAGTTTTCCATAATTGACCGTAGCCTACTCAGCGCCCTTCGCTCAGCTACCGATGTTAAACTCTCCAGTACTTTGCCCACGACAGAGCCCGCCTTCCTTACCAGCTTATTAAGACGTGAGGCGTCCCTCTTCTTAATGCTTCCTCCCCAACACGCCACCACAAAGAAGAGGGCGCTCTCCACAACTGACCTATAGAACATCTTCAGCATCTCACTACAGACATTGAATGACGCCAACCTTCTAAGGAAGTACAGTCGCCTCTGTGCCTTCCTGCACAAGGCATCTGTGTTGGCAGTCCAGTCTAGCTTCTAGTCTAACTGTACTCCCAGATACTTGTAGGTCTTAACCTGCTCCACACATTCTCCATTAATGATCACTGACTCCATATGAGGCCTAGATCTCCTAAAGTCCACCACCATCTCCTTGGTCTTGGTGATACTGAGACGCAGATAGTTTGAGTTGCACCATATCACAAAGTCCTGTATCAGTTTCCTATACTCCTCCTCCTGTCCATTCCTGACACACCCCACTATGGCCGTGTCATCAGCGAACTTCTGCACATGGCAGGACTCCGAGTTATATTGGAAGTCTGATGTGTACAGGGTGAACAGGACCGGAGAGAGTATGGTTCCCTGCGGCGCTCCTGTGCTGCTGACCACCGTGTCAGACCTACAGCCTCCCAACCCCACATACTGAGGTCTATCTGTCAAGTAGTCCACTATCCAATCCACCATGTGAGAGTCTACTCCCATCTCCGTTAGTTTGTGCCTTAAGATCTTGGGCTGGATGGTGTTAAAGGCACTAGAGAAGTCAAGGAATGTAATCCTCACAGCACAACTGACCCCATCTAGGTGAGAGAGTGATTTGTGCAGCAAATACATGATAGCATCCTCCACTCCCACCTTCTCCTTATACGCAAACTGAAGAGGATCCTGGGCGTGCCTGGTTTGTGGCCTCAGATTCTGTATTATCAGCTGCTCCATGGTCTTCATCACGTGCGACGTCAAGGCAACAGGTCTGAAGTCATTCAACTCCTTTGGTTGTGGTTTCTTCGGTATCGGGACAATACAGGATGTTTTCCACTGTCTGGGTACTCTTCTCTGCTCCAGGCTCATGTTGAAGATGCGCTGTAGTGGTTCTCCCAGCTCAGTCCTCCCTCCACCACCTTCTCAAGCAATGCACTGCAGACAACAATCATCCTTCGGGTGAAAAAAATTATTTCTCTGATCCCCTCTAAACTCCGTACTCCTCATCTTAAACACCTGCTTTCTGCTTGTGGGCATCTTCATGCACACAATTTTTCTACTTATCCAACTTTGCCACCCTCCAGCACTGGGCTTCGTATTGACTGTAGTACAGAATGATTCAAGGTAGTCTGCTGAGCCGCTTGCTGTAAAGTCTTTGTAAAATTGTGATGTTAGACCATAAAACCATAAGACAAAGGAGCAGAATTAGGCGCTTTGGCCCATCAAGTCTGCTACACCATTTCATCCTACCTGATCCATTTTCCCTCTCAGCCCAAACTCCTGTCTTCTCCCCATATTCTTTCATACCGATTAAGCAAGAATCTATCAACCTCTTCCTTAAATATACATGATGACTTGACCTCCACAGTTGCCTATGACAATGAATTCCACAGATTCACCACTCTCTAGTTAAAGAAAGTCCTCTTCATCTCCATTCTAAAAGGACGCCCTTAGGTTGTGTCCTCTGGTCTTAGACTCCCCCACTACAGCAAACATCCTTTCCACATCCACTCAATCAAGGCCTTTTAACATTCAATAGATTGCAATGAGGTCTCACCTCCTTCTTCTGAATTCCAGTGAGTAGATGCCAGAGCCATCAAACATTCCTCATGTGATAACCTTTCAATCCTGGAATCTTTTCCGTGAATCTTTTTTGAATCTTCTCCAATGTTAGCACATCCTTTCTTAGATAAAGGTCCCAAAACTGCTCACAATACTCCAAGTGAGGCCTCACCAGTGCTTTATAAAACCTCAACATTACATCCTTGTTTTTGTATTCTAGTTCTCTCAAAATGAAGGCTAACATCACATATGCCTTCCTCATCACCAGCTCAATCTGCAAGTTAACCTTTAGGGAATCGTGCATGAGGACTCTCAAGATCCTTTGTACCTTAGATTTTTGAATTTTTTCTCTGTTTAGAAAACAGTCTACACTTTTGTTTCTTCCACCAAAGTGAATGACCACTCTCAATGATTTAGGAACAGTTTCTTCTCATCTGCCATTGGATTTCGGAATGGTCCATGAACATGACCTTGTTATTTTTTTTGTACTATTTATTTATTATTGTAATTTATAGATTTTCATGCCATTGCTGCCACAAAATAATAATTTTTGTGTCACATGTCAGTGATAATAAATCTGATTCTGATATCTGTCTAAATGCCTCATAAACATGACTATTGTATCTGCTTCCACCACTATTCTGACAGTGTGTTCTAGGTAACTACCACTCTCAATGTAAAAAAAAATGCCCTGCACAACTGTTTTAAAATCCTGCCGCCTCATCTTAAATGCATATCCTCTAGTACTTGACATTTCTATTCTGGGATAAAAATTCTGGCTGTCTACCCTATGCCACTTACAGTTTTATAAATTCACTCGGGTCTCCTGTCAGCCCTCAATTCTCCAGAGAGAACAAGCCAAGTTCAGCTGCAACCCAACCATCCTCATGGCCACTTCTCCTGCCCTGAGCACAAGCTTCCCCTGGGGAAGAATACCAGATGGCACGCTTGGTGCATGGAAACATCCAATGCCCAGTAGTTTTCAACCAAGGTCATTGACCTGAGTCTCAAATGAACTTTGACGTGCTAAGGCAGCAGCTATTTTGATCACTGTCCCAGTGCAATACAGAATTTATAATCATGTTTCTGTGACGTCCTTGGGTGGAATATTCCAAAGCAGCATGAAATATTCAGTGAAGGAGCTGGAGCCTAGGATGGTATTGTAGAAAGCAGCAAAGAACCTAATTAACTTAATTGGTACTAAGGTCAGTGAATATCCAGCAACTAATTTGGAAGTTACAAAACTTGGCAATGGTTTCTTAAAAGAAAACTTTCAGCACAAAATGAAGAGATTCCAATAAGTGAGTTCTTAAAACTACTGATTTTGCTGATTGCTTTGTTGATCTGGGTATCTCCTGCCTCCAAGCAGAAGAATAAAATGAAATGGCCTGCTATCTTGATAGGTGTCCATATGTTGGCTCAAGTTACTTGGAGATTTTTAAAACAGGTGTTTGCATGAACATAATGCATTACCTAATATACTGCAGAACATTTCTTGTACAATGATTTGAAATTTATCATGCATTCTAGTATATCATAAAGTCTATCATATAATTGCCTGCCAAGGCCCTAAACTCTTAACCTTTCTATAAACATTTCCTCTTCAATAAGTTCCATCAAATCTATCACTCTTAAAAAGCACAAGAAATTCTGCAGATTCTGGAAATCCAAATTAACACACACAAGGTGCTGGAGGAACTCAGCAGGCCAGGCAGCATCTATTAAGGGGAATAAGCAGTCAATGTTCAGGCTGAGATCCTTCATCAGAACTGGGAAGGAAGGGGCAGAAGCCAGAATAAGCAAGTGGGGTAGGGAAAGAAGCACAAGCTGGCAGGTGATAGAGAAAGACACATGAGGGTGGGTGGGGGAGGGGATGAAATGAGAAGCTGGGAGGTGATAGGTGGAAAAGGTAAAGGGCTGAAGAAGAAGGAACCTGATAGGAGGGGAGAGTGGGTCATGTGAGAAAGGAAAGGAAGAGAGTTGCCAGAGGGGGGTGATGGCAGGTAAGGAGAAGAGAAAGGGTAGGAGGGGAACCAGAAAGGGGAATGGCTAAAGAGAAAATGGGGAAGAAGGGAAATTATAGGATGCTCATGCTATCAGGTTGGAGGCTATCCAGACAGAATATGAGGTGTTGTTCCTCCAACCTGAGTGTGGCCTCATTCTTTTTAAACACTTTTGATCATGTGATATGGTGATTAGTGCTATGGCTTGGAGTAAATTGCTAGTTTCATAATGGTCCAGTGTAATATACTGGGGCATTTTGCTGCAATAAAACCTCTCCATAAGTACAATTTATTACTGTTTGTTGTCACCATTATCTTCCAAATATGATAAGAACCTACTGGGAACTGTAGACAGCAAGCATAAGATAAAGTGGCACTCCAGCACAAACAAGGAGATTCTATTGTCAGTTTCCTGGCTGTGATCAACACTGGGTCTCTTGTAGTCCAATGGAGTGTTGCAAGCTTTCCACATTCCCCAAGCAGTAATGTATCTATCTGTTGTACCTGCGCTAGTTTGCCTCCCATGCATCTTGGGAAAAGGAGCATAAAGATCAGTGAATAAAGATCAGTGGGTACAAGATACTGGGATGTGGGGGAAAAAATTGTATATTTCAACTTGATGCTTAATTACTTTTGATTATGGGAACTTGACTAATCTTTTATAACTAATTTTAGTGATTTTAATTAATTCTTTGATTTCCATTAATGTTTTTGTTTTACAATATTTCTGAACATCAAGAGCACTCATTCAAAGTCCTTGATGTGTTTGACAATGCAGATAGGGATTTGTCTTAGGTACTTGGTTGTTTCTTGGGCTTGCTCACGTGTCAGATTTATGCTATGTAGGACCTGCCGGAAAAGCAGTGCCTCACCACTTAGGACTCAGATAAGCAAGTTTACAAGAATAGATCTGGTGGCATTGACAAGTGTACAGTGTTTACCACTGATAGCACAGTTTATCCAAGTGACCATCTAATAGGGAAGTACTAGAACTAAATGTTTAGTGAAGGGCTACTGCCTTACGAGAACAATTCTTGTTTGGTTCCTAGTGACTGAGTACTGAACAGCTCCATTAGGAATCTGTAGAAGGCCCATCCCCCCATTGATAAACAAATTTGTGGTGATTAGAATGTTAATGCTATTTGAAAAAAAACTGTAAGTATTAGTACGAGTAAAACGAAAAACATAGTGTTGTTTAAATATTTAAAATTATTTAAGTAATTCTGACCAAAACAACATTGAAAAATAATGAATTGGAGATCATAATTACGGAATAAATGCCTATTAGGTAATCAGAGTATTGTTGATGCAATCCAGTCAGTATTTATTTATCTATTGAGATACAACATGGAACAGGCCCTTCCGGCCCTTTGAGCCTCACCACCCAGCAACCCCTGATTTAACCCTAGCCTAATCACAGGACAACTGACAATGACCAATTAACCTACCAATCAGTATGTCCTTGGACTGTGGGAGGAAACTGGAGCACCCAGAGGATACACATGTGGTCACAGAGAGAACACAGCGGCGGCGCTGTTACAGACAGCGGCGGTAACACAGTATTCACACTGATAATGACTATGTTCCGTTAATTATTGCCTTATTTTTTAACTTTTTACCCAATATAGTAATGATTGTTACCTATTGACTACTGAAAAGGTATTCTACAGCAGAATAGTTGGAGTGGGACTCCAGGACAATTGATATGGAGTGACACTGAGACAACTGCTGTGGTGCTCAGGCGAGTCACCAGTTTAACTGATGTTGACTGGTCAACTAATGTGAAGAGAAATCAGGTCAATTGAAATGGAAACACACCAGGCCAATTTACAACAGAGGTACAACAGATCAATGATTCCTTAAGGTTGTTATAGGCGGGGGTGGTAACAGGGACAAGCTCCCACTCACTACCTGTTACATACCTACCCCCAATGGTGTGCACCTCAAATAACCTCTGACAACCAAGTCCAGCTACTGGCCTACACATGTGGCTTAGCTGCTAAGCCCAATGACAGGAGAATGGGCAAAGGTGGGTTACTGGCACCTTAAAGCCAGTCACTTTGAGCAGATGGGGCTTGTCAGCCGTGGTTGGCAGCTCACCTAAGAGAAGGAAAACTCTGATCTCAAACCTCCACTGCCTTGCGTCTATACCCGCTCATGAGGAAGGCTTCATGAGTAAACCCTGAGGGAAAAATCTGGAGCTGTACCCCCTAAGGCAGTTCTACGTTGAGTTCAATGCTGACTATCAACTCCTGCGACACTTCTGGTACCAAACTGTATCCATCTCTGCCGTTCCTTTGGGTTCATCAGAGGCATGGAGACGGGGAGCTTGCTACATGGGCAACGGCTAGGATGCAATATCCATGGTGAACTCTGGCTGGCGCAGACCCCAACAACAGATTCATAATAGAATGAATAATTAATAATACAACTATTAATGGGGAGGGGGTGAAGTCAAGCCACTTGATGCAGGGTGAAACAGGTTCAACTGTTGTGGAATGGATGCCCGATGAGCCAGTGTAGAGTGATACTTGAGTAAGTGCTGTACTGTACCAATGTAAACTTCTGCCACTGATAAACCTGGTGGAGAATGACACAAGGTGAAATGGCGAGCTGAAAGACCTGGCAATTGATGGAAGCTACATCTATTTAGAGGAGAGGGGATGCCAGACTAATTTTCATATTAAGAAATACACCAAGTTTTGCTAAGGATGTTAAAAGGGGACTTCAAAGGTTTCAAAGGAACATTTAATGTCAGAGAGATACATACAATTTACATCCTGAAATTCTTTTTCTTTGCAAACATCCACGAAAACAGAGGAGTCCCCCAAAGAATGAATGACAGTTAAATGTTAGAACCCCAAAGTCCCCCCCCCCAAGCTCCCCTCCCTCCCACGCTTAAGTGGCAGGAAGCAACAATTCCCCCCCACCTCACTGGCAAAAAAAAACATCGGCACCAGCCACAGAGCACTCAAGTGAGAGCAAAGCTGCAACAAAGACACAGACGTGCAGTACTCCAAAGACTACTCGTTCACCCGGTATTCGACAAACCACAGGCTCTCTCTCATGAATAAGGGAGAAAGAGATTAATCCGTTTCACAGCGAGAGGGGAGGCATAACAAACAACTTGCTGGTTTACAATGTTAAAAGTCTGTTGCGTTGCTTTTTCCAAGCTCTGGAAAGCTCTGATCTTCCAGCTCCCACGACACACCGGTCCGGGATCCGCCCATCTCCAGAGTCCTGAGATCCTAGGCCTCTAAAGGTGAGCCTAACTCTTAGGCCGCCGCCTTGGCCAGTCGTGACACCCCGAGAGCGGGTCCCATTCCCGCAAAGAACCGAAGTCAGCGTGTAACTCCAGGTCAGGGTTGTCAAAAGAACCCTGAAAAGGAAAAATGGAGATACTAAAGATGGAAATAGAGCTGTTTTTGAAGACGAAGTTTAGTATGTGGAAATTATAGTGGCAAGCTCAGATTTGGCATTCTTGTTAACTCTTTGATTTTGTATCATCCTCCAGTGATGTCAGAGAACACCTGTTAATGGGCTAAATATAATCCTGCCTTTTATTAATTCATAAACTTCAAAAAAGCACTTTACAAAACCTGCCATTCAGTGGCATACTGAAATAAGTTATGTTGCAGAATAAATGTATTTTTCAAGCTCATTTAAATTATTCTTTGATATGACAGGAGATTGCTTCTTTAATCTCTAATCTGTTAACGTCACTCTAGTTAGAGACACTTATTAACATTTAACATCATCACTTGTGGCAACATAAAGAGTGGAAATTAATATCCTTTCCTACATGAATAGCTTCAACCCTGCAGCAGTTATATAAAAAAAATAGATTGGAGTCTGGAGCTCATGGTCATAAGACTTAAAAAAAACATTGAATGGGTTTCGGAGGCTTGAAAGCCCTCACAGTTAATCTGCTTTCCTCCACAAGAAATCTCCACTATGAAAGAAATCTACAAAATTAAGTTTACAACCCCAAGCACTGGTGGAAAATGTAAAAAAACTAAACTGGGTTCAAAGGTCACCCACAAATATTTAACTCAAGCAATTCATAAGATCTGAATCTATTTTGAGGTGGCCTCCTTTATCCCAAGGCCAAGATGTGTCTTATGACCTAAATGTGCCAACACCATTATGCTTCACTTGACTATTATGTCAAAAAATGTTGGCACTGTTATTATTACAAAAGTTCATTGTCAGTATGGTTGTAGTTCCTTTAATGATAATTTAAATATGGCCACAGGGAACTGCCTAATGCTTCCAATCCCAGGCTTTCAGACTCCCAAGAAACTGGGCAGTAGTTCCATGTTGTTATTGGGATAAGATCAGTGAGTGTTTGCTTGATATGGTACAGGGGTCAGAAAGGAATTTAGTGATCGTCTGTGATTGGCAAGCAGTTCCAATGATAGTCTGTTGCTGTTCTTTCACCTAAAGCGTAGAGAATTTATTTATAGCTTGCTTCAATGAATAGTTCTCAGCTACCACAATGCTGAGTTGGTTTTACAGTATATACAAAAACCAACAAATTTTAATTTTCAAACCAGAGTAAGTGGTATGTATTTGGCACTGCTGTAAAAAAACACTGTGACTTCAAGGCTTCTAGCTTGATAACGACATGGACATGTGGCAAATTGCTTCAGGGCTTGCTCCATTGCTTTGGGAAAGGTGGTGGAGCAAATGGTCGTGCTATGTTGCATCTTCTGACTTTGTGAGCTTGCTCAGTTTTACACCAAAGAATATAGGCATTTTGAAAATGCATTAATCCAAGATTAACACCCGCTATGATTATGTATTTGCTGTGTTAATATAAGCAGAAATATAATTCAGGGATTTGACCAGTCCTCTCATTGAAATTCGCCTGAGATTAGCTGTGTGTGAGAAGAGAAAAAAGCAAGGGGAAGCAGCTGATTGTGATGGAAAGTGGAATTTGAAAAGTCTTTAACAAGATGTGAGACTCAGAATGTAAAGATACCATAGACTCTAGCATAGTTCATTTTTAATTAGGGTTGTTCTAAATACCAATTCATTCAGTCTGGACTAATTTACACATGCCAATGGCTTGTTACACTGCAACTGTTACATAGAATCCAAAATTATTTGAAATGTGTAAACAATGTTCCCTGTGGATAAATTCCATGCTTTTCTTATAATTAGTATTAGTTTTTCCTGAAAAATATAGACAATTAAAAATGCTTTGTCAATTATTGAATATATTTTCATGGTTGGGTCTTCACAGTCACTGGTTGATTAGAATGCTTATATCATTACAGTTGATGTTCTCTGACCGAGCTCCTTCATAATGTTGCTTGATGGCATCTCAGGGAAATTTAATATGATATTGCAAGCTTAGCATTGTCAGAGATGGAATGAAAACATTGTGGCAGAGTGAATGCAGTCCCTAGCAAGAAAGAGCTACTAAATTAAAAAGAGATGGTTGTCTTTTTTTAGTTCAGGGAAGAATACACAAAAGACAGTGGATTTTAATGAGATCTAAAATGAATCACGGCTGTGATTATCTGGTTGCATTTATGAGCCTGTAACAGTAACTGATAACACCAGTTATATATCAGCAACAGCACATCGATGCCATCTGGAACAGCACTGGCTCCCTTGCAAGAAATAACTTGATATATTTGAGGCCACTTCGACACAAACTTAAAGAGCATTATAAACAGCAGTTAGTCCAATAAACAACAGACTAGTACAGAATATCAGACGCATTAACGGCATCTGAGATTTAAAATTTTGCAGTTATGCTGAACTTTGCTTGACTTCAGGGCATCTAAAATTGCCTTGCATGCAACCAAAATCTTCTTTCCGAGAGCAATGTAATGAAGACAGCCTTCAGCAAGCGCCTGTACACCTCAATGAAATAAATTAAGAGGCAATCAGTGTTTTGTACCAGTGGCTGAGGGAAAATATTAAAGTGAACTTCCAGCATTCTCTTTAAAAGCGCAATGTGGAATCAGTGAGAATGCTGACTGAATCCAGAGAACAACTTCTGATTCAAAGTTCAATGGAAGTTTGACTTTCAACTGAAGTTCAAATTGATACATTTGTTATCAATGTACAGACACAGTATATGAACTTATACTGCCTTGAGTTTAGAGTATTGGAAAATAAAAAATACAACAGAATTCACGAAGAACTGTACATAAGCAAAGATGGACAAACAACTAATATACAAAAGAAAACAAATAAATAAAATATATAATATTGAGAGCATGAGTTACAAAGACTCTTTGAACGTGTGTCTGTAGGTTTTAGAATTAGTGCAGAGTAGTGGTGAATGACGTTATCCAGGCCAGTTCAGGAGCCTGATGGTTGTAGGGTAATAACTTTTCTGAGCCTGGTGGTGTGATACCTCTTGCCCAAAGTAAAGTTCATTATCAAAATACTATTTGTCTTCATCCTCACTATTAATTATATTCCCTTCCCCCAGTTCAATCCTCTGATTGGTTCCAGATATTCACCAAGTATATTTCTTTGATTCAATTGAAGGACCCAAAATCACATCAACTTCCAGTTTCAGCTATTCGTTGGTGTAGGTCTCAACCATACATTAATTTCTTTAAACCCTTGTTTTTCAGATGGCTTTGTGGAATTGACCTCATACAAAGTGTAGTTGACCAAAGTTCGTTGGCAATTTTTTTGTTACCTGTACCTAAACAAATTGTTCCATAGCCTGTTAAAGGTATATAAGATCATGAGAACCATAGACAGGGTAAGAGCACATAGTCTTCCCAGTAATGGAAGAACAAGAAATCACAGGTTAAAAATCAAAGGTGAGAGATTTAAAAGGCTCATTAAGATAGCTTTTTCATGCAAAGCATGGCACCTATTTATAATAAGATGCCAGAACTAGTGGGTGAAGTGGGCATATGGTCAGTATTTAAAAGCCATCTAGTTAAGTGCCTTTATAGAAGAGGTTCCGAGGTCTGCGGGCCAAATATAGCAGATGAGACCAGCTCACTGGGCAATCCAGTTGGCAAGGACGAGTTGGGCCAATGTGCCTGCTTCTTTGCTGTATCTCTCCATGAATCTAGAGATTATGGGATAAGTAAGTAACGACTATTGAAACATTAGAAGCACGTAAATGAAGTGAATAGTTTGTAATGGAGGAAGTGCAGCAGGTATTTTGTTCAGTACAATGTTCTACAACAGCAAAGAGCTGAAGGTGAGATGAATATTGATTTGGAAGCTGGGGAAACTCGACTGCCCTTCTTCAGAATAATGCCATCAGGTCCGATACCCCTAATTGAGATGATAGATCAGAGTCTCAATGTAATGACATATTAGAAAGAGAATGCCTGTGATACTGTATCTGTGACTGCACTGATTTACCAGTCCAGAAAAAAGACTCCAGGGTAGGTCTGTGACCCACAATGTTCTAACTCGAGACAAGCCTACCACCAACTGAGCAATGACTGATACCATGCATGAGAGTGTGTCTCTGTTTGTTTTTGTATACAGATATGTAAAATTAAATCACACTGAGATAGAGGGGGGAAAGATAAGCAGTGTTATTTTAGTTTGCTTTGGAAGGAATTCAAAGGTGATTACTTGATAGCTTATGGTGCACAGTACCTTGTTTTCTTACTCTGTGCTGAATATTGGTTCCAGCTCAGTTTTTCGGTACTCAGTGGGAAAAGAAACACAGGCACAAAGTACTTTGTACTTGTGTAGTCAAATCCACCCAGATGATTGCAGTCTTCACTCTTTCTCAGGTCTGTCAAGGACTATAAAATGATTCGTGACCTGAGAGCAGGGATGTATTTATTCATGCTGTTTGCGAGGGTGCAGGATGTGAAATCCAGTTGTCCAACCAGGAAGCATGCTCCTTCTTTGTAACCTCAGCCTTGTTGCAAAGTATTTAAAACAAATATGACCAAGAAACTTGATACACTGCAGAAATGAATTCTGTCAGACCCCAAAGAACATGATAGGCTGCAAGAGTGTGAATGGTTAAGTATTTTCAACCGCAAAAAGAATATCTGTTTTCTTTTGCCTGCTTTTTTTTTCTTGAAGACCTGGTTACAGCGTGTCGGTGCACCCTTTAATCGCCATAATCAAGAGGTCATTCCTTGTGTGTGCCAGGCAACTTATATCTCAATCTTGCTGCCACTGTCACTGAAATGGACCTGGTGGGGCATGTTGACTGGGACAATGGCACCAACTCTGGGTAGGACTGGGTGCTGGGAATATTAGTTGGCTACCTGTAATGACACACTTGCTGCAGAAGGCATGTGGAATAGCATATTCTTTAAAATAAGTTGCTAGAGGAGGAAGAGGTTTCTTCAAATGATACAACATTAAGACCTGTGTATGTGTTGCAGCTAATAATATTGGTTCATTGGAGATAATTGCTCCTTTCATGATATCACATCTTTAAAGTTGTATTATTTCCTGCAATACCATGTGAAAAGAAGGATCCAGTAGGACCCTGTTTGAAGGAAAGGAATTTCAATTGTATAAGCTGACTTCGTGAAGTGTTTTATGACTATGATACTTTTGTTGATAGTTAAAGTTGTCAACCATCTTAGAAAGTAATGAATGAAATGAATGAATGAATGAAATATCTTTATTGTCATTACATAGTACAATTTTCATGCACCAATACAGCGAAAATGAGTTTGCAAGTCTCGTACTCAATGCCATAAAACAACAAATAAAATAGATAAACAATAAATAAAATCAAGTAACAACACACACAAAATGCTGGTGGAACACAGCAGGCCAGGCATCATCTATAGGGAGAAGCGCTGTCGATGTTTCGGGCCGAGACCCTTCGTCAGGATCAAATCAAGTAACCAGCCAGTACAAGCAATGTCTAGCAGTACAAAAGTGCAACTCAGATGCATGACAGCCATAAAACCAGTATTAAAAGTAGCAATGTAACAAATTTATGGATGATGCTTGATCGATTGGTTCAGAGCAATTATAGCTCTGGGGAAAAAGCTATTTTTCAGTCTGGAAGTGTGGGCATAGAAAATATAACGGCTGCCAGATGGAAGAAGTTCAAGCAGATGATTGCATGGGTGTGTATTGTCCTTACAGATGCTTGTAGCTTTCCTTAGGCAGCGTGAGCTGTAGGTGTCCTCCAGGACTGGGAGCTGTGTCCGGATGATCTTCTGTGTGCTGGAGACGACCTACTGAAGTGCGTTCCTATCAGCTGCTGTACAACTGAGATAGCACACAGTATGTTAAGGTGCTCTCTATGGTGCAGCGGTAAAAGGTCACCAGCATCTGTTCAGGTAGACCAGCTTTCTTTAGCGTCCTGAGGAAAAACAAGCGTTGCTATGCTTTCTTAACTATCATTGTGGTGTTAGTGGACCCTGTAAGGTCTTCAGAGATGTGTATTCCCAGAAACCTGAAACTGGACACTCTCTCCACTATGTCTCCGGTAATGTAGACTGGAGCGTACTTTCTAAAGTTGATAATTAGCTCTTTAGTCTTTGCTGTATTAGGAGACAGGTTGTTCTCTGAGCACCAGCTCACTAAGTTCTGTACCTCCGCTCTGTACGCTGATTCGTCTCTGTTGGAGATCAACCCGATCACTGTTGTGTCGTCTGCGAATTTGACGATGGTACAAGATTAGAAGGGAGATGCTGAGACATGGTGTTAGAAGTTATGATTGATGAAATTTAGATGTCATGTATGAATTAGAAGACTGCACATAGGGCATGGTCCCTCAGAATTGACTCGTTATGTGGGGGTGGGGTGATTCATTTCAGAGGGTACACAATGAAACAGTAACTTGTCTGAAAAAAGCTTAAGTAAGTGTCTGCACAGCGTATTGAGTAAGCACTTGTGGATAGTTTGCAATACAGATAAAGTTAAGATGTTATTCCATCCCTTTGGTCATGAGGGGAGAAAATTACACTTAGTGAAATGAGTCTCAGCTAAGTAGATATTGGGTGCACAGCAAGCACACAGCAATCCTCTAAAATCTGATTTATCACTTCAATGTTACTTAAAACAGAATTAAATCTTCCTCTTTCCACAGATACTGCCTGACCTGAATGTTTCCAACATTTTTATTTTATAAATTCTGGTTCCTAATACACATTTTTAACAAATTCTAAAGAAGTAGGATCCGTTTGTTATGGTGGGTATACAGCAATTGCATACCATGCCATAGTTGTTCACCACAAATGATGACAATGGGATAGTAATGTGCTTTGTAGTTTTTAAAGTGGAATGCTGAAAAGTTGGGGCAGAGAGAGAGCTTTCATTCGGAGGCCAAGTCAGCCCAAAGTGTACCTTGTGCAATTCTACTCTCTGCATGACTATGAGGGTCAAAATGTGCAATGGAAGAGGAACTTACTGCAGTTGCAGTTCTACTCATGACCAAGGAGATGGTGTTGGAAGGAGATTTATGGATCCCTGGGCTCTATTCCATGCCAGGCAGGACATGCACAAACAGGAATGTTTGCAACTGAACTGGAGGGGAACCAATATCCTCAATTTGCTCATGGTGCTCAGAAGGTTTTAAATAAGAATGACAAGTGAGTGGGAGCCACAGCAGAGGGGCAACTGGTATGGTTCTAAGGACGAAAAAGACGGGTTGACAAGCAAAGAAGGACAGCAAGGAACAGGCTAATAAACACGGTGGGACTGGTGGGCTGAAATCTGTTTATTTCAGCATTAGGAGTATTATGAGTAAGGAGGATGAACTGGATTAGTACTTGGAATTACAATATTGGAGTCATTGCAGAGACCTGATGGTGTGAGGGACCGGGCTGACAGGTAGCTGTTGTTGCTTCAGATGTGATAGAGAGGTGGGTTAAAAGAGGTGAAGGGTTGCACTACGGTTCAAGGAGAATACCACAGCAGTCACAGAGGGCAATAACAAAGGTACAACTATGCTGAAGAGGTTACACTCCATGCCCCTAATAGCCACCAATAAGTGGAGGAAGAGAAATGCAGACAGATTATGCAAAGAACGGGAACAACATGGTTGTCATAGTGGGGCATGTTATCTTCCCCAGATGGGAAGAGATTTCTTCAGGGTTTCTTAAAGCAGTATGTGGAGTGTCCAACTAGAGGAGAAAACATATTGGACCTGGTTTTAGGAAAAGAGCCAACCCAGTGATAGTGATAATGGTGGATAGTGATATGGTGCAACTCAAACTACCTGCGTCTCAATATCACCAAGACCAAGGAGATGGTGGTGGACTTTAGGAGATCTAGGCCTCATATGGAGCCAGTGATCATTAATGGAGAATGTGTGGAGCAGGTTAAGACCTACAAGTATCTGGGAGTACAGTTAGACGAGAAGCTAGACTGGACTGCCAACACAGATGCCTTGTGCAGGAAGGCACAGAGTCGACTGTACTTCCTTAGAAGGTTGGCGTCATTCAATGTCTGTAGTGAGATGCTGAAGATGTTCTATAGGTCAGTTGTGGAGAGCGCCCTCTTCTTTGTGGTGGCGTGTTGGGGAGGAAGCATTAAGAAGAGGGACGCCTCACGTCTTAATAAGCTGGTAAGGAAGGCGGGCTCTGTCGTGGGCAAAGTACTGGAGAGTTTAACATCGGTAGCTGAGCGAAGGGCGCTGAGTAGGCTACGGTCAATTATGGAAAACTCTGAACATCCTCTACATAGCACCATCCAGAGACAGAGAAGCAGTTTCAGCGACAGGTTACTATCGATGCAATGCTCCTCAGACAGGATGAAGAGGTCAATACTCCCCAATGCCATTAGGCTTTACAATTCAACCGCCAGGACTTAAGAACTTTTTAAAAGCTATTATTAATGCTTTTTGAGATAGTGATTTAGATGCATATCATATTTTTTACTGAGTTAAGTATTGTATGTAACTAGTTTTGCTACAACAAGTGTATGGGACATTGGAAAAAAAAGTTGAATTTCCCCATGGGGATGAATAAAGTATCTATCTATCTATCTATCTATCTAGTGGATAGATCTGAAGGTGCATGAGTATTTTGTGAAGAATGACCATAGCTCAGTTTGTTTTAAGATAGTTTTGAGTAAGGATAAAACTGGGATCTTGTGGGAAGGTAGTACAGTAAATTAGGGAAGGACAAATTATGATAGGATAAGGCAGGAGCCAAGGAGCATTGACTGGAAGCAGCTGTTACCTGAAAAGCTGACATGTGGGAGTCATTTAAAGACCAGCTGATCAAAGTTCAAGATTGGCTGATTTAGGAGAGAAAGATGCATAGGACCCAGGGTGAATTGCAAGCTTGTATCCAGAACTGGTTTGTCCATAGAACAATAGGCGTGGAAGGCTATTATTCTGGCTGGAGATTCATGACTAGTCAGTTCCACAAAGATCAGTGCTAGGACCTCTGTTGTTTGTGATTTAGATGAATGTATAAGTGGTTAGATTAACAAGTTTGCAGATGGCACCAAGATTGGTGAAGATGTGCACAGTGTAAAGGGCTATCAAAGAACACAATTGGATATAAATCTATTGCAGATATGGGCAGAATAGTGGCAAATGGAGTTTAATCTGGTCAAATGTAAAATGTTGCCGTTTGGAAGATCAAACAAAAGGGGGAAGTATAATAGCATTGAGGTACAGTGGGATCTTGGGGTGCAGATCCATACTTCACTGCAATGTAGCTAAGCAAGGGAATAAGGTAGTAAAAGAAGAGTATGGCATACTTCTCCTCATTGTTAGTGTTGTTGACTATATATGTAAGGAAGTCCTGCTGTAACTGCTTAAAACTTTACTTAGACTGCACTTGGAATATGCATGGAGTTCTGGATGTGGAGAAGGTGCAGAAGAGGTTTGTTGGGATACTGCAACACACACAAAATGCCAACGGAACGCAGCAGGCCAGTCAGCATCTATAGGAAGAAGTACAGTCGACGTTTTGGCCGAGACCCTTTGTCAGGACTAACTGAAAGAAGAGATTGTAAATGTGAGTGGGAGGGGGAGGGGGAGATCTGAAATGATAGGAGAAGACAGGAGAGGGTGGGATGAAGCCAAGAGCTGGAAAGTTGATTGGAAAAAGGGATACACAGCTGGAGAAGGGAAAGGATCATGTCTCCTATTTTCTCTACACTGAGTATCCCCTTTTTATAATACAGTTTACATTGTAAATATTTGCTGGTATTTTTATGTCTATATGCACACTTAATTCCAAATCCACAATTTAACTCCAACTTAATTTTAAATGATGCTTTATTCTTTGTAATTGCAGAATATTGTTTTTTGTTGCATGTTTTACCCTGACCAACACACCACAGAAAATTCATAATACGTGTAAATATATATCCTGAATGAAGGTGATCTTTGATTAAACATTGTGGTTCCATAAACAGTAATGTGGTAATGATCTGACCACCCTGGTTTACATGCTGGTGCAAGAGTAAACCTTGATCAGGACACCAGAGGAAACTCCCCCGATCTTCAAACAGTAGCCCAGATAGGGCAGATGCAGCTGGGATTCAGCATCTAATCGAAAGCGCAGCACTTCCCATTATTACCGGGCTGGAGCACGCAGTCAGCTCCCGAGAGTGAAAATGAATCTGCAACCTTCTGAACTAAGGGATGAGTGCTGCCACTGAGCCAAGGCTGACACAACCCGATGACAATGCAAATGGGTGGAAGTGTGCAGCTTGTAGATCACCACGGCTCCGCTTTGTAAGCTCTTACTTTGTAAGTTGGTTACGCAAAGTGCAACAATGCAACATTACAGTGTGTTTTTTAGCTAATTGACAGCCATATAAAAACAGATTATGATGGTTGTGGCATGAATATCTGGAACAGCAAGGTAACTGGTCTTTCCAGAATAATTATTGGTTACTTATCTATGTATTTACTTCTGCTGTTTGGCTGCAATATCTAATTAATAACAGGAACACTGATTTAGCTCGGCTGATTATAAAGCCAGTGATTGACATTGATGGTAAACGCAGAGCCAGTTTCGTCCATAGCTGGAGGAAATTTAGTTCTGGTTGGGTTATTACCTCCTGTATATGTGACATGATTTCTGTAGTTTAGTTTGTCAGATGGCAATTTTGTACTCTATTAGCTCGTCTTTGTATCTGATACAAAAGGAGGAAATCCTCAGGTCTGTGGAGAGTTTCAGATTCGGATTAGTTTATTGGAATTCCTCATTCACATGAAGCC
This sequence comes from Hemitrygon akajei, assembly GCF_048418815.1. Classification (NCBI taxonomy): domain Eukaryota; kingdom Metazoa; phylum Chordata; class Chondrichthyes; order Myliobatiformes; family Dasyatidae; genus Hemitrygon; species Hemitrygon akajei. Next base: position 25,773,701 of record NC_133143.1, read on the forward strand.
TACAGAGAAAATACCTGGTAATAATACATATGACGATTAATACAATGACAGCACGAAACAGCGAAATGGTGCAAAGATAGGAAAGCAAAGCTGAAGTACTGTAAAATGAAATGTTAAGGAGACAATAGTGGAAAAGCCAAGAGCAGAGGGGTCACCTGTGGAAAGGGCAAACAGCATCAAGTTTCTGGTCATCAGTATCTCAGAGGACCTATCCTGGGCCAAATACATTGATGAAATCTGAAGGAAGGCACACCAACAGCTAGAGTTCATTAGGAGTTTGAGGGGATTCACAAGAGTCAAAGTACTGTGATGAGCATTTGGTCCACAGTGACAGATGAGGAAGCTCTTTAACTCAACAACCATTTTATCGTGATAGACACAAAACAGATGGGACACCATGACCCAGAGAGTGAACCCAACCAGTCTCACACAGACGGGGAAGGTGACTGTCACACACCCTGGTTAGAGTTAGGGTGACCCACGAATACACAAGCAAATAACTGTATGACCCAAGCTAAAATGTGACAATAAATGAACTGGGACTCCCCACCGTAATCCCACAAAAGCATTTTAACACAAGAACAATAAACAGTACTGGTCATTAGAAACGTGGGGGCGGGCTGTTGACCATGCTCCCCCCTCCCCAAAGTGTCACACTGCCCCCCGGGGTCAGCCGTCCCTGGCAACCCCAGAATCCGTAGTAAAGCACGCGAGTTGTGGTGGGCGTGGGCACTGCCGCCTGTTTGTGTGCGGCAAGAGGCAGGGCCTGTCCGTAGTGTCACTCCCTTCCTTCAGCCTCACGGGGTTAGTGGTGACTGAGGGCTGACATGTTGCCAGCCAGTCCCAATGCAGCACGACTGCTTTCCGCCACTCAGGCAACTGCACCCGATTTACCACATCAGAGATGCGGTCCAGCACCTCTCCTGGCCCCTTCCAATGGCTTCCAAGCCTGGGCGATAGTTCCTTCTTCTGGGGCTCCCCCCCCATGTACTGCTGCATTGGCACCCTAGACTGGTCGCCCAGCCCCTTCTGGGTCTTGCAAGCATTGCAACTGTGCACGAACAGCTCCACGTCCTGCCTGTACCCAGGCCAGTAGAAGTGTTCATGCAGCCTGCCCTATGTCTTTGCGACTCCAAGATGGCCGGCCCCCACCAGCCTGAGCACTGACTGCAACACCATGACGTAGAGCCCCTGGGGGACCACCGGCTGCAAGCGATGTCTGTCCCCATCAGACAACTGTCACCGCCTGAACAGCAGCCCGTTGCGCACCTCCAGTGTTCCCCACTGCGAGTGTAGGGCCCTGGTCTCTGGGCCCAGGGCGGAGGCCTCTGCCCACTCTGGCCATCATCCCACACTCAGACATTCCCTCACCCGGGCCAGCACGGAATCGCTCACCTGTTCGCTGCACAGCTGCGGGTCCATGGTGGGGAGGTCGTCGCTGGCTGTCACTGTTGCTTGTCCGTGGTACAGCTGTGCTGCGTTGGGCCGTTGCTGGGTGTGCTGCTGTGCCACAAAACTGATGGTGGTTGTGGCTCCCGCTGGGTCCACTTCCCGGAGCTACCCTGCCGGAGAGCCTCAGCGTCAGCATCGAGGTAGAGTGTTGCCCTCGACACATCCACACGGGTCCCTCAGCGGGACAGCAGGTCCAGGCCAAGGATGCAGGACTCTCAATATCAGCAAGTCACACCTCGTGCTCCTTTGCATTTTTTCCAACTGCAATGCGCAGCCTCCTCTTCCCTCACGTTGCCGCACAGTCGCCGGTGACCGTAGCTAGGATGGATGATAGTGATGGTTGACCCTGTACCCACCAACACATGACATCTGATGCCCTCCAGCACGCAGACCACGTGTAAGCCTTGCTCTTCACCCAAATGGCCCACCCGGAGGGGTGACAACAGAGGGATTCTGCTGTAGGATTCAGACAGCGCTGCCCGATCGGCGTTTCCCGATGGCTGCTCTGAGCTGTGGCGTGTGTGGAGCATTTCCGAGCCAAAAGATCTGCCTCACCACACTGGTAGCAGAGGTCGTTTCATGGCCGCCAGTGGGGAGGGCATTCCGCTGGTCAGTTTCCTCCTGTGCCTCGGTGACACAAGCCCGGGCCACGGCCTGCGGGGCAATGCTGGAACAACTTGGGGGGCTAAAACTGCTTCTGCCCTCTCCACCTTGACCAGCGATGATGGTGATGTCAGGCAGATGCGCTGCTAAAGGCACTCCGGCGTCATCACCTTTACAAAGGCGTGGAGGGCGAGCTCTTCCTGGGCTGCAGGAGGGAATTGGGGGTAGCCACGCCGAGCACAGTGGCGGAGATCAGCGCCCCCAGTCTTTCTGCCGTACAGCGCTGCCTGTAACACTGTTCTTCACTCATTGCTCCCACCCATGGCCTCTGCTCAACACTCCACTCCAGCACCACTACGAGAGCCCTGTAGTCACGCTGCTCTGCCGGCATTAGGTTGAGGGGGGCCCGCAGGGCATCTCCCTCCAGTGCCAGGGCAAGGTGCATCATCATCTCAGTGGGGCTCCACTGTTGTGCCATGCGGCAAGTTAGAGTTGTGCCAGATAAGGCTTCAGGCAGCTGGTACCATTGTATCTGGGGATCTTCAGGGTAGACCTTAAGGCGCAAATGTCGGGGCCCTCTGATCTTCCTTTTGCTTCGGTGGTGTCTGCCATAGTGCCCATCCTTCCAATGCTACAGTGTCTTTGGTTCACTGGGTCTGGTCGCGACGGAGGCAGGTGATGTGCTCCACTCTGTCTCCTGGGTTGGGGAGCCTGGGTACGCTCTCTCCATTTGGGCTCTCTAGGAATGCACAATGCTCGGTTCCCAGGTCCTCCCTCCGGGTCCCGTCTTCACGAGCCCTGCCCGTGGGTGCGGGGGAGGCATACCGCTCGGTCCCGTGTCTTATTCCGGCACTCCATCTGATGTCGTAGCTCTTCGATCTTGTTGAGGATCTCACATCCCACTCCTGACGCCAATGTGGCGAGCATTTGGTCCATAATGACAGAGGAGGAAGCTCGTTGAACTTAACAACTGTTATATTGTGATAGACTGGTCTCACACAGATGGGGGCAGTGACCATCACACATTTAGGGTGTCCAACAAGCAAATAACTATATAACCCAAGCTAAAATGTAGCAATAAATGAACTGGAACTTCCCACCATAATCCCGCAAAAGCATTTTAACACAAGAACAATAAACAGTACTGGGGGCGGGCTGTCGACAAAACCCCCCCCGCCCACCCAGAGCATCACATCACAGTACATTTATTATCAAAGTATCTACTGTTGGCAGTATACAACCCTGAGATTTGTCCTGCCCACAGGGAGCCATGAAACAAAGAAAAACATCAATCCCCAACCCACGTCACAAACAACAACTCGAGCCAATGGGCGACAAAAGAGAGTGAGCAAAATCACGGAAAATAAATTATAAAAATGCAAGAGTCTGTATTCCGTTCAGCTCAGTGTTCATTGTCTACCAGCTGCCCAAAAACCAGCAACAGAAAAAGGAGTGAATCAGGATCGGAATCAGGTTTATTATCACCGGCGTGTGATGTGAAATTTGTTAAGTGGCCAGAAACCAGAAAACATGTCATAATATGAACTGCAGTCCAACTCCTAAACTGCATCGATTAAACCTTTCTCCAGCACCATCCTCCAGCAGCAATGAAGGAGAAAGAGCATTCGAATGCAGGGACCTATTTGGAAGCAGCACGCGAAAGGGAGAGAGAGAGAGAGAGATGGTTACACTGTGGTGAACTACATATACCTGTCTGGACTGCTCCTGTGGCTCCTCCCACAGACCCCTGTATAAAGGCGATTGAGGCCTGAGCCCGGCCTCATTCTCCAGGATGTAGTGTTGTTCATTCTTCCAGTCAATAAAAGCCGATATCTCGCTTCTTACGTCTCAGAGTGAGTTATTGATGGTGCATCATACACACAGACACCTTTTCTGGCAGCAGCGAGGAAGAGATTGGTACAGAGCTGAACACTTGCTTGCCTCAATGTTTTCAATCTTCCTCAGTGCTTTAATCAGCGAGGTCGGCAAGAAATAGTGTTGGTCGTGGGCTCATGCCCCACCTCCAGGCTTCTTGGCCTCGAGGAGGCCCTTCGCCTCCCAGAACCATGCCGGAAACAGCTAAGCACCAGATTGCTCAATCGGCCTGAAAACACACCATCAGGCTGCAGATCACAGGCTCCACCAGTGGCGGAATTACATGTGTAGGAAAGAGAGGTTGTAAAAGAAGTGACAGAAGCAGTTTCATGGACCACCTTGAGGATGCCGCCTGTGTAAGCTTTGACTGCTGGCACCATCTTCTTCTGGCATTTGTCTTCTATGATATTTGGTATGTCATCAAAAGCTCTTGCAAACTTCTATGGTTGTTCTGATTGACTGCATCATTGCCTGATATGGAGTCTCCAATGCACAAGATGGAAAAAAAAAGCTGCAGTGTTGTGGATTCAGCCAGCTCCACAGGCAAAAATGGTGGCATCCATCATTAAGGACTTTCACCATCCAGGAAAGCTTTCTCATTACTACCATCAGGATGCGGGAACAGGAGCCTGAAGATCCACACTCAATATTTTAGAAACAGCTTCTTTCCCTCCACCATTAGATTTCTGAATGGCCCACAAGCACTTCTTCACTATTCCTCTTTTTAACTATTTATTTTATATGGTAATAAAGGATTTTGCACTGTATCTTGCATTTTTTCTTGCATATGTAGGCAGGAAACTATAACTTTCTCAATGTATGTTAACATATATAGATAATAAACCTGGTTCTGATCCTAATTAGAATTAAATGTAGGAGAACATGACAGCTCCAGTAGGAAGGGTGTGTGAAAGAGAGAGAAACAATTAATATTTTAGCCCACTTAGCCTTCATCAGATTGATATTGCAGCTTATCGATGAAAATGTAACTAAAATAACTGCTTTCCCCACTGCAATTGTCTGCTAATTCAGGAACCAGCATCTCGAAAATTATAGAGCTCCCATCGAGCACTACTTCAATGCAATAGAATTGCCTGAAACCTCTGAAGTGGGTCAGTTGGTTCCAACCTATTTATCCCATGGCTGGCATTGGTGAAATGTAATTCTGGGAAAGCTGAGGAAGAATTGGGAATTAAAGCCAATCTAAGGAAAGGGCTTAGATCCAGTTAAATGAGACTTTTCTTTGTTCTTTTCTGTTAGGTTAGAATGTTATGAGACATTCATTTATTCTGAATTAGATTGAACCTGCTTGCACATGATTCTAAAAGCGCCTTGTGCAAATGTCACCACAATTTTTAACCCCAAGTATTAATAAGCCTCACGTGGCACATGAATAAACTATTTCCTTAGGCTTTGTCAATGTAGCAGTCTGTTGAATAGAACCAGCAGTAGTAATAAAGGGCTTATTAATAGTTCTGGAATATTTGTATTTGATTTAGCTTGGTGACTTAGGATAAAGCATCCATTGAAATAAGCCAACAATGCAAGAGACAATGTAGAATAGAATTCCATCTCGTACTTGATGCACACGTGGCTGGATTTTCCAAGTTCATGCTGGGAAATGTGGAAACATTTTTTGGCCCATTCGTTTTACTATGTGGTAGAACAAAATACAACAAATTTGCCATGAGCAAGATTGGCAGAAGTTCAGGAATGAAGGAAAAGCAGTCTCAATATTTCTGTCCTAATGGCTCTGGCCTTTCAATGCTGCATTTTATGTGGTGTCGCAACGTGTCCCTCTAGCACATATCTCATTAAATCATACACACTTACAAAGAGTGGCCTGTAATGAGAATGGGAGAGGTGTGGAACATTTTCACCAAAGAACAAGCACACCTCGTTATTTTGACCCTTTCTGTTTTGGTGCTGGAGTTTCTGGACATTTCATGTGCATTCTGAGAGAACTCCTTTCATTAACTCTGAGATTTCTACAGTGGCATATTCATTTGTGTAATGAAAACAAAAATCAGTGGTGACAATTATTTATTACTGTGAGCTGGAATATTTAAAGACCTTTGTTAACAGGCTACCACTCTTCAGCATCCTTAATAGGCTCATGTGAGCTCTATTTCATTTATAAGCACCTACACTCTTCATGGCTTCAAGTAGGAACTAGTCTGATTCTCAGCATTGTATCAAATAGCTGTCAAGAGGCTTTAAAGATAAGTTCTGGTCACTGAACTTCACTTGACTGATTTCAATTACATGAAGAATTTAGCCGATTTCTTTCTCAATCAGCTTTGGATTTTTCTCACTGTTTTCTTTAGCCTCTCCGAGGGCATTTCATGATTTGTGAGGAGTCGGGAAAGGAGGTGGAGATGTGAGAGGTGTATGATCTCTTGTTTCTTTTCCCACCCATCATGTATGGTATTTATACATTAGACTGAGGTAGTTTAACTGTAATACCTAACTAAGCTATGATGTGCATGTGCTTACACAAATAACCTGGCTTTGAGTCATAGATGTGTACAGAAATCAGACCTTTGACCCAACTTTTTCATGCCGACTGTGACGCCTATCTACGGGAATCCCATTTGTCCATGTGAGACCCATATCCCTCTACTCCTTTCCTGCCCAAATGCCTTTTAAACACTGGAATTGTTTCTACTGCTATCAGAAGCTGAAACTGTCTTCTGACAGCTCATTCCAGATACCTAGCACCCCTTGTATGTAAAACCTGTCCCTTTGATCTCCTTTAAATTTCACTCTTCTCATCTTAATCTATGCCCCTGGCCTCAATTTTAGATTCTTCTCTCCTGGGAGAAGGACTCTGACTACCTATTCTATGTGCCTCATAATCTTCGAAACCTGTATAAGGTCACTGCACAGCCTCCTGGTTTCCTTGGAGTACAAACCCTGCCTATCCAACCTCTCCAGCCCCCCATTCCAGAAACACCTGGTGAAATTCTTCTACATTCTTTCTCGTGCTAGCAATTCTTCTTGTCAGAATGGTACAGAACTCTCCAACTGCAGTCTAACCAATGTGTTAAACAACTGTAACACGGTGTCCCAGCTCTGAAATGCAATGTCTTGGCCTATGATCACTTCACTATCCAACTGTCAGGGAAATACAAATTTGCACTCCAAGGCGTCTCTGCTGCACATATCAAAGCTCCTAAGGTCCCTGCTATTTATTCATCAAGTATTTCATCCCCCAGATCTCCCATTGCCTCACAATTAATATGTGTTGTGTTATGTTGCTGTTGAATCTGTTCTTGATCTATTTGGCATTATACAATTTTTGAAATTGGACCCCAAAGCGTGCTTTTGACATTGGGTCCAACTTATGCTCTGTGATCCTACAATATAATGCCTCAACTGTTCCAAAGTATAGCAGTAAATCGAGTTGTTCATCTTGCTTGACAATGTCTTTGATGATTTTTGTCCTCGTATTTTCAATACATGCATCTGAGTTAGAAGTTCCTTTCTGATGAAATATTTGTTCAGATGAATTTCCATTGCTATTTCAATCATTAACACTGACATAAAATCATATGCAATGAATGATACAATGCAAAGAAGAGAAGGGAAATTCTCATAGGGTCCTGGCCAACATTTATCCCTCAAAATATATCTCATTGCTCTAGTTCGATTATTGCTGCATTTTTCATTGTTTACCACATTTTGCTTACTAAATACGTAATGCCCAGACCTATACAATGAAATGGGAGAATCAAGTACTAAAATGCAATTACTTTTGCTCTCTTTGTACTATTCGTACCAGCATTTCATTTCAAGATCAATTTCACATTTTCACTTCACTAATCTTTTATCTGCCTTGAACAGTCAAACCAATTTAACTAGAAAAGCAGAACTTCTTGACACTAGACCCTAAGCCTTAGAGTCAATAGTAGCAAATTTCCCCAGTAAATGAATAAAGAGAGATTGATTACATGTTAAACTTCAAATTTGGTTCATGGGTATTGACTGACCGGATGGTCAGCAGATATTTTTACATTATAATTAGTTTGCTTTATCCTGCTGATGTTGACAGAAGCTCTTCTCTTGTTCCAACTTGTAGCTGATGAAGGTATTTATTTCAGACTTTTCCAATATAATGATAACAACATATGAGCCATGGTTTTAGACTTCATTTTTTTTTAAATATTGATTTGACCTGGTAACAGTAGGCACTGTTGTAAATGTGTAGATCTGTGGCTTTAAAATGTACCAGAATTTCCTGCTTCTCAATTGTCCTCCACCTGCGCAATGTGACATCTTTCATCCCTCCTCAGTCTACCTATCACCCCATATTCCATTTCACCACTCCACTTCTCTTCTTTATCCTGGCCATCTCCCCTCTCCACCTTCAGTACTTACGTAGAGTTTCGACCCAAAAACATTGACAATTTCTTCCATCCAAAAGACGCTGCTTAACCTAATGACTTCATCCAGCAGACTTTCAACCTGCTTCTTTGGTTTTGTTGTTTTTGAAAAGGTTTCGGTCCATTGGGACGTCTGTCTAAAAGAGTATATTTCAAATATAATCATCAGATCTAAAAGCTCTGCAATGATTTAATGTTGGAAACAAGTAGTTGGGTTTGTGATTTAAGGCTGTTGCTAGAATCAGCACTTTGAATGTGTGACCCCCCCCCCCCCCCCCACCACCACCCAACACTTCTTTATTTAATGTTGCAAGTTATTTAATGGTTTTGCCAGATCGGGAGAAGTAAGTACAATTGAATAGTTATCCATTTTCTTACTCACAGCTTTAAAGCCCTCCCAATTTGTTTCCTTGACTCTGAAGCCTATAATGCTTCGTATTACTTTACCTTGCATATGCACCTACCTTTATCAGCCATGATCTTATTCACACCTCACCCATGTAGCCTAATCTACACACAACCTCAGTGTAAACGACTTTGACAAATTGTTGGTGTCTGTGGGATAGAATAAATTCAGTAGGAAAAGTAAATGCTGGAAGGAGGAACATGTACAACTGCATGAATGAGGAGTGCCCAATTTCACGGAATTGTGTCAGAAATTACTCTACCCCAATAAAATGAAAATAAATTGATTGTTTAATCACACTTCAATTTTTAGTCCTTGTATACTCAACCAGTGAAAAGAAGTATTCATATCATCAACTTTAATGAAGGCTTTCATTGTTTTGGCGATACAATAACCTCTTTTTAAAAAAAATAACCTGCATCAATTGTGATGGATAATCACTGAACTGGGCCTGGCCTCTTTTTCCCCAAGCTCAGATTTCTAACACAGCAGTTGATTATTCCTGGGAATCAAAGAGTTATTTTTGAGTAAATTAAATCCCTACCAATATTTTTTGTTCAACTTCTTGTCACAAACAAGAACCTGTCATCAGTTCTTAATGTAAATTGCAAGCAATAATTAATACGAAATTAAAAGGACAGCTTTGCAAACAAACTGCACTGTCTATAGAGCACAAATTGCTGGCCCACAGTGTGGGGCTGACTGCTCAAGAGAGGCGCTGTTAGACAATGGGGTTATGTTAATTGGCCTGCACCAAACCAGACAACACTAGCCAAGCTATATAGTTCAAGGAAGCTTGTAGACAAGACTGTTGCTATCACTTAGCACATCATATAGCTGATCTACCAATAGTTGGAAGATTTGTCTACTCAGAGTTAGCCCTCAAGTATTAATGTTGGGTGTCTGGGATCTCTATCATCAGAAGCTTTTAAACCATCTGTGTGAATTTCCCAGCATGTACCTGAAAAAAATATCGCAAGCATGTGAAATCACTCAGTAGCAAAGAAAATAATACAAATGTTAGAGAGCAATGAGGCCTGAATAGTGGGTATTGGCAGCTAAACTTGCATGGTGGGATAAACAGGGAGGTGATCCAGCCTTTGAAGATTAGGTGACTACAATATAACTACACTTTAGTGAGGGTATGCCTAGCCATCTATATCAGACAGGGCTAAAGATCTTCATTTGAGTTCAGAAATTTGCAGACAGAAAACCCAACACCATCAAACACCAGAGTTATCAGAAATAGGAAAGTCTGCAGTGAGAAGAACTAAAAACAGCCACTTTATATCCACTACAGAATATGCAAGAGATCCGCAGAGAATTAAAGATATTTAAGAACAATAATAGTTAAAATTATTTAAGTATATGAAGTTGAATTTATTTTATGACATAATACATTTGAAAATGCATTTAAAAACAAAATGAAGAGACTGGGATTCCTAATAAATGAATAACATGAGGCAAAGTGTTCGAATCAGAATCAGGTTTATTATCACTAACATATGTCCTGAAATGTGTGGTTTTTTGACAGCAGTTCAGTGCAAGGCATAAAATGTTACTGCAAATTATAATAAACAAAAAAGTCAATAGTGCAAAAGAGGAATAGTGGGGTAGTTTTTTTGAACCGTTCCGAAATTTGATGATGAATGGGAAGAAGCTGTTCCTAAAACATTGAGTATGGGCCTTCAGGCTTCTGTGCTTCCTTCCTGACAGACAAGAGAAGAGGGCACATCCTGGATGGTCCAAATCCTTAATGATTAATGTTGCTTTCCTTAGGTGGCACCTTTTGAAGACGTCCTCGATAGTAGGGAACCTAGTGTCTAGGGCAGGAGAGAAGGGTAATGGTTAGCACAGCACTTCACCGCACAGGCAACCTGGGTTCAATTCCCAACACTGCCTGTAAGGAGTTTTTACATTTTCTCAGTGACTACGTGGATTTCCTCCAGGTGCTCAGGCTTCCTTCTACAGTCCAAAGATCTACTGGTTGGTAAGTTAATTGGTCATAGTAAATTGTTCTGTAATTAAGCTAGGATTAAGCAATAGTTGCTGGGTGGCATGGCTCAAAGGGCATGTTCAACACTGTATTCCAAATAAATAAATAAAAGGAACAGGTTGACTCTTCAACCATCTGTTATTTTATTAGGTGTTCATTTCATGTATTCTGAGAGCTGTGGTGTCTAATAGCATGCTTTTTAAATGGTGTTAGTAAGCTATTCTCTTCTCTACTCTTATTAAGCTGTTTGTGTACTATGGAATCCACAATATGAAGTAAAAGAAGTGCCCTATCTCACCTTCAGAAACAGTATTCACTAGAACTCAATGTAGAAATGATTTGTGGAAAGATGTTTTTACACTTTAGTCCCTGACTTCACTGAAATTTTCCCAGATATTAGGTAACTTTGTAGTCACAGGTTACAAGTTTTAAGCTGAAGTCAGCTATGAGTCAGAAGGTCATCAATTCAAAACATGTGACCTAATGCAAAATCTAGGCTCACACTGCCGTCCAAGTAGAACTTTGGCCTCTCAGATAGATGTAATAGATTTTATGGCACAGATTAAAAAAAAACAACAAGGTATTTAACCGTGGTGTCCTGGACATAGTTCATCCCTTAATCACCAAAGCATTGCAGACCTCTGTTCATTGTCATGTTATTTTTATGGGACATTACGAATGTGTTGCTGTTCTTCTTGTATTATGACAGAGGCTGATGCTATGAGTAAATTGGCCTTTTCTTTAGTCATTAGTTTGAGTGATCTTGATTTGAATGTTTATTCTTTACAGTTTTGTCTCATTGCTCTTCAATTCAGAATGTGGGTGGTGTGTCTGATGTGAAAACCAGACCAACATTCTTTGTCTCCAGGGTTACAAGGTAAGAGAGGTAATAGAGACAGCAGATGCTTTAAGAAGAAGACGAGGAGTCAGGAGATCAGCTGGAAACCATACTGGATATGTGTACATTTGTGGTGCATAGTTATGTCAACAGAAACATTCAGAGGTCAGGAATAACAATAAAGTTATGTTTGGATCTCAGCATGGCAGCTGTGGATTTTAAGCTCTAATAATCATCTGGAAATTTTCAAAATCTAGGCACTAGTAAAAATGACCTTTTGCCGATTGTCATAGAAACCACTTTGTCCTTCGCTTGAGTGTAGCATTCCATTCTTGCCCAGTCTGATCTATACGTGGTTCACAAAAATACATTGATCCTTAACTTCTCTCTGAAATAGCTAAGCAGGCCATTTACTTCAATCAGAACTGTAAAGTTATAGCAGGAAAAGGACTAACCTGTGTTCTGCAGTTGGGCATTGCGAAGTTATTTCTAGCCCAGTTGATGTCAACACAAGCATGACTTGGGTCAAATGGAGCAAGCACTTTTATGATGCACTTAAATAAACAGCAATCATATTATCAAGGGACTTAAAATAGTAATGGAAAGGACCATTCCAGCTTAAAGATTGTTAATTGGAGAAGGACCAATTGAATGAGACCTTCTAGTCGCCACACTATAGAAAGGGTATGGTTGCACTAGAGCAAGGGTTCCTAACCTGTGGTCCATAGACCCCTTGCTTAATGGCATCGGTCCATAGCATAAAAAGGGCCGAGAACCCCTGAACTAGAGTGACTACAGAAGAAATTCATTAATATGTTTCCTGGATTGGAGGACTCCAATTATGCGGAGCGATCGGACAGACTTGACTTATTTTCCCTGGAGTTAGTGAAGCTGTGCTCAAGAGGTGTATGGAATTATAAAGGGCATACACAAGGTAGGGAGTCAGAATCATTGTCCCAAGATGAGGTATCCAAAACAAGGAGTTTTAAATGGGATTTGAGTAGGAAGTTTTTTCACACAGAGTGATAGAAATGTGGAACTCACTGCCAGAAGAGTCAGCAGAATCAGATACAATTACGACATTTCAGAGACATTTAAACATGCACTTAAATGGGCAAAGTGTAGAAGGCTGCAGAGTAACGGAGTTGATGTGGATGAGAAAAATGGTCATCCTGGTTGTGGTGGTTGAATGGCTCATTGTAGTACTCCATGACTCTACGAGAAAAGGTAAACCACAATCAAAGTTTGGCAGACAACACTGTTATTGAACAATGAACAGCCTTTAAACTGGTGATGTAAGCTCGTCTGGGTATATTTTCATGAGGAAGAAGGGGAGGGAAATTGAAGCCAGAATTCTCTGGGTGACCAAAGGAAATATAGAGAGCAAAATAAAATGGAAAGACAGAGCATTTGAAAAGTGCCAGGTTGTTAATGTTCGTGAGAATGAAACTGATTACAGAGATAATCTAATAAAGGAAATAAGAGTCAATAGGAGACTGTGAGAAAAGACTGGCAGCAAATATTGAAGGGAATCAAAAAAATGATTGGTCAATGAGATATTTGCTATAAACTATCAGGTTGAACCCAAAGACAATTAACTCACGGACATGGCTGAGGTTCTATATGATGTGCTATTTCTGTCTTTATCCATGAAGATGGTTTTGCTGGAATCTCAGCGGAACAAGAGGTAACTGAGGTTCTGGATAATGAGAAAATGAGAAGGAGGAAGTACTGGAGGAGGCTGGCTCACTTCACTCTTTCAGATAGGATGGATCATGGGTTATTGAAGGAAACAAAGGAGGAAATAGTTGGGGCTCTGACCTTAGTCTTCTAAATGTATGTACGTTCGCGAGAGGTGTTCAAGGATTGGAATCCTGCAAACGTTAGTCTTGTTTAACGAAGTGTTTGTGGATAAATCTAGCAACAATAAACCAGTCAGTGTAACCATAGCAGTCTGGAAGTTATAGAAACAATAAGCAGGGATGGAATTAGTAGCCATTTAGTCAGATGGAAATGGAAGAGAGAAAGTTAGCAAGGATTTGTTAAAATCAAGTCACACTCTAGAAAATACAGTTAATCTGGTACATACATGAGGAAATCTGCAGATGCTGGAAATTCAAGCAACACACACAAAATGTTGGTGGAATGCAGCAGGCCAGGCAGCATCAATAGGGAGAAATGTCGACAGCACTAATCTGGTACATGTGGACTTCCATTTGAAAAGTGCTAAAAAATAGGCTTATCATGAAAATTGAACTTTTTGGATAGAATGGTCTGCAGCAGAATGGATAGAAATTAGCTAAAAAATCAGACGCAGAGTGCAGTAGTGAAAAGTTATTTTTGAATTTGGGGAAAGTACTGTATACACTAGAGTACTGAAGTAATCACTATATGGACAACAATTTTTATTATATATTAATGACTTGGATTTGGATGTAAGAGCAGAATTTCCAAATTTATGATTAGAAATTATTTTATGGATTAGCATCTTTTAGAATACTTCATCAGATCTCAGTCATGCAACACCCGGAATAATTGTACTCGGAATTTGGAAACTGCAAATAAACACTTTTTGTACTAAACCAATCAAAAGTATTAGTAGAGTGTAGTGCAGGACTCTATTTCCATGTTTTTATCTCATCATTTTACCAGCAGGGAATCACTTTTCTTCCTTAGGCAAAACACTCTGAGAAGAATAACATCATAACAGTTATCCAATTTGCCTGGCTGGAAAACTTTCCAATCATTTTGGCTCGGATGCAAAACAAACCATTTTTTGTGTGCTGGTCTAAGAGTCTGTGGAAAGTTTTTTTCTCTCTCTGAGGGTTAAGGAGCACAGACTACTTATTATGGGACAGACTTTTTCTGAATATATTGTATAAACAAAAAACTGTAGCATTTTCCTGATGCCTAAAAAAATCCACGCAAAATCACATGGGTAAATTCTTCCACAATACCTCTGTCGATATTAATTTATTAAATGAAATTCTGCAAGGGTAAAAACATTGCAAGTAACTACTAAAAGGGGATTAACTGTATGGATCTAGATGTTTCATGATTACACAAATCTTTTTACTCTCTTAGGCAGCTCTCAACCTCAAAGATCACTTGCTTCCTTTCTGTTTTTTTGGTTTCTAGTGTAACTGATCAGGCAGTATCCAAATGGGTACTCTACCACAGGTGGAGCAGGAAGCTCTCCATGAGTTGTTTCTGAGGTGTTGTGCTCCTTCTACTAGTTACACTGGCTATTCTGTGCTTCTGATGTACAGAGTCAAGACTATATCTGTAGCATTCCAAATATTCCTTCTCCATTTCAAGCAGACTTGAGCTAGGGATTAGAGGGATGTTACTTGGTTCCATCAAGGTTCTGAGAACATCATTGAATCATTGCCATGATCTTCCTGGTAATTTGGAAGATGGCGCTCAGAGTAGATCTGGGACTCTGATGTCATCAAGAAACAGCATGGGCTGACTGGGCCAATTGTTAAAAATAGGAACAGAGTAGGACCTCATTGCGCTGCAGTGCTAGGGGTGGTGACCCAGAGAGAACGGGACTGTTAATTTGCTTAACCTTCCAGTGCCTTTGGAGGCTTTTGCAGAGCCAACATTGGTGGTATCTCTCCAATGCTTTGAGGAGCCTGGCTTGGGTAATTCAAGTCTCAAAAGTAATACAGGAGGGCAGAGATCACTCTGTCGACCATGAGCCTCATGGGCAACATGTCCTGAACTTCAAAATGCAATTTTCCTCAGTCAGTCAAAGCTGTACTGCTGCACTGAAGCCTTTGTTGAATTCCATCATCAATGTTGACATTTGCTGAGAGCTGGAACTCAAGTCCTCCATTTTTCAGGCATTAATTGTGGAACTTCCTTATCAGGGAACAGTTGTCTACAAAAGGGAGTATGGATGCAACTATCAGATGTTAAGTATAAGGACCATTCTTTCTTCCTTCAATGAATCGGTCAATAGTGACTTTGAACTTGAAATCTGTATGTACTGTAGATGACTGATGTGAATTGTACATACTGGTTTTGGACTGGATATGCCATTTCCCTTTTTGAAATGTTGATTAGCTTTACTCCAGTGGATAGCTTATTGGAAATCCAATACAGCATTATGGTTATAAAGACTGAGAATGTTGTTAGGCAAAGACACAGTTTTGTTTGATAGTAGCCTCCATTGGGACTAGATCTGTTGTGCACACACTGGTTAAGATTGTGACTTGTATATCATTGATTGGCATTAATCAAAAAGAGAAAATAAAGATCTCCAAGCAGATAAATTTGAGACAGATATTCTGCAATGCTTCTGGACTGACCCAGCCAAAGACCTTTGAGAGGAATATATAAAGGCTAATATTGCTTCCTACATATCTCACCGTTGAAATAAAAAGAAGATCGTGTCAATGGATATAATCCACACTGTGATTTGAGTAATATCTCTTTGGCAGCTTGAAGGATCTCGAAACTGGCTTTTTTCTCCCCTGTGAATATCTTCTGTAGTTACCACTATCAGACTGGTCCCCTTTCTTAAAAATGGCCCCAATTTTTTGACATCTTTGAGGTTCCCTAACAGATCCGTTTTTTCTCAAATGCATTCTTTAGTTGTGACTGAATTTTGTCTCTTCCAAGATTCAGAACTTCAGCAGAGAAGCTGCCCGTTTTCATGGCCTTCTTGCTTCTCAGTTTGTCTGTGGCCTGTTGATCAGAATTGGCAGTGAAGTGGAGATTGGTGCAATCATGTCAAGAGCAAAGTCAGAGCTGAAGTGGGCTTTGAAATGTTCCTTCCAAAGGCCACTGACTACCTCTCTGCCCTTGCTAAATTTGTTTCCATTCTAGGCTCTCATTGGGATAGGGCTTTAGGCGTTTCGGCTGTAGATGGTGCTGAAGAATCCATACATGTTACAGCAATTAGTGAGTTGCTGGATTAGCTGCACTGCTTCCACCTGACATGTGTTAATCATTTTTGAAAACTGCAAGCCTTGTTGGGAGTGATTCACTGTTTTGAAGTGATGAGTGAGAGAGCAACATCTTGCAGAGGTATTTGAAAACTGCATGTCTTGTCAGGAGTGAGTTTTATTTGAGCCAATAAAGAAAAGGGAGGAGTCAGCAAAGTGGCCATTTTTGGAGTGGTCATTGTGGGAGCAGGACAGTGTTAGATTGGTCCGGCTTTGGCTCAGCAGACTTGGACAAGCCAAGACCCAAGATCTAAATAAGTTTGCAGTCAGTACATAGCTAGTGTGCTGAGAATGGGTCCAGAGTTAGTTGCAAGTCCCTTGTGTGACATGTGGGACTTTTGGGAGACCTCCAGTCTCCCTGATAACTACACCTGTGCACAGTGCACAGAGCTGCAGGTTAAGGAACTGGAGCTACAGCTTAGTGACCTTCGAATCATACAGGAGAATGAAAGGAGCTGCAGGAGCAAAGACCTGGGTGACTGTCATGAGAAGGAGAGGGAATGGGTAGCCAGTGCAGAGTATGCCTGTAGTCGTTCTCTTCAATAAGAATACTGCATTGTTGGAGGAGCGGGGAGGACCTACTGGAGAGAAGCTGCAGCGAGCAGGTCTCTCACACTAAGTCTAGTTCTGTGGCTTAGAAGGGAAGGGGGGGGGGGGCGGGGTAGAAGAGATGAGTTGTATAGATCTGGGAGTCATTGGTTAGAGAAACAGAAAGGATGTCCAGTGAAAAAGAACAAGATTCCTGGCTGGTTTGTTGTTTCTCGGGTGCCGAGATCGGGGACATCTTGGATAGAATCCACAGCATTCTTAAATAGGGGGTGATCAGCCAAAGGTCGATGTTCATGCTAGTACCAATGACATGGGTAGGATGGGTGACCAATCTTGCAAAGTGAATTCAGGGAGTTACGCACTAAGTTAAAGGACAGGGCCTCTAGGGTGGTAATCTCAGGATTGCTATCTGTGCCACATCTGAGTGAGGCCAGAAATAGGGAGATCATACAGTTTAACATGTGGCTAAGGAGTTGATGCAGGAGGGAGTGGTTCAGATACTTTTGAGAAATTGGGCTCTGTTCCAGGGCAGGTGGAACCTGTACAGAACGGACAGTGTGCACCTGAACTGGAGGGGGTCCAATATCCTAGCAGGGAGGTTTGCTAATGCTTCACAGTGGGGGGGGGTGGGAGGCAGTATTTAAACTACAGTTACATGAGCATGGAAAGCAAAAGAACAGATGGTGGAGTTGTTGTGGAGACAGATGCTGTTAAGCTGACATACAAGATCAGGAAGGTCATCCTGACACACAGGATCAAAAGGTTGAGAATGGTTGGATTAATGTTCTAAGCTCTGCATTTTTCAAGAAGGAATATTGTAGGAAAGGTGAATGAAATTAGGGCATGGATCCGCACAAGAAAAAATATGACATTGTAGTCATTAGTGAGAGTTAGTTGCAAGAGGAGCAGTGCTGGCAGCTCAGTGTTCCAGAGTTCCAGTGTTTTAGATGTGACAGAGCAGGAGGGATTAAAGGAGGACGGATGGCATTACTAGTCAGGGAAAATGTCATGGCCTGCTTAGTCAGGACAGACTGGAGAGGCTTTAAGGGTAGAACTGAGAAATAAGAAAGGTATGACCATGTTTGTGGGGCTATATTATAAACCAGCCAACAGTCCACGGGATTTAGAGGAGCAAATTTGTAGAGTGATTGCAGACTGCTACAAGTAACATAAGGTTGTGATAGTAGGACCGAGGTTTTGTGGCTCTGGAGATGGGGGGAGCGGAGGTCGCTGCTTCTGCAGGAGATCGGTGTGTCATTGGAGACCGAAGATCTCTGGATGTGTGACTAGAGACCCAAGTTCTTTCGGCACAGAGCTCGGAAAAAAGTGATGCAACGGACCTTTAACATCGTAAGCCAGTGAGTTGTTTGTTATGTCTCCCCGCTCGCTGTGAAACAGAGACATCCCTTTCTCCCTTATTAGGGAGAGAGAGCGCCAGGTGAACGCGTAGTCTTTGGGGCAACTGCAAGTCTGTGTCTCAGCTGTTGTTTGCATACACTTCAGTGCTCAGTGGCGGGTGCCAATGCATTTTTTTGTCAGTGGAGGGAGGGGGATTGTTGTTTCCTGCCGCTTACCTGCTGGAGGGAGGGGAGCTGGGGGGACTTTGGGGTCCTAACATTTAACTGCCGTTCATTCCTTGGGAGCACTCCTCTGTTTCTGTGGATGGTTGAGAAGAAAACGCATTTCAGGATGTATATTGTATACATTTCTCTGACAGAGT
This sequence comes from Hemitrygon akajei, assembly GCF_048418815.1. Lineage (NCBI taxonomy): Eukaryota > Metazoa > Chordata > Chondrichthyes > Myliobatiformes > Dasyatidae > Hemitrygon > Hemitrygon akajei. Next base: position 25,792,480 of record NC_133143.1, read on the forward strand.
TTTTCGAGGAAGTTACCAAGAAAGTTAATGAAAGCAAGGCAATGGGTGTTGCTTACATGGAGTTTAGCAAGGCATTTGACAAATTGCCAGATGTGAGGTTTGCAAGAAGGTTTTATCAATTAAGATGAATTAGTAAATTGGATTAGACAGTGGCTTCATGGTTGTAGATATTTGTCTCTCTGACTGGATGCCTGTGACTACTAGAGTGCTGTGGGGATTGGTGCTGGGTCCTTTGTTGTTTGCCAGCTATATCAGCGATCTGGACGATGATGTGGTAAACTGAATCAGCAAATTTGTGGATGACATCAAGATTGGGGGTGTTGTGGAAGACTATCATACCTTGCAGTAGGATCTGAACCAGCTGGAAAAATGGCAGATAGAACTTAATGCAGACAAGCACTAAGTGTTGCAATTTGGGAGGACCATACAAGGTTGGACTTACACAGTGAGTGATAGGGCACTGAGGAGTACAGTAGAACAGAAGGATCCAGGAATACAGATCCATAATTCCTCAAAAGTTGTGCTTACAGGTAGATGGGGGTCATAGAGATATGCTAGACAACAAACTTTCACGTAAATGTTGCTTCCTCAGAATTTTTTTTGTTTGTGTTAGACTGCCTGAAGCTGAACAGAAATATAATTTCAGACTACTTGTATTACATAGGAATTTGATGAAACAAGAAATTAACATTTATTGAATATATTGCACTTAGATGCATAACAGTGCTGATGCTTTACAATAGTTCAACTAAGCTAAAAATGTTTTGTTGATTTCATTTGTATTCAGTGTCTGAGGCTTCTCACTTAAGTGTCCAACATAATCAGCCAGTACTGATAGATTCCAGTTGCCCTGATATCATTTCTCCATAACCACAATGCCCTAGTGCAGTCTTTCACCACACTTGTCACTGACAGTGCCAAAATTTGCAAAGAAAAAGCCTGAATGGGAATGCAGAAAATGAATCTTTAGGGACATGTTACACTTCATGGTTTTGAATGCTTGAAGCCTACTGTCAACCAGCTGCACGTAGTTTGATGCTCTGTAGATGCCGAGAAAAATTTCAACAACATCCTTGAATGCCTTCCATGTGATTTTCTCCAGTCCCACTAGAAGTTCTTCGAATTGCCTGTTATTAACTGTGGACCAAGAAAAATGCCTTCCTTAATCTTGGCACCAATTATTCTGGGAAACACCTGTCTCAAATATCAAAATCCTTCATAGAAATTCTTACCCTTTCTAAAACCTGTCCTGTCATGCAGCATCCATCCTGCCTAAACACGCCAAGGCATGCCTGGACAAGATAGAAAATGTTTCAGCTGACATTATGGGCAACATTTTAATTGACTTGAATTATGAATTGAAATAAATATAGGAAATTTCAAAACAACGGTGTGTGAAAAGGAAATTTCATGGCGATCTTCATGATCAGTTGCCCAAAATAGGTAAGATACAACCAAAAGTATTTGAGAAGCAAAGTCTTTGCTGTCCAGTGAGACTGGTTGTATTTACTCCTATGAATTTGAAGCTCACAACCATCTCCACCTGAGCACCACTGACCCAGAGCGGAGTTTGTACTCCATCCAGCTTCCTGAAGTCAATGCTCAGCTCCTTCATTTTGCAGAAATTGTTGTCTAAACACCACGTTTAGAACACTAAATTTCTTGGTGTTCACCTGGCGGAGAATCTCACCTGGTCCCTCAACACCAGCTCCATAGCAAAGAAAGTCCAACAGCGTCTCAACTTTCTGCGAAGGCTGAGGAAAGTCATCTCCCACCCGCCCCCCCCCCCATCCTCATCACATTCTACAGGGGTTGTACTGAGAGCATCCCGAGCAGCTGCATCACTGCCTGGTTCAGAAATTGCACCATCTCGGATCGCAAGACCCTGCAGCGGATAGTGATGTCAGCTGAGAAGATCATCGGGGTCTCCCTTCCCGCCATTACAGACATTTACTCTACACGCTGCATCCGCAAAGCAAACAGCATTATGAAGGACCCCACGCACTCCTCTTACAAACTCTTCTTCCTCCTGCCATCTGGGAAAAGGCACCAAAGCATTCGGGCTCTCACGACCAGACTATGTAACAGTTTCTTCCCCCAAGCCATCAAACTCCTCAATATCCAGAGTCTGACTGACACCAACTTACTGCCCTCTACTGTGCCTATTGTCTTGTTTATTATTTATTGTAATGCCTGCACTGTTTTGTGCACTTTATGCAGTCCTGGGTAGGTCTGTAGTCTAGTGTAGTTATTTTTGCGTTGTTTTACATAGTTCAGTGTAGTTTTTGTATTGTTTCATGTAGCACCATGGTCCTGAAAAATGTTGTCTTGTTTTTACTGTGTACTGTACCAGCAGTTACGGTTGAAATGACAATAAGAAGCGACTTGACTTGACTTGATGCCACCAGATTCTCAATCTCCTTCCTGTATTGCATCTCATTGTTGTTTGGGATCCAGCTCAGTACAGTGGCACCAGCTACAAACTGGTAAATAGAGTGAGAGCAGAATTTGGCCACACATTTGTGAGAGTAGAAAGGATGCAGTAAAGAGCTGAGGACACGGCCTTGCAGGTTCCCACTTTCCTGAAGTCGATCAATATCCTTGTGGTTCGTGGCACTTTAGATGCTGGTCCACGTACTTTTTAAGTACAGCTAGGGTTCGTTCTTCTCCTTGCTTCTGGTCAATGCTCCACTTTCAGTGAAAGAGATTTTAAGCCCTTTACAACACACACAAGATGCTGCAGGAACTGAGCAGCATCTATGAAAATAAATAGATAGTCGACATTTCAGGCCAAGACCCTTCTTCAGGACTGAGAAGGAAGGGGGAAGATGCCAGAATGAAAAGGTGGAGGAAAGGGAATGAGTCTAGCTGGGATGTGATAGGTGAAGCCAGGTGGGTGGGAAAGGCTGGAGAAGAAAGAATCTGATAGGAGAGGAGAGTGGGCTGTAGGAGAAAGGGAAGGAGGAGGGGACCCGGGGAAGTAATAGGCCATGAAAAGAGGTAAAAGGTCAGATTGGGAAATAGAGTAGGGGGTGGGGGAATTTGTTTACCAGAAGCCCGTTAGTCTCAAAGCATGGAAGTGTTATTTAAAGATCTTACTACATGGTCAGTCTTTGTTGGTTCAGGTCTCACTACAGGGACACAAAAACAATGCCCTGGATTTCACTGCATTGTGGGAAGGGTGCACTAGTTCACCATTTGGAAAAGAAGTTAAAACAAGCCCCTTTCTGTCCACTCGTTGGAAGAAAAACATCCAGCAGTGAATATCCAAGGAAAGGCTATGAGAGTTAGCCCTGTGTTCTGGTCAATGTTTACTTCTCTGCAAACAACTTAAACAGATGTTCTGGTCATTATCACGCTGCTGTGGGTGGGTTGTTAGCGTGAGTAAGTTAGCTGCCAGATTTCTCACATGTCAATAATACCTCTTAGACTGCAAAGTCCGTCAGGAAATTGGATACTGCAAATGGTACCATTTAAATCCTTTCTTTCACACACAGAAACTCTTCCTTGCAAATCCCAGCCTCCATTGCCAATTGTTATACTCAGAAAACATTTACAGCTTCCTCTTTCAGTCATTCCTTGGGCATGCATTAGTCTTCCGTGAGGTACATTGAAGTTTTCAACTACATTTAGGAGCACGATACAAGCGCAATTCTTTTCTTGTCCTAATTCATTTATGTGCATACGTTTTCATCCATCGCCCTGGCCTCAGAAGGAAATTAAACAACGTCCTTGCATAGTAACTGAAGAAAGTAAGCGGTAAATGTGAAGGCCTCAGAGCAGGTAATTGCATTAGAAGCAAGTAAGTTTAGAGATATCCCACACTGTGAGAACAGATCCCCTTGTCCATTCATCCCTCCCAGCGCTTACCCTTGCAAACAGAACAAGTGCTACACATGCCCATACACCCACTTCCTCACCTCCATCCAGGGCCCCCAAACAGTTCTTCCAGGTGAGGCAACATTTTGCCTGTACATCTGTTGGGGTTGTCTATTGTGTCTGGTACTAGCCTCTTCTATATTGGTGAGACCCATCATAAATTGGGTCAGCAAACACCTCTGCACCATCCCCCACAAGTGGTACTTCCTGGTAACTAAAAAAGTTTAATTCCTATTCCCATTCTCATTCTGACATGTTAATCCATGATCTCCTCTTGTGCCAAGATGAGGCCACCCTCAAGGTGGAGGAGCAACGCCTTGTATTCCATCTGGGTAGCCTCCAACATGATGGTATAAATATTGGTTTCTCCTTCCAATAAACAAATTTCTCCCCCCCCCCCCCCGTTCTCCACTCTGATATTTTACTTCTTCTCACCTGCCTATTACTTCCCTCTGGATCCCCTCCTTCCCTTTCTCCTACTATACATTCTCCTCTCCTATCAGATTCTTTTTTCTCCAGCCCTTGACCTTTCCCCACCTGGCTTCACCCATCACCTTCCAGCCAGACTCTTTCCCTCCTCCCCACCTTTATATTCTGGCATCTTCCCTCTTCCTTCTCAGTCCTGAAGAAGGGTCTCTGCACGAAACGTTGACTGTTTATTTATTTCCATAGATGCTGCCTGACCCGCTGAGTTCCTCCAGAATTTTATGTGTATTGCTCTGGATTTCCAGCATCTGCAGACCTTCTCATGTTTGTGATTCACTAAATAACTTTAGCTACAAGCTGTAGCTATGAGGGGAAGAACAGATGTGGAGAGAGCGAGCAGTTTCAAGTTTCTAGGTGTCAAGATCTCTGAGGATCTAACCTGGTCCCAATGTACTGATGCAGTTATGAAGAAGGGAAGACGGCGGTTATTAGGAGTTTGAAGAGATTTGGGATGTCAACAAATACACTCAAAAACTTCCATAGATGTACAGTGGAGAGCATTCTGACAGGCTGCATCACTGTCTGGTATGGGGGGGGGAGGCTACTGCACAGGGCCAAACGAAGCTGCAGAGGGTTGTAAATTTAGTCGGCTCCATCTTGGGTACTAGCTTACAACGTATCCAGGACATCTTCAAGGAGCAGTGTCTCAGAATGGCAGCATCCATTATTAAGGACCTCCAGCACCCAGTACAGGTGGAATGTCTCCTGACATAAGTGGAACGGAACCACTGATTACTGCCATTGTCTCTTGGAGAAGGAATTGTGTATTGAGTACTGTACTATTCATTGAAACCCCTCAGGGGACAACCAGAGTGGTCTGGTTGAGGGATTGCATCATCCCAACCTGATTGACATCTGAGCCCCTGTGAGTCAGGATAAAAGGAGGGTCTGGGGGAACAGCCCTCAGACGCACCAGGAGAAACGCTAGAAATCCAGTGACAGCGTTTTATAGCAAAAGCCGGTGGGAGTTCGAGTGCGTCCTCCCTTGCCTGGGTGGCGGGCTCATCACGGAAGAACGGTTTAGCTAAAGGAGAGGTCACACTTGAACGGCCACGACAACGAGACACCTGACGGATCGAAATCATAAAGGAAAGTCGGCAAGTTTTTCTCTATCTCTCTCTCTCCAACAATTGCAACACAGCGACAACCAAATGAAGGCAGCTTGTGGAACTACAGTGAACTGTATATTTCCATCGGACAATTCATTATCCCCTAGACAATGATAGAGCTTATTTCTTATTGATTATTATTATACCCGCACTTTTAGGTTTAGTATTGACGACGTATATTATCTGTATATTTGCATTGATATTATTTTTGTGTATTTTTACTAATAAATACTGTTAAAAATAGTATCATCAGACTCCAACGGACGTCTCTATCTTTGCTGGTAAGTAACCCAGTTACGGGGTTCGTAACACATGTCATACATGGTTTTCTGGTACAGGCGTGGGTCACCAGACTTGAATGCCACAGATCTAGCCTTCAGCAGACAACGTACCTCCTGGTTCATCCACGGCTTTTGGTTTGGGAATGTGCAGTAAGTCTTTGTGGGCACACACTCATCCACACAGGTTTTAATGAAATCGGTAACAACTGCAGCATACTCACCCAGGTTCAAAGATGAATCCCTGAATACAGTCCAGTCCACTGATTAAAAACAATCCTGTAGGCGCTCCTGTGCTTCCCTTGTCCAGACCTTCTTGGTCCTCACTGCTGGTGCTGCAGTCTTCAGTCTCTGCCTATACTCAGGGAGTAGAAGTACAGCCAGGTGATCAGACTTCCCGAAGTGAGGGTGTGGAATAGCACAGAAGGCATTCTTTATGGTGTGTAGCAATGATCCAGTGTGTTGTTTCCTCTGGTATTGCAAGTGTGTGGTGAATTACATATACCTGTCTGGACTGCTCCTGTGGCTCCTCCCACAGACCCCTGTATAAAGGCGATTGAGGCCTGAGCCCGGCCTCATTCTCCAGGATGTAGTGTTGTTCATTCTTCCAGTCAATAAAAGCCGATATCTCGCTTCTTACGTCTCAGAGTGAGTTATTGATGGTGCATCAATTTTATTGACTGGAAGTTAAAACATGGAAACCGTTTTACGTCCGGAAAAATTGGATTTGGACCCCCAAGACCCTGAAGCAGCTCTTGCCTTTGAACTCTGGCTTGCATGCTTCCAATCATACTCGGAGGAGGTTCGTGCAACTGACCCCGCTGTTAGGCACAGAATTCTCCTCTCGAGAGTCGCCCCAAAAGTTTATTCATTCATCAGGGACCTCTCGACCTACGAAGGGGGCGCTTGACGCCCTCAAAAGACAGTACCTGCGGCCGGTGAACGCTGTCTACGCCAGACATCGCTTGGCCACGTGTAGACAGCGCCCTGCGGAGTCGTCCGCCGAATTTCTCTGAGCTCTACAGGCACTCGTGCGGACTTGTGACTGCAAAACGCTCACGGCGGAACAGCATGCGGAACTCTTGGTACGAGACGCCTTTGTGACCGGAATTAGGTCAGTGTTTGTGTGCCAGCGGCTGCTGGAAAAGGCTGATCTGACCTTACGCTCAGTGATCGAGACGGCTGATATGCTGGAGGCTGCTCTGCACAACGCTGATGCTGTCCAGCTGCGCGATTCACCGCCGGTTCCATGAACACCTCCGACTCCGCCGCCACCGGTTCCCGCGAGCAAATTCGCCAACGCCACTGCCAGTCGCGGTTCCACGCACTCCCCGAACTCAACCAAGCGAAAGCTGTGTTATTTCTGTGGGCTTGAGAAACATCCTCGAAACCGTTGCCCAGCTCGAGAAGCGTCCTGCTGCAGCTGCGGAAAACCGGGCCATTTCGCCAGAGCCTGTAAGTCTAAACCGCGCACGGGGTTGAGCAGCGCTGCGTTTGAGAGGTGGGGGCCACCATCTTCCATGCCCGGATGTGGGCGGCCATCTTTGCCGGCGTCACCATGCCCCGCCACCGACTCTCCGGTGTTTACTGGGCACCAAGACGGCATTTCAACTCTGGCCACCGTAACCCTCGACCAAAGTGCTCTGCACCAGCTCGCAAGGTCAATGATGGACAGCTTGGTGGAGGGACACAGGACTAGCTGCCTGTTTGACACGGGCAGCATTGAGAGTTTTATTGACCCGGACACAGTGAAACGCTGTGGACTCGTGACACGGCCATTAAGTCACAGGATCACCTTGGCTTCTGGGTCGCATTCCGCAGACATCCGGGTGGGTTGTGTAGCGACATTGGTGGTGCAAGGCACAGAATATCGGGACTTTGCGTTACTGGTCATGCCTCGACTGTGCGCACCTGTGCTATTGGGGCTGGACTTCCAGAGCCATCTCGAAAGTGTGACTATGGCATATGACGGGCCCCTCCCACCGCTCACTGTCAGGAATCCTCAGTTTGGTGGGACTTCGCCGTATACTCTGTTACCACACGCACATACACACCGAACCACACGTCCCGCCCAGCACCATGCCGATAGCTGTGCTACTGACACTACTTGCAGCCTCTCCACCCTCAAGATCCCTCCCCCATCGCTGTTCACCAACCTGACCCCCGACTGTAAACTGGTGGCGACTAAAAGCAGGAGGTACAGCGCAGGGGACAGGGCCTTCATTCAGTCAGAGGTGCAGCGGCTGCTCAGGGAGGGGATCATCGAGCCAAGCACAAGCCCTTGGCGGTCCCAGGTGGTTGTTGTTCGGACTGGGCAGAAAAATAGGATGGTTGTGGACTATAGTCAGACCATCAATAGGTTCACGCAGCTTGACGCGTACCCCCTACCCCGCATCGCGGATATGGTCAACCAGATAGCTCAGTACAAGGTGTACTCGACGATAGATCTGAAATCCGCTTATCACCAGCTCCCCATCCGCCCAGAGGACCGCCCCTACACCGCCTTCGAGGCGGGTGGCAGGCTCTATCACTTCCTACACGTCCCATTTGGTGTCACCAATGGTGTCTCACTCTTCCAGAGGGAAATGGACCGGATGGTGGACCAGTACAACCTGAAGGCCACATTTCCCTATCTGGATAACATCACCATCTGTGGTCGCGACTGGTCGGATCACGACGCCAACCTCCAACGATTTTTCCAAGTGGCCGAAGCTTTGAACCTTACTTATAACAGGGACAAGTGTGTGTTCAGAACCACCCGACTCGCTATCCTTGGGTATCTCGTGGAAAACGGGGTCATTGGCCCTGACCCCAACCGTATGTTAGAACTCCCTCTTCCCACCACTCTCAAAGCCCTCAGACGGTGCCTGGGTTTTTTTCCCTATTACGCCCAATGGGTCCCTCATTACGCAGACAAGGCCCGCCCCCTGGTCAAATCTACCACTTTTCCCCTCTCTGCTGAGGCCTGCGCGGCCTTCAGCTGCATTAAAGGGGACATTATCAAAGCAACGATGCATGCGGTGGACGAGACCATTCCCTTCCAAGTAGAGAGTGACACCTCCGATTTCGCGCTTACCGCTACCCTCAATCAGGAAGGCAGGCCAGTAGCATTCTTTTCTCGTACCCTTCAAGGCTCTGAACTTCGGCACTCCACGGTGGAGAAAGAAGCCCAGGCCATAGTGGAAGCTATTAGGCACTGGAGGCACTATCTCACCAGCAAAAGGTTCATCTTGCTGACCGACCAGCGCTCAGTTGCGTTCATGTTCAGCAACCAACAGCGGGGCAAAATCAAAAATGATAAAATTTTGCGGTGGAGAATAGAACTCTCCACCTACAATTATGATATCCTGTACCGGCCTGGCAGACTCAATGAGCCCCCTGATGCCCTATCCCGGGGAACGTGTGCTAGCGCACAGCTCGACCAGCTGTATGCCCTTCATGCACATCTTTGCCATCCGGGGGTCACCCGACTTTACCATTTCGTTAAAGCCCGGAACCTGCTGTACTCCCTGGAGGACATCAGGATGATGACCAGGGACTGCCAAATCTGCGCTGAGTGCAAACCGCACTTCTACCGTCCTGACACGGCACAACTTGTCAAGGACACCTGCCCCTTTGAGCAACTGAGTGTTGACTTTAAGGGCCCCCTTCCCTCCACCGACCGCAATGTCTATTTTCTCAATATTATTGACGAGTACTCGCGATTCCCCTTTGCCATTCCCTGCCCTGACACCACTACCACGTCCGTCATAAAAGCCCTGCACCAGCTCTTCACTCTGTTCGGATATCCCTGCTATATCCACAGTGATAGAGGGTCCTCCTTTATGAGTGACGAGCTGCGCCAGTACCTGCTGGCTAGGGGCATTGCTACTAGTCGAACCACGAGTTACAATCCCCAGGGGAATGGACAGGTGGAGAGGGAGAATGCCACAGTGTGGAAGGCCACACTTTTAGCCCTTAAGTCAAAAGGGTTGCCGGTCTCTCGATGGCAGGAGGTCCTCCCTGAGGCACTCCACTCTTTCCGCTCCCTGTTCTGTACGTCCACCAATGCCACCCCTCACGAACGCCTATTCTCTTTTCCCAGGAAGTCTGTCACTGGGACCACCCTACCAGTTTGGCTGACATCCCCGGGGCCAGTGCTGCTACGAAAACATGTGAGGAGTAATAAATACTCCCCGCTGGTCGAGAGGGTTCACCTTCTGCATGCTAACCCCCAGTATGCCTACGTGGTCTTACCTGATGGGCGGGAGGACACGGTCTCTGTCCGCGACCTGGCACCCGCAGGAGCAGCAGACCACTACCCCGTACACTCCACGGTAACTATGAACCCTGTACCCGAGGTGACACCGCGCACACCGAGCCCTACACAGACTCCTCACGACGCTCATGTACCAGGCATCTCGTACGCGTATATTCCGGGCGCCTCGCATACACGTGAGGGATCCCTGACACCTCCAGTTAGGCCAGAACCAGCGCAACCTCCGGCACCTGTGCAATCACCACCACCGGCACTGGTGCAATCACCGCCGGTGCTACGTAGATCGCAGCGACAGATTCGACCACCTGATAGACTTAACCTGTAAATATACTTGTCAGAAACTTCGCCACCTGGGGACTCTTTTTAAAACAAAGTGGGGGTGAATGTGGTGAACTACATATACCTGTCTGGACTGCTCCTGTGGCTCTTCCCACAGACCTCTGTATAAAGGCGATTGAGGCCTGAGCCCGGCCTCATTCTCCAGGATGTAGTGTTGTTCATTCTTCCAGTCAATAAAAGCTGATATCTCGCTTCTTACGTCTCAGAGTGAGTTATTGATGGTGCATCAAAGTGACCTATTGATGGTAGTTGCTTAGTGATTTTTTTCAGACTGGCCTGGTTAAAATCTCTCAAAACAATGGTGAAGGTGTTAGGATGTGCTGTTTTGTGCATATTGATCCCATTGCTCAGATCATCTAAAGCCTGATTGACATTGGCCTGAGGTGGAATGTAAACTGCTACCAAAATGACCCCGGAGAACTCCGATGGTAGGTAAAAAGGACTGCATTTAACTGCTAGATATTCCAGGTCTGGTGAGCAGAATTGGGACAGCACCAAGAAGAGTTGATCATGAGGCATTGTCCTCCACCTCTGCGTTTGAGAGACTCTGTAGATCTATCCTGATGGTGTATAGTAAACCTGTTGATCTGAATTGCTGCATCCGGTGCAGAAGGGGTTAACCAGGACTCTGTGAAACAAAGGACACATGCAGTCCTAATGTCCTTCTGATTCAGCACCCTGGCTCTGAGATCCCCATTTCCTTAAACGCACTTGTAACCCCGATCTACAGCCAACAGGCATAGTTGTTTCTGTGAGTTTTAAGCAGCGATTGTTCATTTAAACACATTAAGACATCTTTGTTGACTGTACTGACCTTGGAAGTAGTTGTGCTTTTAGCTGTATCAGGCTGAAATGAAAATATTTAATCGTATCCATTGAGAGTACTGTAGCTACTCGAGTTGCCCCTAGGCACCCTGGAAGTACATTCACTGTCAGTAAGTTTACTTCAATCAAAAAGTTACTTTGAAATACAAAGAGTGTCACAGTCTTTGTTCCAACTCTATATATTAAATGCCTTTTGATTTCAGGGCCTATCTCTGAAGCATGATGTTCCTTAATGCAGTAGGCTGCAAGCATCACTAAGATTTTCAACATATAAGCCACCTTTCTTCTTATCATGCAAATTATAATTGATCATTAATTGTATCTAGCAATAGACGCATATTGTACAGCCACTAACTTTAGTAGCTTATAACCTGTTGTATCTTTTCTATGATTAAAATAATCTGAAGCCTCTTTTCACAGAACATAACTAAGATCAAACATCATTTGATGCAGTAAAAGAATGTATTTATAGTACAGTGTACATTATAGTACCTACATTCCAATCCCTTCTACATAAAAGTGAACTGGTAGTCTAATTTCAACTTTGAAGTGGAGTTAGATAATGAGGATAATAAATTAATAGAAAGGCTTATTAATCTCAGAGTATCAAGATGAGAAAAATTTTGAATTATGTGGGCAAAGTGAGTAACTGGAAAACATACCTTGTTTTATCACAAAATAGATTGTACATTATTCATAATGTCTGACTCATAACGTACCTCTTTTCTGAAACACTATATTCCCTCCCACAGCAAACATCACTGTCTATTTTCTTTTTGTGAGTACAGTCGGCCCTCCTTATCCGTGGGGGATTGGTTCTGGGACCCCCCGCGGATACCACAAAACGCGGATGCTCAAGGCCCTTATTTAACCTGTCTCAGTGCGGTGGACATTAGAACCCGGCAGTACAGCTCTGAATCTGCAGTGTTTCTGTTCATGAAAATAATGATGATCACGATTGGAAATAAAGTGGAAGTTTTAAAGTGATCTGAAAGAGGTGAAACGCCATCGGTCATTGGAAAAGCGTTAGACTACAGTCGGTCAACAATCAGAACAATTTTAATGGAGAACGTGAAAGGCCCTGCTCCGATAAAAACTACAATTATTACTAAGCAATGCAGTGGTTTAATTATTGAAATACATACTTTTCTAGTGTTTTATATGCATAGAACAGTAAAATATATACTATATACTAAGACAAAAGTATGACTAACTGACGCTAAATAATACCGGATGTACCTGTTCCGACTTCAAATCCGACTTAAAGATGGACTCAGGAACAGAACTCGTTCATAACCCGAGGACTGCTTGTATTTTAAAATCATCTCTAGATTACTTATAATACCTAATACAATGTAAATGCTATGTAAACAGTTGTTATACTGTATGGTTTAGGGAATAATGACAAGAAAAAATAGTCCGTACATGCTCAAACAACGAGTGCTGGAGAGAGAACTTCTGGCTTTTCCCAATCCATAGTTGGTTGAATCCGCACATGTGGAACCTGCGGAAAAGGAGGGCCGACTGTGGATTGATGATGCCTCACCATCAAATTTCACCCAGCAGAGGATTATTACTTTCTTCACACTTGTGCTGTGATACATAAGCAAATTTTATTACTAGTTGCAGGAGTAATCTTCACAGTCCCACGATGAGAAAAAGTCCACTTTTGAACAATGATATCAGCAACAGATATGGCTGTCTTAAATTTTTAAAAACTTCGTTTAGTTGATTTAGTATCAATGTACATCCTGAAATTCTTGTTCTTTGCAGACATCCACGAAAACAGAAGAGTGCCCCAAAGAATGAGTGACAGTAAAAATGTTCGAACCCCAAAGCCCCCCACTCACCCCTCATGTACAAGCAGCAGCAAAGCAACAACCTCTCCTCCCCTTCATCAAAAAAAACATCAGCACCCTTCACTAAGAAAGACACGATACAACAAAACTAATTAATCACAGAACAATTTGACACATCACAGGCTCTCTCTCTCTCTCTCTCCCCCTAATAAAGTGAAAAAGAGGTGTTCCCTTTCGCAGCAAGAGGAGAGATATAACAAAACAACCTGCTGACTTACGGTGTTAAAAGTCTGTCACGCTGCTTTTTTCCCCCGAGTTCTCCGACTCGAGATTCAGCAATAACCGAGAGAGAGAGAGAGAGAGAGAGAGAGAGAGAGCACAATTCGTCGAGTACAGAGCCTCCGACAGCTGAGCCGCTGCTCTCGATGTTCCATTTCTCTCCCACAATGCTTCAGTTTGCTGCACCGGCATGGATTCAGCCCATCCACAGAGCCGCGAATCCTTAGAACCCCGATGGCATGCTAGTCTTCAAGGCCACATCCTTGGGATTTGAAAAAGTGGCCAGCCGTGAGCCCTCGGGAGTGGGTCACACCACTGCAAAGAGCAGAAGTCTGAGTCAGGGTCTTCAACAGAACCCCATCAACCCTGAAAAAATTAAACTGTTTTTGCAGGTGAGCTCGAAGGAGTTGCCATTGAGCGCCATCATAACACTGCCTCCCACCTACATGCCTGAGTTAGCAAAGTAGGCATGTAATCATCATTACAAGAAAAAAAAAGCTCACTGCCAGTTTGTGCACAGTTAGCATTAACTATTAGTGTTAATGATTAACTTACAGGACTAGCAGCCAACATCTTGGACTGTTAGTGCAAAGACAAGAGACTAAATCCCACCGTGACACCTAAAATATTTAATTTCAAGTCATTAAATAAAGCCTGGAATCAAAGTTAGCCTCAGTAATGGTAACCTGGAGACTCTTGGATTGTCATAAAAACCCATCTGGTTAATTACTGTTCTTCCTCTGGGAAGAAATCTGCTCTCTTTATCTGGACTAGTCTATAGGTGACGCCAGGTCTGATTGACTAACTGTTTCATTGGTTCAGGGCAATATCGCAGTGTGGGCAATAAAAGCCAGTATTTTCAGCAAAGTTCACATCCCATGAATGTACTGTATAACACATGGCTATTAATGATGTTGGCTGGGAAATGAGATTGACCACGATCCAACTCAGCACCACAACAGTTCCTTGAATAATACTTTGGTTAAAGAACGATTCTGACAGTGCGATACCATTCTCACTTCTGCATTGGAGCAGTAGCTTGAATATTGTATCAGGATACTAAACTCTGACTTGTACCCATGACCAAAGTGAATTGGGGTTAAGTGTCCAACTTACTGAGTCAAATTAACCTCATGTCTGAGTGATATTAACACAGTATTACTTCATATTTGGTAAAACCCAATATTCATTATTTCAGTTTTTGTGTTACCATAAATCTCTCATTCATGAATGTCACCTGCAATGTTCTGTCTGCTGTCAATTGTCCGTTTCTTCTTTTCCTTTTTTCCCTCTCACTATTTCTAAGCACATTTTACACTGCTATTGATGTTAGCTTTAGCATGAAGTGATTTCATCTCAAAGTTCAAAGTAAATTTAATTATCAAAATACATATATGTCACCATATTCAACCCTGACATTCATTTTCTTGTGGGCATATTCAACAAATCTATGGAAAGGTAACTATAACAGAATCAATGAAAGACCCCCCAGCTAGGGCATTCAACAGAATGCAGAAGATAACTAATTCGCAAATGCAAATATAAATAAATAGCAATAAATAATGAGAACACGAGATGAAGAGTCCTTGAAAGTGAGTCCATTGATTGTGGGAACATTTCAATGATGGGCAAATGAAGTTATCCCCTTTTTGTTCAAATCCTGATGGTTGAGGGGTAGTAGCTGTTCTTGAATCTGCTGGTGTGTGTCCTAAGGTTCTTGTACCTTCTTCCTAATGGCAGCAGCGTGAGAAGAAAACGATATGTATCCCTTATGATGGGCACCGCTTCCCTACAATAGCATTTCATATAGATGTGCTCATTGGTTGGGAGGACTTTACCCGTGGTGGTCTGGGCTGAATCCACTACTTTTTGATTTTCTATTCTCAAATTGGTCTCTTAACTGAAAGTAATTTTGCTAAACTGCACATTTCCAGGGCTATTCAGGAAAGGCAGAAGAGATAAAAGTTACAAGCATGAAAGTTACTTTTAAGGTATTTGTTTAAATGTATAGTTTTCAATCATAGTAAATGTGGTAAAATTTCCTCGTGATCAATAAATTGTGTTTGGAACTTTATATTTCCTTTGTAACCCCAGGTGAAGTTGAGAAACTTGAGGCCATAGATTATACAAAAGGTTTAAATTCCAGTCTATAATAATCTGGTATATGCCACAAGCATTGAGTAAATTTATTGTGTGCGAGGAAATTCTTGGAGCCAGGAAGGAAGTTAAGGAAAATGTATGGGAAAAGCTTTGTGAAAAAATATTTTAATGTGTATTTTCATTTCAGACATTAAGCAATCTACAGTTATTCTCACCTACCCTATAATCAAAATAAAATATTTGGAATTCAATGTTGAAACACCAATGCAAACACTTCATTAAAAAATAATTTTTTTACATTCTCCCTACTTTTATGAAATTTCTGAAAATAATCTTGCATCCTTACCAAGGGCATTATAATTGAGTTTTGTTTTGTTCCCTGTACTTGGATCTCCTGTTGAGCTTGGACCAAATGTTACAGGGAGTTTTTATACCCAGTGACATATTCTGGATGAACAATATATTATTTGGCCCAAAACGTCAACAATACTCTTTTCCATAGATGATGCCTGGCTTGCTGAGTTATTCCAGTATTTTGTGTGCGTACTGTTATCATGGCAGTTACAGTTTTCCAATATGCACAATATCCAAAATCCATTGTGACAACTCTTGTACATGTACTCATGACATTTATGACACAATACAAATCTTCAAAATTAAGTTAGTATCATTTTGTTTTTATTTGCTGTAAATTAAAAGGTTAATGTAAAAGCATATTTGTTACTTTGTTTGATAGTGAACTTACCTGAGCCAGGATATATCACAAAGCCATCAGTTCAGCTGTTTATTACTTCCTACTCAGCAATGGTTCACCAAGAGAGCAGGGAACTTAACACTGAAAGTGCTGGAGATACTCAGCTGGTCAGGCGGTATCTGTGAAGAGAGAAACGGTGTCAATTTCAGGTCATAAGCTTTCTTCAGAACTAGGAGAGGTGAGTGAAGCACAGGTTTTAAGAAGCAGGGATAAAAGGAGAAGGGGAAGGCAGATAAAAGGCGAGTTGGTGATGGAAAAACTGAATGCCAAAAAGTAAAGGAAAACTGGAGGGAACTAATACACTTGGGAACAAATAAAGGAACAAAAGATGGGTCTGAAAGAGACATATGTGGAAAAAGCATTATCACAATCTGTTGTTACCAAACAAAAATGAAACAGACACTGGGTCTCTGAAATGAAAAACAACTCAGTAATTACTTGTTATTTTGAAATTACTGGTCACAATGTTGACTTGAATCATGCAATCTTCTGGATTTAATCATTAAATAAAATAGCATCAAGGGACTTTTATAAACAAAAGGGAAGTTGGAGATCAGGCACAGGTCAGCCATGAAGTAGTGAAGTGGTCCAGCAGGTTTCCAATGTCACAATAACACAAGAGATTCTGCAGGTGGTGAAAACCCTGAGCAACACACATAAAATTCTGGAGGAACTCAATGAGTCAGGCAGCATCTATGGAGCGGAAGAAACAGTTGATGTTCGGGCCAAGACTCTTCATCGTGACTGGAAAGAAAAGGGGCAGAGGCAGGTATAAGGAAGTAGGGGTGGGGGAAGAGTACAAGCTGGCAGAAAAGGTGAGTGGGAGAGCAGGGTTGCAGTAAGAAGATGGGAGGGGATAGTTGTGCTGAAGGAGAAGTATAATAGGAGATGACAGTACACCATGAAATAAAGGAAAGGGAGAGAGGAACCAGAGGGAGGTGATGCACAGGTGAGAAGAAAAGACGCGTTGAGAGGTTACCAAAATGAAGAATGGAAAAAGAGGGAAGGGGCAGAATAATTACCAGATATTAGAGAAGTAGGTGTTTATGCCATTAGGTGGAAGACTGTACAGAATATGAGGCATTGCTCCTTCAACATAAGTTTGGGCTCATTATGACAGTAGAGAGGCCAATGGACCTTAATCATCAGTGAGACCTGATACAAACTGTAAACTGCTTTGTCAATCTATCAGCTGCAAAAAGCACAATCTCCCGTGGCTACCTATTTCAATTTGACTTCTTATTCCCATTCTGTCCGTGGCCATGATGAGACCTTAAGATCATAAGAGTTTAAGAAATAGAAGCAGAATTAGGCCATTTGGCCCATCAAGTCTGCTCCACCATTTTGTCATAGCCAATCCAATTTTCCTCTCAGCCCGAATCGCCTACCTTCTCCCTGTATTCCTTCATGCCCTGCCCAATCAAGAATATTCAAGAGACTACAGGCTCGGAGCCATCAAACGTTCTTCATACGACAGGCCATTCAATCATGGAATAGTTTTCTTGAACCTCCTCTGCACCTTCTCCAGTTTCAGCACATCCTTATCTCAGAAAGGGACCCAAAACTGCTCACAATACTCCAAGTGTGGTCTCACCAATGCCTTATAAAATCTCTATATTATATCCTTGCTTTTATATTCTAGTCCTCTTGAAATGAAAGCTAACATCACATCTGCCTTCCTCACCACAGACTCAACCTGCAAATTAACCTTTAGGGAATCTTGAACAAGGATTCCCAAGTCCCTTTGCACCTCAGATTTTTGTATTTTCTTTCCATTAGAAAACACACAACCCTTTAACTTCTTCTACCAATGTGCATGACCATACACTTCCCAACACTGTATTCTAACTGCCATTTCTTTGCCAATTCTGCTAATCTGTCTAAGTCCTTCTGTAGCCTCTCTACTTCCACAAAACTACCTGCTCCTCCACCTATCTTCATATTGTCTACAAATTTTTCAACAAAGCCGTTAATTCCATCATCCAAATCATTGATGTATACTGTAATGTAAAAGGAATCAGTCCCTACACCGACCCTTGTGGAACATTACTAGTCACCAGTAGCCAGTCAGTAAAGGCTCCCTTTATTCCCACTCTTTTCCTCCTGCCAATCAGACAAGGCTTTATCCATGTCAGAATATTTTCTGTCATACCATGGGCTCATAGCTTGTTAAGCAGCCTCGTGTGGCACCTTATCAAAGGCCTTCTGAAAATCCAATACACAACATCAACTGATTCTCCATTGTCTATCCTGCTTGCTCTTTCTTCAAAGAATTCCAACAGATTTGTCAAGCAAGATACTCCTTTGAAACCATGCTGACTATGGCCTATTTTGTCATGTAACTCCAAGTACCCTGATACCTCAGCTTTAACAATTGACTCCAACATCTTCCCAACCACTGAGGTCAGACTAACAGGCCTACAGTTTCCTTTCTTCTGCCTTTTTTCCTTCTTGTAGAGTAGAATGATATTTACAATTTTCCAGTCTTACAGAACCATTCCATAATCTAGTGATTCTTGAAAGATCATTATTAATGTCTCCACAATCTCTTCAGCTTCCCCTTTCAGAACTCTGGGGTGTGCACCAACTGTTCTAGGAGCCTTGTCTATCTTCAGATCTTTCAGTTTCCAAAGAACCTTCTCTCTAGTTATGGTAACTTCACACACTTCATAATCCCTGATACATGGAACTTCTACCATACTGCTAGTGAATTCCATCGTGAAGACCGATGGAAAATAATTCTTCAGTTCATCCGCCATTTTGTTGGCTGCCATTACGACCTCTCCAGCATCTTTTTCCAGTGGTCTGTTATCCACTCTAGTCTCTCTTACACTTAATGTATCTGAAGAAACTTTAGGTATCCTTTTTAATATTATTGTCTAGCTTACTTCTGCATTCCATCTTTACCTTCATAATGACTATTTTAGTTGCCTTCTGTTGGTTTTAAACATCTCGCAATCCTCTAACTTCCCACTATTTTTGCTCTATTAAATTCCCTCTCTTTGACTCCTATGTTGGTTTTGACTTCTCTTGTTAGCCACAGTTGTGTCATTTTGCCATTAGAATATCTCTTTGGGATGTGTATATCCTGTGCCTTCCGTATTGCTTCCAGACACTCCAGCCACTGCTGCTTGGCTGTTATCCCTGCCAGTGTTCTTTTCCAATCAACTCTGACCAACTCCCTCTCATGTTTCTATAATTCCCTTTACTCCACTGTAATGCTGTACATCTGACTTTAGTTTTTCCTTCTCAAATTTCAAGGTGAATTCGATATTATGATATTACCTTAAGCCCTCTAATCAATTCTGATTCATTGCACAACACCCAATCCAGAAAAGCTGATCCTCTAGTGGGCTCAATCATGAGCTGCTCTAAAAAGTCATCTCATAGGCGTTCTAGAAACTTCCCTTCCTGGAACCTGCACCATCCAAATTTTCCCAAATCACATGCATATTAAAGTCCCACAAGACTATTGTAACATTGCCCTTTTGGCATGCATTTTCTACCTCCTGTTGTAAATTGTAGGCTGGTCACTAATCAAAGCTCTATTATGCTGCCTTTTACCCTCGCTTAGTGGGCTTGATTGAACTACCCTCCTCTGCAAACTTCTGCTGTCCAGATTGACTGCTGGTCAAAGGTCTATGAGGCTAAAGTCAGGATGGAGGAGCAACACCTCGTAAACCTCCAATTTAATGGTATGTACACTGATTTCTCAAACTTCCTGTAATTTCTTCCTTCCACCCTCCTCTCTTTTCCATTCCCCATTCTGGTTATCCTCTCTTCCCTTCTCTTCTCCTCAACCCATCCATCACCTTCCTCTGGTTCTCCTCCTCCTTTCTTCTATTCACTGTCCTCTCCTATTAGATTTCTTCTCCTTCTTCTTTCCCATACCTCTTCCATTTATCCCCTCCCAGATTCGTACATCATCCCTCTCCCCCACCCATCCACATTCCTCCTTATTTGGTCTCACTTGTACTTCTTCCCTTCCTTCATCCTCTTTTTCTGGCTTCTGACCCTTTATTTCCCATTCCAGATGAAGGACCTTGGCCTGAAACATCAATTGTTTATTCCCCTACATAGATACTGCTGACTTGCTGATTTCCACCAGCATTGTGTGTGTGTTGTCCAATGTTAGAATGCAATGTATGTCCAGAGGTTGGTCCATAGTGGTGGTTCCTGCATATGGTGCTGCTGAATGATAAATTGTGCTACTGAGATGTTTTAGTTTAAGAAATTATGATTGGAGTTTACTTTCTTTAAACAATTTTTGTGAACTTAGTCTGCTTGATAGACAGCAGCAGTATTCGTGCTCTGATCTGTGGTAATTAGGCTGTAATAATAGGGCTAGGAGTTCAAAGCAAGAGGTTTGGTTGGGCGAAGTGTTTTAACAATGCATGAGTCCACCCATGCTAAAGAGCAGCTGGATCTGGGCAGAAAGGGGGTTGGTGGGAGGAGATGAGAAGGAATTTTAATTGGGTCAAGGGCTATGATTGGCCTAGGATACGCCAGAGGTCATGACTGGGTGCAGATACTTCAGGAGTGCAATTGGCTAGGGATGAACCAGGGTTACAGCCAGGCCAGGGATTTGCTGTGGGCCATAATCAGATCCTAGGGAAGCAATGGCAGACATTTTTAATGCAATAAAATTCACAGAGGAAAGAGTGAGCAATTTATAAAACACAAGAATGGGTTGCCAGTGACTTCCCTTTAGTTGCCCAGAATTGCTTGCTTTTCACATGCCGTAAATTATAAAGGACACACACTGTCACCTTGTGATCCATTTTCCCTCGTGAAGCAATTATAACAGCAGCATGTGATGATATCGTCACGCCTGAAGTAAGTTGAGAATGAAACCTCTGCAGAGGTGAATCATGATAGGAAATGTTCAGCCCAATCTCTTGTCCCAGACTCCGGCAAAATTCGCTTTCAATGTGCAATTCATGGACAACACATGGGAGCAACTGAGTCCAGTTTTTACGCTTTAGTGTCAAATCCTGTGTATGAGATTATTTTTGGATTACCCAGTTGCTCTGTATCACTGCACCTTTCAGATAATTATTCAGTAATCATTATGTTGATGATTTTCTACTGTAAAACCCCAAACCTAGATACCTAGAGAGACCGAGACATACAGATTAAAACTCACTCATATCCCCTTTTGTTAATGGTATGAACTTCCAGCTCCTATCATTTTGCACATGTAGGTTGGACGTTGCCTACTGGATATGTTGGATTCTCCTGTATGCTGGTTCTTTGAGCACAAAAGCAGCTGTTTCCCTTAAGCTTGGTTGCTATAAAGAATTGTGTTTTGAACAGGAAATGTTTCTTAGCAATGTTTCTGATATCAAGCGAAGTAAAAGCAGGAGACTGAAATCAACTTTGTCAAATGATCCTTTCATGGATTTTACGTTGACCTTTTAGATATAGTCAGCACCAGTATGGTATCAAGCCCCATGGAGCAGAAGGTCTCAGAGTCAACTCCCAGACTGTGTAGAGTTAGCTGAACAAAGGGCACATCAATTAACCAGCACTAAAAGGGGGAAATAAGCCAAGAGCTTTGTGTTCACTCCAGGGAGTGCTGCTGAAAAGTGCCAGCCTTTTGGCCTCAGCTGAGGACAGGATCAAAAAACACCAACGAGGATTAGTCTGCTGGAAAAATGTCATTTTTACATGAGTACCTCATTCAGAAGCAAAGCTGTCATAGTATTTCCCAAGCCAAGATTTTCTCTGAGCTGTTCTTGTTCCAGCTCCATATCCATAATTTACCTAAGGGATGGCAGAAGTTCACCTCAGAGTGACAGATGAGAGCAGTTTGGAGAACCTTACAAGGACATGTGATTCTTTCAACCACTTTAGCTAAAAGTTAAAAAAAAAAGACAGGAAATTGAGCATTCAACATATTACTCTTGGGGAACATCATTCTTGACAAGAAAATCTGAGCAACAATAGCATCAATTTCAGGCTTTAACCATTGCGAGCACTTGCTCATTTGGCTGAGGCAGCGAAAAGTTTAAAAAGAGCTCTGTGCCTTTCGGGGTTTTTCGGTGGGGGAGGTAGTGTTAAAGAAGCAGTGAGTCTGCAGAAGGACTTGGACAGATTGAGAGAATTGCCAAAGATATGACAGAACATAGTGTAGGGAAGCGTAAAGTCATGCATTTTGGTAGAAGGAATAAGGGCATAGACTATTTTCTACATGGGGAGGAAATGCAAAAATCAGAGGTGTAAAAGGACTTGGGAGTGCTTGTGCAGTATTCCATAAAAGTCAACTTGCAGGTTGTGTCAGTGGTAAGGAAGACAAATGCAATGTTACAATTAATTTTGAGATGACTACATTTTTGGTCAGACCACAATTGGAGAATTGTGAGTAGTTTTGGGCCCTTTTTCTAAGAAAAGATGTGCTGGCATTGGAGAGAGTCCAGAGGGTGTACACAAGAATGAAAGGGGTAATTTTTTAGGGGCATTTGATGGTTCTGGGCCTGTACTTGCTGCCGAGTTTAGGAGAATGAGAGGGGGAATCTCATTGAAACCCACCAAATATTGGGGTTATGGATAGAATGTTTCCTATAGTGGGGGAGTCTAGGACCAGAGGGCACAGCCTTGGATTAAAGGGACATTCGTTTAGAACAGAGATGAGTAGGTGGTAGATAGCCAGAGGGTAGATAACGAATCTGTGTAATTCATTGCCACAAATGGCTGTTGAGGCCAGGTCATTGGATATATTTAAAGAAGAAATTGATTGGTTCTTGATTAGGCTGGACTTCAAAAGTTATGGGGAGAAGGCAGGAGAATAGGGTTGAGAGGAATAATAAATCAGCTATGATGGAATGGTGGAGCAGACTCGATGGGGCAAATGGTCTAATTCTGCTCCTATATCTTGCGGTCTTATGTTTTAAGATCCCATAAGGAAAACTTTTGTCACAACTTGAGGAAACTTAAAGCTCAAAAAGGACCCCAGTAGAGTCTATAGGAGTACACATGCACATCATCCCCATCATGTCTACAGCAGATGAGTGCTGCAAATAACCAAGGTGATTTTCCATTATTTGTTCCAGAAAAAAAATGTGCCTATCTTCAGGAATAACTATCAGAATTCTGGGATACAGGTTTGAGGAACAATTGAAAAAGAAAAGGCTTCACTTAATGAAACACATTTTCAGAATACAAGGTTTGGGTGGTGAAGTCTCATCATTTCTTTCATTCTCCAGGGGAATAATATACCAGCCATTAAGCTACCAGAATGACATATAGAGATCTGGACCATTGATCCTGCAACATGAGTTTGAATCTCAAAATGCAACTGGAGATATTCAATTTAAGCAAATTAATAAATCTAGAATTTATTTATCGGCACCAAGAAATTACAGAGGAAAGAGTCTGTGATTTATAAAACACAAGAACCAAATTATTTTCCTTTTTTCTGCAGGTAAAATGATGTCAAATGTTTCCTTATTAGGTGAGTTGCAATGTCTTTACATTGCAGCTAATGTATTCTCCAGGATCATAGCTGAAGGCTTTCTATACAAAATAATTTACTCTCTTCGTGTCCAATGCAACACAACAGCACTGTTAGGTTCTCTGGTTTATTTGCCTAGCCAGTTCACAGTACAATACGAGCTCTTCCTCCACTCTCTTCATTCTTTGATGCAAGTTATTTGTCCAGAAATCTAATGGCTTGGCATTTGTTACACCATGCATAGCTGAAATGAAATCCAATTGATTGCTAGCTTTTGCTGCACATGATATCTCAGTGGGAAATGATTGTCCAGAATTTAATACTTAGATTCATGCTTTGAGCTGCACTGAGGCTGTGGCCTGGTCCAGCTGCTCTAGGCTCCGTGTCTGCAGGCCCCACCACGTTTGCTCCGCTCCGTGCTGAACTGAGGCCGAGGCAGTGGGCTACACTGGGCTCCGTGTCTGCAGGCCCCACCACGTTTGCTCCGCTCCGTGCTGAACTGAGGCCGAGGCAGTGGGCTACACTGGGCTCCGTGTCTGCAGGCCCCACCACGTTTGCTCCGCTCCGTGCTGAACTGAGGCCGAGGCAGTGGGCTACACTGGGCTCCGTGTCTGCAGGCCCCACCACGTTTGCTCCGCTCCGTGCTGAACTGAGGCCGAGGCAGTGGGCTACACTAGGCTCCGTGTCTGCAGGCCCCACCACGTTTGCTCCGCTCCGTGCTGAACTGAGGCCGAGGCAGTGGGCTACACTAGGCTCCGTGTCTGCAGGCCCCACCACGTTTGCTCCGCTCCGTGCTGAACTGAGGCCGAGGCAGTGGGCTACACTGGGCTCCGTGTCTGCAGGCCCCACCACGTTTGCTCCGCTCCGTGCTGAACTGAGGCCGAGGCAGTGGGCTACACTAGGCTCCGTGTCTGCAGGCCCCACCACGTTTGCTCCGCTCCGTGCTGAACTGAGGCCGAGGCAGTGGGCTACACTGGGCTCCGTGTCTGCAGGCCCCACCACGTTTGCTCCGCTCCGTGCTGAACTGAGGCCGAGGCAGTGGGCTACACTAGGCTCCGTGTCTGCAGGCCCCACCACGTTTGCTCCGCTCCGTGCTGAACTGAGGCCGAGGCAGTGGGCTACACTGGGCTCCGTGTCTGCAGGCCCCACCACGTTTGCTCCGCTCCGTGCTGAACTGAGGCCGAGGCAGTGGGCTACACTGGGCTCCGTGTCTGCAGGCCCCACCACGTTTGCTCCGCTCCGTGCTGAACTGAGGCCGAGGCAGTGGGCTACACTGGGCTCCGTGTCTGCAGGCCCCACCACGTTTGCTCCGCTCCGTGCTGAACTGAGGCCGAGGCAATGGGCTACACTGGGCTCCGTGTCTGCAGGCCCCACCACGTTTGCTCCGCTCCGTGCTGAACTGAGGCCGAGGCAGTGGGCTACACTGGGCTCCGTGTCTGCAGGCCCCACCACGTTTGCTCCGCTCCGTGCTGAACTGAGGCCGAGGCAGTGGGCTACACTAGGCTCCGTGTCTGCAGGCCCCACCACGTTTGCTCCGCTCCGTGCTGAACTGAGGCCGAGGCAGTGGGCTACACTGGGCTCCGTGTCTGCAGGCCCCACCACGTTTGCTCCGCTCCGTGCTGAACTGAGGCCGAGGCAGTGGGCTACACTAGGCTCCGTGTCTGCAGGCCCCACCACGTTTGCTCCGCTCCGTGCTGAACTGAGGCCGAGGCAGTGGGCTACACTGGGCTCCGTGTCTGCAGGCCCCACCACGTTTGCTCCGCTCCGTGCTGAACTGAGGCCGAGGCAGTGGGCTACACTGGGCTCCGTGTCTGCAGGCCCCACCACGTTTGCTCCGCTCCGTGCTGAACTGAGGCCGAGGCAGTGGGCTACACTGGGCTCCGTGTCTGCAGGCCCCACCACGTTTGCTCCGCTCCATGCTGAACTGAGGCCGAGGCAGTGGGCTACACTGGGCTCCGTGTCTGCAGGCCCCACCACGTTTGCTCCGCTCCGTGCTGAACTGAGGCCGAGGCAGTGGGCTACACTGGGCTCCGTGTCTGCAGGCCCCACCACGTTTGCTCCGCTCCGTGCTGAACTGAGGCCGAGGCAGTGGGCTACACTGGGCTCCGTGTCTGCAGGCCCCACCACGTTTGCTCCGCTCCGTGCTGAACTGAGGCCGAGGCAGTGGGCTACACTGGGCTCCGTGTCTGCAGGCCCCACCACGTTTGCTCCGCTCCGTGCTGAACTGAGGCCGAGGCAGTGGGCTACACTGGGCTCCGTGTCTGCAGGCCCCACCACGTTTGCTCCGCTCCGTGCTGAACTGAGGCCGAGGCAGTGGGCTACACTGGGCTCCGTGTCTGCAGGCCCCACCACGTTTGCTCCGCTCCGTGCTGAACTGAGGCCGAGGCAGTGGGCTACACTGGGCTCCGTGTCTGCAGGCCCCACCACGTTTGCTCCGCTCCGTGCTGAACTGAGGCCGAGGCAGTGGGCTACACTGGGCTCCGTGTCTGCAGGCCCCACCACGTTTGCTCCGCTCCGTGCTGAACTGAGGCCGAGGCAGTGGGCTACACTAGGCTCCGTGTCTGCAGGCCCCACCACGTTTGCTCCGCTCCGTGCTGAACTGAGGCCGAGGCAGTGGGCTACACTGGGCTCCGTGTCTGCAGGCCCCACCACGTTTGCTCCGCTCCGTGCTGAACTGAGGCCGAGGCAGTGGGCTGCACTGGGCTCCGTGTCTGCAGGCCCCACCACGTTTGCTCCGCTCCGTGCTGAACTGAGGCCGAGGCAGTGGGCTACACTGGGCTCCGTGTCTGCAGGCCCCACCACGTTTGCTCCGCTCCGTGCTGAACTGAGGCCGAGGCAGTGGGCTGCACTGGGCTCCGTGTCTGCAGGCCCCACCACGTTTGCTCCGCTCCGTGCTGAACTGAGGCCGAGGCAGTGGGCTACACTGGGCTCCGTGTCTGCAGGCCCCACCACGTTTGCTCCGCTCCGTGCTGAACTGAGGCCGAGGCAGTGGGCTGCACTGGGCTCCGTGTCTGCAGGCCCCACCACGTTTGCTCCGCTCCGTGCTGAACTGAGGCCGAGGCAGTGGGCTACACTGGGCTCCGTGTCTGCAGGCCCCACCACGTTTGCTCCGCTCCGTGCTGAACTGAGGCCGAGGCAGTGGGCTGCACTGGGCTCCGTGTCTGCAGGCCCCACCACGTTTGCTCCGCTCCGTGCTGAACTGAGGCCGAGGCAGTGGGCTACACTGGGCTCCGTGTCTGCAGGCCCCACCACGTTTGCTCCGCTCCGTGCTGAACTGAGGCCGAGGCAGTGGGCTGCACTGGGCTCCGTGTCTGCAGGCCCCACCACGTTTGCTCCGCTCCGTGCTGAACTGAGGCCGAGGCAGTGGGCTACACTGGGCTCCGTGTCTGCAGGCCCCACCACGTTTGCTCCGCTCCGTGCTGAACTGAGGCCGAGGCAGTGGGCTACACTGGGCTCCGTGTCTGCAGGCCCCACCACGTTTGCTCCGCTCCGTGCTGAACTGAGGCCGAGGCAGTGGGCTACACTGGGCTCCGTGTCTGCAGGCCCCACCACGTTTGCTCCGCTCCGTGCTGAACTGAGGCCGAGGCAGTGGGCTGCACTGGGCTCCGTGTCTGCAGGCCCCACCACGTTTGCTCCGCTCCGTGCTGAACTGAGGCCGAGGCAGTGGGCTACACTGGGCTCCGTGTCTGCAGGCCCCACCACGTTTGCTCCGCTCCGTGCTGAACTGAGGCCGAGGCAGTGGGCTACACTGGGCTCCGTGTCTGCAGGCCCCACCACGTTTGCTCCGCTCCGTGCTGAACTGAGGCCGAGGCAGTGGGCTACACTGGGCTCCGTGTCTGCAGGCCCCACCACGTTTGCTCCGCTCCGTGCTACACTGGGCTCCGTGTCTGCAGGCCCCACCACGTTTGCTCCGCTCCGTGCTGAACTGAGGCCGAGGCAGTGGGCTACACTGGGCTCCGTGTCTGCAGGCCCCACCACGTTTGCTCCGCTCCGTGCTACACTGGGCTCCGTGTCTGCAGGCCCCACCACGTTTGCTCCGCTCCGTGCTGAACTGAGGCCGAGGCAGTGGGCTACACTGGGCTCCGTGTCTGCAGGCCCCACCACGTTTGCTCCGCTCCGTGCTGAACTGAGGCCGAGGCAGTGGGCTACACTGGGCTCCGTGTCTGCAGGCCCCACCACGTTTGCTCCGCTCCGTGCTGAACTGAGGCCGAGGCAGTGGGCTACACTGGGCTCCGTGTCTGCAGGCCCCACCACGTTTGCTCCGCTCCGTGCTGAACTGAGGCCGAGGCAGTGGGCTACACTGGGCTCCGTGTCTGCAGGCCCCACCACGTTTGCTCCGCTCCGTGCTGAACTGAGGCCGAGGCAGTGGGCTACACTGGGCTCCGTGTCTGCAGGCCCCACCACGTTTGCTCCGCTCCGTGCTGAACTGAGGCCGAGGCAGTGGGCTACACTGGGCTCCGTGTCTGCAGGCCCCACCACGTTTGCTCCGCTCCGTGCTGAACTGAGGCCGAGGCAGTGGGCTACACTGGGCTCCGTGTCTGAGGACTCACTTTCATTGCTCACTTTTACTGTTCGCACAATCCGTGGTTTTTTTTTCTCTCTGCACGTTGGGTCTTGGCACTCTTCTTTTTTTATGAGTTCTTCTTGGTTTCTTTGTGTTGTGGCTGCCTGTATGAAGACTAATCTCACGATTGTAATATGTATACATACTTTGAATAACCTATACATTTCATTATTTTACCAAGTAGTGGTTGGGGCACCATTTCCTAATATCTCTCTCCTTCACTCCAGAAGCTACTGGGAAATGATGCTAATTAGTGAAATTGCTGACAGCATCATGCAGCATAACAATTTTTGTCTTTCCTCCATGCTGAATGCCTCTGCAATTTTCTTCCCACATTGATGCAACCCAGGGAACAGTTAGTCACATGTCACAATCCTTAAATTTGGTGACAACATTAAAATAACAATTACTCCCCAGAGTCAATATTACATATAATTTGTATGTGGCACCTCCAAAGAGATTCAATCTTCACCTTGCATTCTTTGTGGGGCAGGCAACATGAAGTACACAAACATAAGAATAAAACACAAGCAATAACACAGAACCTGTCAGCGCTCGAAATATAGTTCCCCTTTCTCCCCCGCTATTGTCCAATTGAGACTCATGTTCTCAGAAACACTGTATTAGTTTCAATGCTATTGAACAAAAATTAAATATATTGGTCTGGACACTGCTATTTTTTGCATGAGAGAACAGATGGGACCTTGGTTCCTTGGACAGAGTTAAGGAAAAACTTCTTCTCCCAGAGAATTGTGGGGGTCTGGAATGCACTGCCTCGGAAGGTAGTGGAGGCCAATTCTCTGGATGCTTTCAAGAAGGAGCTAGATAGGTATCTTATGGATAGGGGAATCAAGGGATATGGGGACAAGGCAGGAACCGGGTATTGATAGGAATTGATCAGCCATGATCTCAAAATGGCGGTGCAGGCTCGAAGGGCCAAATGGTCTACTTCTGCACCTATTGTCTATTGTCTATTGTCTATAGAAGACACCTCCATCTGTGCTGAAATGATACCTGGATGATGGGTTCAGATCTCTGAAGCGGTTCTTAAAGTTTCATCAGGGATTGGAGAGGGACTGAAATTCAGGAAGCTGAATAAGAAGCAACAGCAGTGATAAATTTACAATTAAGCTGTTCTTTGTGAATGAACAATCGATTGCTCATAAATCAGCAGTCATTCAATTGTTCAGCTAGTCTTCCCAGGACAAAAGACATTCCCTTTGAATTGGATTGGAATTCAATCACATACAGCAACTTCACCTCTTTCATGTCAGCATAGTGCAGCATATTCCCCTTTCCTACTGCTTACAGTTACTTTTACCCTGGAAAAGGATTTGCTTTGCTTACCTATAAAACAAAATTTGTGAATTTTTGTAAGAATCATTGAATACTGACATTTCCACAGGTTTTTATTTCAATAGGTTTCAAAATGTACATTTAATGTCAGAGAAATATATACAATACACATCCTGGAAGTCCTTTTCTTTAGTGGCACTGAAGTCATGGTTACTCTGCATCAATAACTGAAATGATAGAACTGATTCCAGTTTGCTTGTCAAATTAAATGAAGTCTAAAATACTCTAATATGCCTTTATTGCATTCATTCCTTAAAATATTAACATCCAGCACAAAAAAATAAATGTTCTCTTAACCTAGTAAATGGCCATTAAATGGTCAGAGGCTGTATATTTTGATTGTTAATGCGCAGCTGATCAGGGTGTGTAGTATTTTGTGTGGGTTAATGAAGAAGGACAAAGGGCTGGTAAATAACCAGGGCTGCCACACTAACAAAAAGGAAATTTGTCACATTGTCATTTAAGGTCACAGTTAGCTTATCGAGAGCAAAGGGGTTGAACAATGAATGATGGTGGCAGTGTGGAAACCGATGGAGCATACATCACTGTAGGGCAAAGGGCAATTTCCTTTTTAATAACTGCAACCATTGTAATATATATTTATGAGGGGATGTCGGCCAGATATCCAGGTGCCTTCTTTAAAAGACAGCAGGTGTCCATAGAAGGGAAGGGCTGCAAATGGAAGATAAGACTGGTAACCTGAAAGGGAGAAGTGTGATGAAAAGAACCTACGTAAATGGGTCTCATTTGAAAAAAATAATTAGTGCAGATGCAGACCCATTCTGAGCTGTTTCTGGTAAATGCACTGTAGGTTGTCAAATTACTTTGCTGCATTTTATTTCTACATTATATTACAATTTCCCTGTGTTTTTACTTGCACTTTCCTGGGAAATTTTGTAAATTTTTTCTGGTATTTTAAATTTGGTCATCAAGATGAAGTAGTAGTGTAGTGACTGTGCCAATGTGATACTCAACGTTTAAAGAAAAAATAAAGCAGATCAGAAGACCTGTTTGCTTTATCATTTCAGTATTGATCATTGTAATAGATAATATATTTCAATAACTATCATTGATTATTATTTCTGGCCAGGCACATTATCCCGAATATCAGATGTCACTTTAAAGCAGTTTTCACCAGTAAGCTATTTTCCAACTGAGTTGCTGATTTTTAAAGCTGAAGTGTATATTTTCTTTTCAACATTTATTTATTTCAATTCTGCTTTTAAATAATGATTGAACTGTATCCATTAAAGAAATATAAAAGAATTTAGCTACCCTTTCCAAAAGTTCATTAAAATGCCAGAATGCACAAATAAACTTGTAATTTATTACAACTCTATTTAGACTACACCTTGAATATTATGTTCAACTTATGCTTATGTTATTATGCTTCAGCTTATGCCCTCCCAACTGAAGAAAGGATATAATTGTTGCAGGGACGTGACAAAGGTTTATGAGACTGAATCTCGGGATCAGGTGGCAGGTGTGGAATTGATGTATTAGATGAGGATAAGCAAATTATGTCCATATTCTGTTTCTTTTAAATTACAGTAATATTATTGTAACATACAAGGGTTTCCTGGATAGATACAGGGGTGATGTCTTGAACTGGGATCACAGACATAAAGTGAGAAGTCATCTTTTTCAGGACAGAATAAGCAAAGATGTCTTCATGCAGGGAATAATGAAGTGCTGAAAATCTCCACCTAAGATCATGGCAGTTCAATTGCTGAGTATATTAGAAGCATGGATTGATATATTTCTAAATATTAGGGAATCTTGGGAGATGGGGTGGGATCTGTTACTGAAGTATAAAAAAATCAGAAATAATTTTATTTTATGGTTGACCAGGCATGAGAGACAAAATGGCCTACTCCTGTTTCTGCATTGTATATTCTTATGTGCCCATTGAAATTATCTGTTTACAGTGCCTCAGTGAGAACGCCAGAATGTGAGGGAGTCCAGAGCACCAGTCCGGGTTGGAATGCCAGTAAAGTTTAAGGTAAATTTTATTATCAAAGTACATATACATCACCATATACAACCCTGAGATTCAATTGCCTGTGGGCATACTCAACAAACCAATAGAATAGTAACTATAACAGGATCAATGAAAGATCAACCAGAGTGCAGAAGACATCAGATTGTGCAAATGCAAATATAAATAAATAGCAATAAATTTATGAGAACATGAGATAATGAGATAGAGTCCTTGAAGTGAGATAATTGGTTGTGGGAAATATCGCAACGATGGGGCAAGTGAGTGTAGTTATCCCCTTTTACTCAAGAGCCTGATGGTTGGGGGGGGGGAGGAGGGTAGTAACTGTTCCTGAACCTGGTGTTGAGAGTCCTGAGGTTCATATACCCTCTACCTGATGGCAGTAGTGAGAAGAGAGGAGCATGACCTGGGTGTTTGGGGTCTCTGATGATGAGTGCTGCTTTCCTGTGACAGCATGTCATACTGAGTGCCAGAATGTCAGGGAACACACAGAGCATCAACAAGGATAAAAAGCCAGTGGCAGAATCAGACTCAGAACAGGTAGGGTGTCATTCTGAGAGTTCCTCTCTCAGACTACCTCAATGGGATCCCCGCTGAGGAGTACTAAACTAAGACTGCCTCACATCTTCTTCAATACTTCCTTATTTTCGAGACTACAAACCTTGCACCTTGACAGGGCAGCAAAAAAAACCGAAATTGGACAAATGCTATGGTTTTCCTTTGCCACCATCTCTTTCCACAACATCCTTCTACCACTCCAGCACACCAAGAAGAGGAAGGGAAAAGCAGCACCGTAATATCACACCCAATCTTTTAACTTTTCTCCACAGATGGAAAAGCAGATCAAAATGTTATCAGAAAATGCGAGAACCAATCAGCCAGCATCTGTAGAATGAGAAACAGAGTTGATGTTTGAGGTCAAACACTCCTCATCAGAAATGGGAGAACAGAAGCTAGTTTTAATTTGCAAAGAATGTGTAGGGAAGGATGCATAGGACAAAGGGGACATCCCTGTTGGGTGATTTTTCAAATAGATGTTCAGCTGAAATCTTAAGTCTGTTTCTGTCTCAACAGGCATTGGCTGACTTGTGGAGTGTTCTCAGTATTTTCTGTTTTATTTCAGATTCCTAGCATCTTTCATTTTGTTTTGATTTTCAAAAGAGTATCAGATATTTCTGGATCAAAATGGTAAGTAGTTTCAAAGACCATAATCAATCTTGAGAGATTGTCTCACCAAATGAAATGGCCATTGTGATCGTACCCGCTAGCCTTCATTGACTTAATCAGAAATATGAAGTCCATCTGCAGCATCTTTATGAACGTATTGAGACATGCAAAGAAATAGATGTTCACTTAAAATATAACATGCAAACTATTTTAGGCTGCAGTGAGAGGAGTGGAATGGTAGAGAGGGCATAGGTGAAAATTATTCTGTTGACACAATTGCTTTTGTTACTGCCGAAGAGAAGGATTGGTGTGGAGAGTGTAAATAAAGGAATGCCATTAAAGGAAAGATGTAATCCAACGTCAATGCTGAAGATGTGAGATGCATTGGAACTGGTTTACTATTGTCATGGGTACTGAAATACGGTGGAAAGCTTGTCTTGCGTACTGTTCATACCGATCAAATTATTACACAGTCCATTGAGGTAGAACAAGGTAAAACAATAACAGAATACAAAATAAAGTGTAACAGCCGCAGTGAAAGTGCAGTACAGGTAAACAATAAGGTGCAAGATCATAAAGAGGCAGATTGTGAGGACAATTATATTAGGGAACTGTTCAATAGTTTTATAACACCTGGCCAGAGCTGTCCTTGAGCTTTCAGTCTTAACGTGCGTCAACTGATGAATTACCAGTCGGTGCTGGAAATACTCAGCAGATGAAGTAACATTTCTAGAGAAAGGACAAAAATGGAGTTAATGTTATCCTAGAGTTTGTAGAAACCTGATCTGGCTGATACTTGGATCTTGAATAAACATCACCACAAGATTATTCAGGCATTACCTCATTGTTCTTTGTGGGAAATGTTGTTTTCAATTACAACAACTATGATTCGAAAGGACTTTGTTAGCTGAAAAGTTGTTTGGGACGTTCTGTGGACATGATTAGTGTAAAATGAATGTAGGCTTTATTTTAAGATTTAACTATGTCGTGTACACAGTCCTCTTTCGTGATACCCACATCAGACAAAGGATTTCCTTTTCCATTGTGATCACTTTCCTTTAAACAGAGAATAAAGATGATGTAAAGGCATGTAAGATTTTGACGAAGTGCTCCCAGTGGCAGAATGGTTAGTAACCATACAGTCCCAATCAAGGAAGTTAGGAAAGGAGCTACCTGTGATGCTAAGAATATTTTTAACAGTGTTTTGATCAGCAACAAACTGACTGAAAAGGATGAGAGACTATTTAATACAAACCATTATAGAGAAACCATTACAGAAAGCACTTAAAGGTGAAAAATATGCAAGGCCAAGGAGAAGGATCAGATGGGGTGATCCTCTCGTTGAGCTAGTACCAGCATAATGGGCAAAACAACCTTTTGGATGTGATGTATGATTGATTTGCTGTTTCATTTTGTCCCAGAACATTCTCCAAATGCCTATCACTGCTGAACGGAAAGAAGGGAGTTGGCCTTTTATTTCCAGTGTCAGCTGTGACAGACCAAGGAAAGAATTCTGGTTTAAAAGTGTGGAGAAGCAAGTCACGTTGTGGAAACCTCTTGCCCTAAGATATCTATCAATGGTCAGTATATCTGCTTACAGCCTACCCACTCCTTGGTTTATTTATGACACAAAGCTGGAATGTTTCTGGAAGTTTGTCGAGGCAGATTGCACAGAGCAGATTATCAGGAAACATTTCTTCAATACCCAACAGTCATTTAGTTTATTCTTGGAACCCTGCAGTGTGTGTCGTGATTGGATTGCTGATGTCACCTGACTCACACACTGAGGGAAGCTCAAACAATTAAAATGACAGCTATTCCAACACTCTGAGTTGGCCACCACATACTGTATGCAGGGTGTCCCTGGTGCCAGACACTTGAACTGGCCCGTATGGTCATATTTCACATTGCTGAGTGCATGCTGAGGTTTCTAAGGGCGTAGCCAGCCATTGCAACACTGCAGCCCTCATGCAACTTAGCCACAGTCTAGGGTAATGGATTCACTGTGCTTGGTTTGAACCAGCTGCCTTTCAGAGAATGTTATGGATGAATCCTGGGAAGTATGTCAAAATGCTGGTGCAGGTGCCAATCCACAAATGGAATGAAAAGTTCAAGCATACATAAAGGGTATAGATTGCCATGGTAACAAGCCATCAGTGCCTTGAGTGACAGGTAATCAAACATGCCTGAGTGAATAGTTGGAAGTCAATGGGTCGAATGCAATCAGTCAGATTTCGAAAACCTTGAACATTCCTTAATGACAGATCTGAAAACAGCCAAAGCAATATGATTATGTTGGCAAGTAGTAAAAAGAATTGAAAGAATGTCTCTTTGTCTAAACGTAGTAAGAAGGAATTAAAATATAAAATGATTTAAGCGATGACGGAAGATGAATAATGGATGATTTGTTTTGCCTTGAGGACTGGTTTAAAGATAGATAGACCTGGTCTGCAAATGAGTGAGAGTACACATCAACACATGCATTATTGTTTAAACTGGCTACTTTGTGAGTTTTACCTATTTTTGTGAAATTAATCATGTTTATTTTGTTATAATTTTCACTCCCTGCCTCATCTAACACACTCTGATCTTTCCCACTTATCTCAAACCATACTTATTGGTGCAACTGGAGATTTTTGTTTAGCGCTACCACATTTTCTCAACTGACTAAACAAATTAAACTCTGTTTTGGAGGAAGAACAAAATGAAGCTAAATGACATTGAACTACACAGAATACAAAGCACAGCATCAGAACTAACTTGCATTTATGCTCCATGCAATACTCCTGTGCTTCACCTTAATCTTCAGTTCATTTCCCTCTTTTTTTTTATCTAGCTTCTCCTTGAAATCCTGTTCTCTTCAACTACTCCTTGTGGTAGTGAATTCAACACCTTGATCACACTTTGGGGAAAGAGTTTTCCCTTGAATTTCCTACTGCATCTGTTAATGATGATCCCTTTCTTTATTGATACCAAACACTTGACAATAACTCATCTGTGTTTACCCTACCAGCCCTTCATATTTTCAAATACCTCAATTGTATCACTCCTCTATCTTATTATTTTTAAGAATAAATTGATTCTCAGCTGGTTTAAAGTTTTCAGCTAGCACTCTGAGTTCTTCATGTCAATCCTGCAAAGATTCATTAGTGGCTTTTCCACCACATTGATACTTTCTCTATAAAAAGTTTTTCTGCCGTTTCAATGTTCCTTCAACATATTGTATAAACAATGGTCAGCTGACGGTTTACTGAAGATTGAAGGGATTTAGCTTTCATCATTATTATGATTATTGTGTACTTCAATGCCAATGTTCATGACAAGAAGTTTAAATCTGAAGTCATCGAAGTTCAAATCATATGAATTCAATGTGTCGAGTCAGAAGTGCAGTAATTGAAAGCTACAGATACTCAAGATCTGATATAAAAAAACCCAGAAGCACTAGGCATACTGAGCAGATCAGACAGTAGCTTTGGTTCAGGTCAAAGATCCTTCATCAAAGCAACAGCCAACAGAAACATTGGATACCCAACTGGCTATAGAGCTGAAATTGCAAATTATCAATTGATACCTTCTGGAAAATAAAGTACTTAGCTTGAACTCCGCTGCTAGAGAAAATATTTACCCAAGATCCCTCTTCCCCACCTCCACATGATGTGTTTTTGCTGCAGAATTTGCAGAAATCACCCCACAGCCTATGGGGAAAAAGAGCTAGCATTTGTACAGAAGGAAAGAACTTACTTTAAATAGCATTTGTCATGGACTCCTGGTGCCCAAAGTGCTTTACAAAGAAGCATTGTTTTGAACTTTCATAACATAAGCAACCATGGCAGCATATCTGGGCATTGTATCCTCCCACACACAGCAATATAGAGAGAAGCGGATAATCTGCTTCAGTAAAATGCACTAAGATTGGCCAAAACCCTAGAGATAACACCCAGTTCCTTGAATGGTGGGACTGGGAGGTTTTATAGCTATCCTAAGAGATCACACAAGAACTAGTCTTAATGTCATGCCAGAAGGCTGACAAGATAGTATTCCCTTTGTATTGCACTGAGTGCTTCAAACTGGACTACTGTCTCAAGGCTTTGGAATGGTTTTGGAACCCATGACCATCTGACTTATGGAAGTGTTCTGCTGAATGACTCACAGTTCACACACAAGCTTGTTGTGATCCCAAATCCCAGCAATTCCTACTGCACAGAAAAGAGGATAGGAAGAACAAGAGGACGACCAAGTCTTCCTTGGTGTTATCCTTCTCCTCACGTAATCAAGTAGCTTCAATATTTCACTGATAAATCATAACCTTACATTCCCTGACCGACATGGTTCATTACACTGAGGTATCACTGTGACTGAGGTGAGTAGTGTTATGAACTCTATGACCCAAGACAGATGTCACTCAGTCACTAATGTTCTTATCAAGCAGAAATGATGGGTGACAATTTATTTGTGCCAGAATTGAGAATAGCATGTCATTATTGATCTAAATTTTGAAATTCTCGCTCAATTTCAATAAAACATGATCAACATTGCTGCACTATACTCAGATTATGTGGCTTCCAGCTTTGGTTCCAGCCCCAGTCTTGACCACCTCCACCTCCAGGCCAGGCCAAGGCTTTTCACTGCTGCTGGGCCCTTGGGCTCCGTTTCCCCAAACATTAATCCACAAACCCAGATCTCTTAGGCTTCCCAGTCATCTCTTGGGTCCTAAGAGCCTCCATCTTCCTCCCACCCTATACTAAATATCCCAACCAGCCCTCCCCTCTACTTCCACCTTCCGATCCCAGGTCTAATTGCTGCTGCGTCTGCACCACTCCCTCTGACCTTCGCCTCACTGAGACAGACAGACAGACAGACATACTTTATTGATCTGGAGGGACATTCTGCCCTCAGCAAGGGCTTTTATGTTTGTCCCCCTTCACCTGTACCTCATTGTGTTCCATGCCCTTCATGATGCCAAGGTCTTCTTCTGTCCTCTCTGTCTACGAGCCTATTGATTTGGCAAGGATTCTTCACCCTGCAATGATGATTCCTTCTCCCGTCTCTAATCCTCCTCCTCTTCTTGGACACCGCGGTCTAGTTTTCTGCCTACTCTGGATTTTTCATCTCTAATTGCCAATGAGACATCATCCAGCTGGACTTCAGCACACCTCTCTCCTCTTCAAACCCTACCCCCTCTCTCTCCACACCATCAAACCTGCAGACAAAGGTGCTGCTGTTGTAGTGAGACGGACTGACCTCTACCTTGCTGAAACCAGGCAATAACTGTCAGACACCTCCTCTTACTCACCCCTTGAAAAAGACCCCCTTCCAGACTATTAAACATCTCTCACACCATTACTAACCTCATGAACTTTGGAGATCTCCCATCCACTACCACCAACCTCGTAGTCTGCTTACCCCTCACTGCTCATTTCAACCTCCTACCCAAGATCCACAAAACTGACTGGCCGGGTAGGCCCATTGTCTCTTCCTGCTCCTGTCCCATTGAACTCATGTCCACATACCTCAACTCCATTCTATCCCTTCCCACCTACATCCACAACACTTCACATGCTTTCAATCTCCTCAACAACTTTCAATTCCCTGACCCTGACTGTCTCATTTTCATCATGGATGTCCAACCCCTTTAGAATTCTATCCTCCATCAAGAAGGCCTAAGAACTCTCCGCATCTTTCTTGACAACAGACCCGAACAGTTCCTCTCCATCAACACCCTCCTCCACATGGCAGAACTGGTCCTCACCCTCAAATATTTCTCTTTTGACTCCTCACACTTTTTCCAAACTGAAGATGTAGCTATAGGGCCCCAGCTATGCTTGCCTTTTTGTTAGTGATGTGGAACAGTCCATGTTCCAAGCCGGTCCTGATAGGTTCCCCAACTCTTTCTGTGCTACATTGACAATTGCAATGGTGCTACTTCATCCACCCAGGCTGAGCTCGTCAATTTTATCAACTTTGCCTCCACGCCTTGAACTCCAAACTCTCTACTGGCTGGGAACCCAAATTCAAGGCCTTGACTCTGAACCTCAAGTAATGCATCTATAGAGGGATAGCTAGATGTAGTAAACATCAACCTTGGCACCATCATACACACACACATCTCAAGGACAGACTTTTACAAGACCTTTGTCCCACAGCTTTTACTCACGCAGTGTGAATAAAACATACTTGTGGCTGAAATGAAAAACCAAGATATACAACATCAGGCCTCATTCAAACTGAGAATTATTATTCTTTTCTTTTAAGTTGACATTTAAAGTGAATATATTAGCATGATTCTTAGTACATCTGTCACATCACAGTCTTCATGAAACTGATCTTTTTAATCTGGTTTATCCATAGTTAAATTCAAATATGATAGCATCTGTATGATATCACTAGTCACCAGATGTAGTGATAGTAGAACTTAAGAGACATTAAGGGCAGCCTTTTATGATTGGCAATATATGAGTGTATTCCTTTGAGGCTGTGCCAGTGTCCTTTTCCAACCCTGCTGTCCTGCCTGTTCTAGTGGTTCAACTGTTTCTATCAATGATTTCATTTACGTGCCATGCCTGTAACAAACAGTAAATTATGTTGTGCTTTTAAGCCATGGTTTTAGCTGTCAGAAGTATTTAGCAGTGTGCATTTGCAGAATGACCTCAATTAAGCTTGAGTGTTAGCAATGGCTGTAATGCAAAACCAGACTGAATATGAAGTTTGTCAAACAGTTGCCCTGTTTGCACTTTCAAAATATAACACATACCTCAGAACAATTGTATGTTTCCTGGGGCAATATAGTTTCATGAACCCTTAAACCAGGGGTTCCCAACCTCTTTTATGCCATGGACCCCTACCATTAACCAAGAGGTCCGTGGTCCCCAGGTTGTGAACTCCTGCTTCAAACAGTCAATGATGTTTTCTCTTCCCCTTTTTGTTATTTTTTTTTCCTCTATGGATTGCATGGCTCTTTGTAGCTCAGAAGTAACACTCCTGCTTCTGAGCTGAAAGATTGCTGGTTCAAGGCCAAATCCAGGGGCTTAAGCCCAGAACCCAAGCTCAGACACTGGGGCTGCAGTGAGGGACAGCTGCACTCCTGGGCAATAGATGACATATTACACAGGCCCTGCCCACCCATTTAAGAGGGCATGCGAGAAGGGGGAATTCTCCTCCGGGTACCGTTCAGCCAATGAATCAACAGGGATTCAGTTATTTCCACCTCGGTGTTTCTGGGATCTTGCTATGCATGAGTTGACTTCCACACTCTCTTTCCTACAATAGTGAATATATTGCAAGAAGTCCTTCATTGGTTTTAATTTGGTTCAGGATGTCCTGTAATCATAAAAGGGTACTTCAGAAATGTGAGTTAATTCCTTCCTTTATATTGGGTTAAACATGAATGATTTTTTTTCCGTTCTTCCTTTGTGTCCAATCTGAGAGGCTCTTTTAGATGTTGAGTTAGACTGGTAATAACTATAGAAGTAGCAGGATATCAACCAAATGGTGACGAGTGTCTAGGAGATGAATCTTTCTCCACTCTTCCTCCACAGGGATGCCATTTCTGTGTGTGTGTGCGTGCGCTCAGTCCCACGTGCATAACTACCAGACCTTCATTTATCCCACACAGCCATCCATATGAAGGGCAGACAAGAAAAGACTTCTTCCAGTGTCAGGAGGGTTGATCACTAGAGGATTTAGCACAAAAACGACTGGCGAGAGGCCCAGAGGTAAGATGAGGAAATTCATTATTTGTTCAGACTGGGAATAGAATTGCTTGAATGGTTGGTAGAATCTGAATTAACTGCAACTCTCTGAAGTGAACTGGGTAAACATGTGAAAAAAGAAAAATAAATACAGTACTACGGCAAAAGAACAAAGTACTAATTGGTAGTTTTTTTCACTGAACCAGCGAAGGCAAAATGAGCAGAAATCTTCCTCCTGTACTGAAAAATTCATTAGTGAGCAGGTACGCTAACTGTTGCCTGTCAGGTTTTCCTAACTAAAGATCTATTTTGTCTGTGGTTCTCAAGACTACTTTAATAAGGCCATAAGACATAGGTGCAGAATTACAACATTTGGCCCATCAATTCTATTCTGCCATTCAGTCTTCACTGATTTATTATCCCTCGCAGCCTCATTCTCCTGCCTCTTCCCCACAAACTTTACACTCATACTAATCAAGAGCCTATTAAGCTATGTTTTAAATAGACCCAATGACTTTAAATGTACCTTTGCCTCCACAGCTGTCTGTGGCAAAGAATTCCACAGATTCACCACCCTCTGGCTAAAGGAATAACACAGTCAATTAGTTTAGGGGAAAAATTAGGTAGAAATATTGGCAGCGGGAGAAGGACTTGTAATCTTTTGATAAAGAGAATTGTGCAAAATTGGATTAGATTTGGGTAAGAATCATCCCAATCAAATCTACACCCCATCACCAAAATTGCCAGACTGAAGGGAAATCGATTTTGTAATAGATTCAATAAAGAAGATTAGATAATATTTGTGCAAGGTTGCAATTTTATGATGCATTATTTATTATTTTTATCTGTAGGCTAATCAGATTCATAACTAACAAATCTGCCAGCTATGAGGTGTCATGTTCCATCAGCTTTCTTATACAAATACAACAGAACTCAGTTCCCTGTTTACCAACTGGAATATTATGGAAATTATAAACGACATGGCATTGAACATACCTGCCATTTAAATCACTGTGTATAAGGAAATCTTCATGAATAAATTCAAGTGAGAACATTAGAGACTCCTTCCCCAGCATGAGATGAATGTGGTGATGTCTCCTTCACCTACCTCCCACCACAAGAAGACAACATCCCTCATTCTAACATTCAGATCCAAAGTATTTCCCCAATCTGTCCACCCATACCTCTCACCCAAAGAGCCACTATTGACTTGCTGGTGACTTCTAAGCCTCACTCTTACAATCAAATTCTGATCCATTGGGAAAGCCAAAAATGTCCCTGCTCCCAACATCTCACCAAGACCAGAATGACCCCTGGAGTACATTAGAAATTATAGTCCAAATTTCTGCAATTCTTCTCTCTGGATAGGATGTTTTACTTCAAAATCTAAAAACTGTTTCCAAAAAAACAGATCAAACTAGCTGATTGTATTTTCATTCAAAATCCAGTTTATTAATTTTTACACTATTTTA
The DNA here is from genome assembly GCF_048418815.1 of Hemitrygon akajei. Lineage (NCBI taxonomy): Eukaryota > Metazoa > Chordata > Chondrichthyes > Myliobatiformes > Dasyatidae > Hemitrygon > Hemitrygon akajei. The sequence continues at coordinate 25,834,285 of NC_133143.1, forward strand.
TTCTTTGCACACTCCTTTCATTCCAATAACCTGTCTAATCTTCTCAAGTGCTTCTTACTTGAACATATTTTGCATAGATTACTTGTTGAAGAGGAGGTCTTGCAATATGCCCTGGGGAAGATATATAAAATAGTGGCTGAACAATGGACAATAGTAGGATCAACAGGAAGGCATGGAAAACTAGGAGCGACAATCAACATTAGATCAGTCTAGCCAGCAAGGCAGATATGAGGTTCTCATTGTTTGGATTCTCTAGTAAGTTGCCAAGTTGTCAATTACTTTGTATTGAATGTGCTTATAGTAGCAGAACTGTTCACTGTATTATTTGTTTACTTATTTGTCAAGTACTCAATTTCTTTATATTTATTGACAAATACCAGAAAAGAATCATAACATAATGTGAAAATATTAAAGATGAATTAAATTAATACCCTGTTTTGAGGGCATGAGGTTGATATCTTCAGTGAGTTTGCCTGTTAGGTTTATTCTGTATCAACTGTAGAATGTTTCAACTATAGTATTGTTCTTTCTTCAGTTCCTTCTAAGTGCTTCACTTACAGATGAGTGTATAGTGATTCTGGTTAATTGGGACATATTGGGAATATTACATTTTGCCCCAATTAAACAGCTACCCCAACTATCCAAAGTTTCATGAAAATGGTTAAAAAAGCATAAAAAAGCAAACGAAGTAACAAATTATGTATGTAAGTGAAATATAGAACAAATTAAAACACTACCAATACTACTGCAGTACAGTACTATAAAATTGTGTATTAGTTCTTAATCCTTATCGACACAGGAATTCATCTGTGTCGCATTCTTTTGACTGTAAATAAACAAAATCAGCAGAGACATCCAGTGCAGATAATGGACTGCCTTTATACAATGCTGTCAGCGATTGCATCTTCCAAATCTTCCATTTCATTGTAACATTGGAGATGATTATCAATACCTTCAATTTTTTTGTAGTTTCTAACTTGCTGAATGAGTGAAATCATTTCATTTTTACTCATGGCCATTTCTGGCATCTTCAAACCTGAATGCTTGAAATTGCAGTGAGCAAAACAGTTCTGAATTGTCTTACTGCTTACTTCTCCCCAAATGTCAGTGACTAGAATCACTACTTTTTCAATACAAACACACGCAGCGGATACTATTAAAAAACTGTTCACTTGAAGCACGGTGTTGAGTCTAATGACCACTCAAGTGCACGTGACTGACACCAGTTAGAAACTGTTCAACAACAGTCTGCTGCTCCGATTAAGTGGAACAATGTCACAAATAAACAAAGGGAATCCCAGCTATTTTCTTGATTAGTTATTGTTCATTAACAGTAGTCCCAAATAAGCCCAATTAATCGCAATATACTGTATTTCTCGACTTCTCTTTCAATCAATTATTTTTCTACATAAATGTAGTTAGACCCTTCCTGTTGTGATATTGCATGCACCCAGTACTGCCAGGATCACTCAGACCCTTAGGTGGTGACTAGTTGGATTTTACTTACTGAATGTAATAGGACACTATCAGTGAATTCATGCACTTAGTGGAAAAAACAATAGTGGAGATGTATATAAGGAGCAAGCAAACTCAAAGGCAGGCAGCATAAGGGAAATGTTAGAACACACTGAAACAAGTGCTCAACATCAAACAAAAATGTGACTGCCAGTCACCTCTGATCTGTTCTTACAAAATGTTAAATGGTCAGCTTGACATAGACTACCAAACCCAAACCTATTAGGTGCAGGTGAGGGCACTCATTTCAATTTGAAATACTAACTACCAAGTCAGATGTGTACAGCAGTTCATTCTCCCCCTGCACAACTAAAGCATGGAATAATCTTCAACCTACCATAGTCACAGAATCAAACCCAATTAAATTTAAAACAGCTCTTCTTCTTCAAAAATCTCCTTCTTAAGTCCACCCTCCGCCACCTCCAGTTTGAATTCCATGCAGAATATTTTGGAAGACCAAGAACCAAAAACCAAAACCACCTCTAGTGTATATTACTTATTGTCTCTGGCCTTTTATTGGCCAGCTCCAAAGGTCAATCCATGCACCCTGTGTTGGGGTGTAAACTGAATAGCTTCATCTATTTCAATGTTGTGTTTCTTTGAAACCACAAACTCCTGCATATGTTTCTGTTCCTTTTTGGAATCCCTTGTAAAACAATTTTAACACACGTCTTGTTTCAGATGATGTGACTTCAGTTGAAAGGTCTCAGCCCAAAACGTCGAGTGTACCCTTTTCCATAGATGCAGCCTGGCCTGTTGAGCTCCTCCAGCAGTTTGTGTGTGTTTTTCATCCTCTCCTAATCCAGATTCTGGGAACCAGAATCAGCATCCTTTTGAAATCCCCAAAATTAGAAACATCATAACTCATACAAAATTATAGCTATTGCTAAAACCACAATTGCGTCTTAATAACCAACAGCTGTTTCTCCTAAATACTGGCACAAGACACTGAAGGGCACATTGGCTCAGATTCTTGGGGGAAATGCCAGCAGTTCCCACTTACCTGACAGTAGCTGCCAGATTTCAGCATGTTTGCCAAGTTGCCAAACTTGCAGCCAGTTGTTTTGAGTTGTCATCGTGACTCGGATCAATACAGAAGTTCTCTACCACAGACAGAATACCATCAAACAATTTCTATTGCCCCCTTATGGTGCCAAATGATTGCAATGGACCAAAGAAAGTGTTAATACGCTGATTTTTTTATTGCCCAGATGTTAGTTATTATTGCTCCTGGTGCAGCCTCCTCTATGCCTGTGAGATCCATCTAAGTTTAGGGGGCTGCTTCATCAAGCACCTTCGCTCCATCAGCTGTAACGGTCAAGATCTCCTGGGACCAACCATTTTATTTCCACTTTCCGTTCCCACTCTGACATGTCTGTCCACAGCCTCCTCTACTGCCAAGCTAAGGCTAGACACAGATTAGAGAAGCAACATCTCATTGTACCTTGGCAATCTCCAGCCTGACAGCATCAATGTTGATTTTTCTAACTTCAGGTATTCACTCCCCTCTGGGTTATGTTGCTTTCCCTTATTTCTCATGACCTGCCCATCACCTACACCTTCCTCCCTGTTTTCCTTTATTCTATTGTCTACTGTCTCCTTTGTCTCTTCTACCTACCAACTCCCAGCTTCTCACATCAGTTCCATTTCACCTACCCCACCCACGTACCTTCCTTATTTGCCTATATTCGCTGATCACCTGCCACCTGGTGCTCCACACTCTCCCTGTACTCTTTTATTCTAGTGACTGCCCTCTTTCTGTAAAGGTTCTCAGCTTGAAATGTCAGCTGTTCATTTTCCTCCATAGGTGCTGCTTAACCTGCTGATTTCCTCTAGTTCCTTTGTAAATTGCTCCAGTTTTCTGGCATCTGCAGTCTCTCTTGTATTCCCAAATTATTGCTTCTGTTTAAGATTAGCCATTTGTACATTTTTGGAGATTCATTAGTTTGAAAGGGTTGATTATGTTTCTTAATATCATTTTATTTAAACATTGGATGTGATTGAAACCTTTGCCGAAGTACTTTTTTAGTTGTTTTATGGATTGTAATTGTTCTTCCACAGCGCTGCAGGGTGATCCTTCACATCCCTTGCCTTGTGCTGGGTCTTGATATCATGAATGATGCTAACTCCAGACTGCAGATTCTGGTGAGGGAGCAAAGGTCATCACCAAGTCCATTGTAATCCACAAAACATTGACCAATATCTAGGTGATCCTTTCAAAAAAAAAAAAATAATTGGAGAACAAATAGACCCATGTAATTGTAAACTGCATCAGATCACAGCATTCAAAGTGATAACCAAACCTGGCTTCAGACGTTTTTGCTGTGGTTTTGGAATGCAGTTGAGAGTTCATCCTCAGCATTGTATGATGGTTGGTTTTGGAGTCCTACTATCATATAGCATGGAAACAGGCCATTCAACTCACCAAGTCCATGCTGACCAGTGGGCACTCACCTGGAATAATCCCATCTTTTAGCTCTTGGGCTTCTACGCCTAGGCTTTTGAAGTATGTGTCTGGACACATATCAAATGCTGTCAGTGAAAAGATTTAGAGCGATATGGGAAAATATGGGCAAATGGGACTGGCTTAAATGGGACGGGGTGAAGGGCTTGTTTCCATGTGGTATTAATCCATGACTCTGTGGAACAAGAAGAACATCCTCTCCTAATCCAGATTCAGGGAACCAGAATCAGAGTCCTTTTGAAATCCCCAAAATATGATATATCATAATTCATGCAAAATTATTACTATTGCTAAATCTGCTTCCAGCACTCTCTTAGGCAGGTCTTCCAAGTGCTCATCCCCTCTAAACCTTTCACCCTTCACCCTAAATCTATGTCTTCAAGTTTTATCTACTTTGAGTATAAGGAAAGGTTTCCTGCAGCCTAACCTATCTTCAGATACTCAATTATGCTCCCTCTTAACCTACTCTCTTCTAGCCTCTCTAATCTTTCTTCATGGAGCATAGAACAGTGCAAAACAAGCCCTTCAGCCTAAACATTTTTATAAATTAGATTAATTCCTTTCATGTATATGATCCATATCTCTCTATTTCAATGAATATGCATGTGTTTATCTAAAAGCCACTATCCTATGCTTCCCCCAGTACCCCTGGTAGCCTGTGCCAGACTTCTACCATATTTTATATTTTTTTAAAAACTTGTCTCCCATATCTCGCTTAAATTTTCTCCCCTCTCACTTTAAATGCGTATCTTCTAATATCTGATCATTTAAACTCTTCATCCTAGACAATATCTTGATGAATTTCCTCTGCGCCCTCTCCTGTGCAATCACACTCGGTACTCTTGTGAGGTCTGAACAAGGTTTTATAAAGTTGGGACACAACCTCTCAGCTAATAAAGGCCAGTATCCTATATACTGTACATTCTTAACCACATGATTTACCATCAAGAATCTTTGGATCTGTATTTCATGCTCAACATTCCCTAACACCTTAGTGTTTGTGGTATATATCATAGATTCGTTATAATTTCCAAAGTACTTTATCACACTGTAATGTATTTTAACAAAAATATTTCAAAACAGAGCTGAATTGCACTTTTTCAGGTTTTGTATTAAGTCATTGAACGGAGCAACATGGTAGTACACTGACTTACTAGTATCAAGTCCCTTTGTACAAGGATCTTTGAAGATGAGCTAATCATTAAAACTTGCTGACTGTCCATAAAGTTCACTGTAGCTATTTTTCTTTGGAAGTTGCTTTCTCTTTATCACACACAGCGATATTGTATTCAGGTCTCAAGGCAGGATAGGGGCCCTGATTATTGTTGTCTGGAGTTGACTGTATTGTGTTGGAAATTTCCTGCGTGGGCAATAGAACAAATAAATATCACTCACTCTCTTCTCCTGTTTGCAAAGCAAATGGCAAGTAACATCAGCCTCTCTGGCATCTAATATTGGAAAGAAGCTTCCCTTAAAATAAAATTACTCTGAAAATTGATTCCATCAGTGTGAATCATCATTTCTCTTTTATCCACTGAGTCGGATGTCTTTCTCTGTAGCTCACTGTTCCCTGCTGAGGCTGTTCATGGCTAATTACAGGTAGTTTTTCTGTGACACAAATTTATCTCCCTCTGAGCCAGGTTTTGAAATAGTTTAGCTAGTTTGGTTCAATATTTTTTTTGAAGAACTATCTATTTATTCTCACTTGTCCTTTATCTTATTGATGCTAGTTATATGTGTGCATTCTGTTTGAATGAAGTGCAATATGACTTGGATATGGTGGGTTAAAGGTTTATTTTGCATTACTTGCTCTCTAACCTGCTCTCAATGCCAAGCTATCAGAGCTGCCTAAGAGAAACAATGATCATAATTTGAAGGAAACTAGCCAGAGAAGCAATGATCATTAGTTCAATCATACTATTCTGACAATAAATATTGCCAAGAGATAACAAATTTCATGACACATGCTGGTGATAATAAACGTGATTCTGATTCTGAAATACTATTTTAGGGGGTACGGGTGTCCAGGGAGGGGTATTACTTTCTGTGAATGGGGCTTGTCGTGTCCATTCTGGCGCAGCTCACTCACCTTTGGGCCCCACCGGACACTCAGCTCCTACATGTGGCTCCAAAGAGCCCTCTGCATGTGACAGTGGCCACACGCTGGTACACGGCTTTGACCAGGTGAAGGTAGCTAGTGGGATAGGAATATGTCTATCCTAGTGGACTGGGTGGATGAGATCAACATAGAGATCCAACAGCCAGCAAGGTAGTTCTGCAATGTTTCATGGAGAGTGAAGGTCACGACAAGGCACAGAAGAAGTCATGGGCATCCACTGCAACTAAGGAATACCCCAGGTTTGATGACCACTTTTACCGCTGGACCTGGACTTCTGAGGTCAAGAACTGTCCTAGTGCAATGTCTTTTCCACTTTAAAAACTCTCCCAAACAGGTTTACAATCTGCACTATTCCTTCAATGTTTGATTGTGAATATGGCCATTCTTTTGAATATAACATGAGCCAACAGCTGTAAACTTCACAGGCAAATAAAAAGAACATATTTTCAATGGCATTGCATCTGTCTAGTACGCTGTTCATACATTCTGTATCAGGAACGCCTTTGGGTTTGTGACATTGTGAAGCCTACACTGGCATTGGTACCTCTTCTGATCCCGGTGGGTCCCAAAGCATTAAGACCAATTCTGATTTTGAGAGACACAGGTAATGGAATTTGGAGTAACAATTAGCTAAAAGAACTTGTCCTGATGCAGGGTTTCCTTTTGTCCCACAGATACTGCTTAACCAACAGAGGTCCTCCAGCAGATTATTTGTTGCACTGAGATATTCCAGTTCACTTTCCATTTTAGACTGATGGGTAAAGCAGTGTGAAGGTAAGTATGAACTCCTCTCAAAACACTTTTAGGATTCAGGGATTGCAATAAAACTTTCTTCCAGCAAGCATATGTAGCAGCCAATCCACGTACTGCAAGATCAAATTGTGTGTGAATCTCATCAGATCATCTATTGGGTAATTCCAAGCATCATAGACATCCTCTGAAGTGGGCAGACAGAAGCTACACACAAAAAGATGGAAGAACTCAGCAGGTAGGCAATATCTATGGAGGAAATTTTCAGCTTAAAGCCTTTGTCTGGACTGGAAAGAAAGAGGTGAAATAGCCAGAATGCAATGATAGGGGGAAGAGGTGGAGCCAGTGCTGTTGGGTGATAAGTGGATCCAGGTGTGGGGGTGGGGGGGGGGGGGTTGGAATAGGCAGGCAAAGGAAGGGGAACAGTGGGAATGATCCAAGAAGCTGGGAGCTGATAAGTGGTAGTGAAAAAGGGCTGAAGAAGATGGAATGTGATAGGAGAGGACAGTGGACTATGGCATAAAGGGGAGCAGGTGAGCAAGGGAACTGCAGGGACAAATGAGGGAGTTATAAGCAGATCAGGAGGGTGGGAGGGAGGAATGGGTTGGGATAGGGTAGAAAGGGACAGAAGTTGCCAGACCTTAGTGAAAGTGATGCTGGTGCCATCAGGTTGGAGACTACTAAACCAGAGTATGAGTGGAGTTCCATTTGCTTTTGGCCTCAACTTGTTGGTGGAGGAGCCCATGGGAAGTGATGTTGGTGTAGGAATGGGAAGTGGAATTAAAATAGTTGGCCTCTAGGAGATCCCAGCTGTTATAGTGGATGGAGTAAAGGTGCTCGATGAATTGATACCCCAACCACTGTCAGGTCTCGCCAATCTAAAGGAGACAACATCAGCAACACTGGATGCAAAGGGACGCTGATGGATTCACATTTGAATAATAGCCTCACCTAGAAGACTTGGTATCAAGAGTTCTTCTAAAAGATAATAGCCTCAAAATGCTTCTTCATACTGCAACATAATGGGACCCTTTAAAAAAGCACTAATGATCTTTATGCTGAGTTTTTGTCCAGCACAATTCCTGAAATTAGAAGTGACCAATCCATGCATGAGACCAAAAACAGTCTCCATCAGTACTAAGACTGTACCGCATGGACAAGGCCTGAGAACACTACAGACTAGAATCCTTGGGTAGGTTTAAGTGGAAGTGTTGACTCCTTGTCCGATTTTATTGGAAAAGTGGGTTACCTGAGTGGGTTACGAATGGATAGCTGGAATGTCAATTCATTTCCAGGTAGGCTGTCTTTAAGATCTTCACCTTTTCCCTTGACACTGGTATTTTAAGGACACACCAACCACCCAATCACATCCGTGATCTCTTGCCACCTTATCATTTCACTGGCTAATCTCACTAAAGTTTTTCCTTTACAATATCTAAAACTATGTTATCTCAGTCAAGCAAGAATGCCACACAGAAGGCCTGTTAGCATTTTAGTCCCACAGGAGTCAGAATGTTGCCTTAGGTTTTTGAGTTAAAGCCTTTGTAATGGTTTTTCAACTCTCAACCACTTTTTAGGCATTAGTACTACCATCTGGCCTACCGACACTATAAGGCCATTCTCACTTTCAGTGAACTCAGTGGAACTGAGCTGTGGAAGCAGGCATCAATGCTACAGTGTCTCCTCTTTTTAACCCATGCATTCAAGCACAGGTATCTACTCCACTATGTACTACACTCCCTACTGATGTCCCAAGAAATATTAACAGCATGTTTTGCACAGTAATCTCAATGTGGCTTCAAACCAGGAAGAGAGAACTAGCTCGCTCTGAGAGTTATGTTTTGAGGGGTGCCTGAAAGGGAGAAACACTAGGGAGATAATTGGGTTTAGAGGACGAGGCTTAAGACTTCCGTAATAATGCTGGTGAAGCAATTAAAGTTTGGAATGTACAAGAAGCCAAAATTGGATGAGCACAAGGCTGGAGACCATGACAGGGATGGGGAGTAGGCAAATCCGGAAAGGAACTTGACAGCAAGAATGTGAATTTTAAAGCTGATACATTACCAAACTAGGGGCCAATTAAACTGCAAGCATATGATAATATTAAACATGGCATGTCAGGAACTGTTTTACAGGATTTTGAAAGAATCCAGGAGTGTGTGGACGGATGACATGCTGACCACAATGACATTAAAGCAGCAGATGCAATGGAGCTTAATGGCATTAAGCCGTGTTCCTTCAACTCTTCTGCTATGTCATGTCAAATAGAAGAGAAGTCGGAAAGAGCTGAGCAGGTCAAGGTCCCCAGAATACTCAATTGCTTTCACAGTTCTGACAAACCCAAGAATATGCTTGACACAGCTGAAGAATAGCTATAGCAAGCATGTATTAGTAACAGCTGTTTTTAATTCACCAAGCAGAACTGTCAGAATAATCTTCTGTCAAAGCTGGTGTGTGAAAGATATTTTGGTTCTGGTAGATGCTGTTGGCTTGTGCATTTCTTAATGAAAGGATAAGAAATGACTCTCAACATATCACATTTAATAAATGCATGAGCTAGAATAAACATGGAACTGAAATATATCAGTCCCTATCAGCTATTGGCCTGGTAGTGGTAAGGCAGTATTTCTTTTGTGTTTAGAATGGATGCTACTGCTAGATGGAATATGGCTTTGACCTTTAATGACATTGTTGCACATTGCTCTGAAGTCTTCCTCAGTTGTGCCTAGGGGAAAGCCACTCAGCAAATAAATGTGCCGTGGGTCTAGGTCTGGATCGGGTGAAGGGTGGGAATGGGTAGAGGAGAGGACCAGTTGTCAGGGCTCACATGGGGCCTGGGTTGGAAATGGGCTTTTGTGATGCCTGGAGAAAGTGCAGGGAAGGTTAAATTGGAGAGATAAGATATTCTGGGAAATTGGAGCACCATTTTTATAGAGGTCATTTGTAAGGGCAGTTTTGACAGAGTAATATAAAGTGCTGCCTCGGGATTCACTCCTGGTCAGTGATGATAAATATTACAGATAGGAGGGCTCATTTTTTTTTAGCTCTTTACCTGACAGGTAGATTGTTAGCCAGCAGGCCTATACTTTTGGTCAGCTGGCAAAAGAATTGGAGATGAGAGGAGATTTTTACATGACATGTTGTCATGAATTTGCCTGAAAGGGGGATGGAAGCATACTAAAGGTTTGATTTCAAAACGGAAATGGATACTCATCTGAAAATGAAAGCATTTGGAGGACTGTATTGAAAGGATGTTCAGCTCCTTCCAGTAACCATTAAGTGTTGATGGACTTTTACCTTCTTCACAATTCCATGTTAGAGTTAAATGGTTTGTAATGACTTCAATCCAGAGGGAATAACTCCTGATTAAATGTGGCAAAAGTTTTTTTTTGGTCTTGAGAAGCTCATTTGTACTGGGCCAAAAAATCAATTTGCTGTGGAATTGAAACCTTAGTTCTGGACTTATGTGAGAGTGGATGAAATAGAGAAAAAAATTAATTGGATTATATAAGTCAGACATCTATTTCTCCCAATTTTTGTAGATGTCTATTTCAGAGAAACACCAGAATCTTTTTACAACTTATTTTCTGTCCACAAGATTGAAAGTTGTTCTCTTTTTAAGCAGTACACCGTATAGGATAACCAACCGCCAAATCTCATGTATTGAAAAGATCAAATGAAGAGTTTAAAACTTGTGTTTTACTAGGTGTTATTGTATGGTTATTGCTAGACCATAGGATCTTCTCTATCAAACAGGATAAGCAGATATTTCCTGAAGAAGTGTATGTGCAGGGAAACGTAATTGGGAAAGGCAGTAAAAAAAGAGAGATCAACACACACAAAACACTGGAGAACCTCTGCGGGTCAGTTGGCATCAATGGAGGTGAATAAATAGTTGACGTTTTGGGCCGACATCTGAGAGACTGAGGAATGGCTGGAGGAAGAGGGGAAGCGAGGAGTGATCATGAAAGATGTGGTGCATATCTACAGTAGCTGAGCTGTGTGTGCTCAGGAGAAGGAGATGGTGTGTGTGAAGAATGTTGCTATGAATGAATCAACTGTATGTATGGAGTCATATAGCATGAAAGCAGGCTGGTCAGCTCAACCAATCAACGTCGAACAAGACGCCCATCTAAGATAATCCCAATTGCCCGTATCTGGCCCTTGTCCCTCTAAATCCTTTCCATCCATGTACAGGTAAAGTATTCGTCCTGCTTAAATTTTTAATTTCTCAGATGTAGGTTAGGGCTTATTAACACCTTGTATTCTTGCCTTTCCTCAACATTCCTTTAGTTCTTTGTCTAAGAGTAGAGAACGTTATCTCTCACCTCCCTGTGTAAGGGGAAGAGATAATCCAGCCCTTGTCCTAAATTGCACAATGACGTTACTGTTTACAAATGGTTTGGAGTAAATGAAGATTGTATTGGCCAGCAGGTCAATAACAAGCTCCTGTGCACCTGTTCCATTCTTAACAGCAAATTAGCTTCAGTCTCTATTTTCTGCACTGACACTGTGCAGGCAAATATAAATTCTAATCTAGAATGGGAAAGCTGGAAGTAATTAAGGAACAATTTTTGTTATTCACATTGTACAGAGTTATCACTTATCTCAAGCCCAACCAAGAATGTGGATGTTCATGGTATACATCCTTTATGTATTATACCCACATTTTTGTTGACTTTAAAGATACTCTTACTTTGGGATAATGCCCTCCTGAATATTTTCAGAACTTAATTCTCCAACAATTCCTTCTGGTAGTGCATTGCTACTGGTGATCACTTATTGGTGGTAATTGTGATTTTGGATTAGAGTAAAATGGGCAACGTGAAGTTTAATCTTCACCTTGTCTTATTATTATAAAGATTCAGGGGAAGGAAAATTGATTGAGGTTTATGGTGGCCAGCCAATTTGATCTTTCCCAGTTTAAGCGATTGTCCATTGGTGTGAATATCCAGATTGTACAGAAAACTCTCCACTAACTCTTCTAAAGTTACCATTGACAGTCTGAACGTCTGTTCCATTCATTCCGTTCAGTTTAATATTCTGGATTTAACTTTTGTTTCCAGCCATTCCTATCCTGCATATCAAAATGACCAAGCAGAGACCTGTGTTGTGCAGGATAACTTGCTTTAAAATTTTTCAGCGGTATAGTTAGTCACATATTAGTGATTGGAGGATGCCTGGTGGTGGTGCCTGGATTATGAGGGTGCCTGGTGGTGACACCTGCATCAGTACTCACTAGTTCCCCAGTCCCAAGATACCACAGTGGGACTTTTATTCAGAGTTTTTATCTACTCTGTATTAATGTTCAGTGCAATACGGCACTTAATCCTAATGAAAATTCCAAATCAGATTAAGAAGGACCTGTTCAGACCAGTTGATTGACTGATTCATTTAAACTTGCATTAATGAGGATTTGCAGCACAGAATTATCTTGCACAAAGGACATTTGATCCTAATAGTAGTTAAAGTAGCTTCCTTTTGCTCAATCCCCAACTGGGCTGGGAAGAACGGTGACTCCATACCATTTTCTGTTTTGTTGCTTCTGTAAATTCACTGATACACAAAGGAGTAATACATCGAAGATAAGACATAAACATTGAAGCTTCTGGGTTTTAAAACTAGGTTACTGTTTTACAGTTAGAAAAAGGCTGCCAAAGTCTTCAAACCTACTACGCACCTTTCTGATAAGGTTAAGAATGCAGATGTTGAAAGTCCAAGTCTGTCGTAGATGGTAGACCATCCTGCAATACAAGTATGTTGCCAAACACTTGTTTTGGAACCCTTCCTTAGACTGGCCCACTGGGCACACAGTTCCAGGAAGTCACATGCAGGTGGCCTAGGCAGCCGTTTTAAGGGATTGTAAGAGGTTATTGCCGAAACAGCTAATTCTGCAAAGAAAAGGCGTACTGACTATTCGGATCTGAGAAGAACCTTGAATCAACTAATGACATCTGAAAACTTAAACAGACAGAATCTGAGTTTCTCTGTTTAACACAACATCCTTCTGCATCCAGCCCCAGCTCAGAACCAAATGGTTAATGCCTAGCCCATGAAGTCCAATTTTATATTTTATATTATATTATATAATAAGGAGCAAAGCCCATGACAAGGTAGATTTTGAAGTCAAGGGCTTCATTATTAACATACAGAAGATCTGTTTAAGAGTCTCAGAACAGTGGAACAGAAGCTGCCCTTGAGCCTGATGGTGCATTTTAAGCCTTTGTGTCCACTATCTGATGAAAGGGGAAAGAGGAGAGAAAGTCCAGTGTAGGAGGGGTCTTTGATTATGGTGGGTAGTTCTGTGGGGCAGCAGAAAGGGTAAGCAGAATCCATAAGACATAGAAGCAGAATGAGGCCATTCCATCATGACTGATTTATTATCCCTCTCTACCCATTTTCGTGCCTCCTCCCCGTAACCTTTGACTTCCTGACTAATCAAGAACCTATCAACTTCGCTTTAAATTGACCCAGTACTTGACCTGCACAGCCATTTGTTCACCACTCTCTGGCTAAAGAAATTCTTCACCGTCTCTGTTATAAATGGACATCCCTTTATTCTCAGGCTGTGCTCTGTGGTCCTAGATTTATCCTCTATAGCAAACATGCTCTCCACAAGCACTCTGTCTAGTCCTTTCAATATTCGATAGGCTTCAATGAGACCTCCTCTCATTCTTCAAAACTTCAATGAATACAGGCCTAAAGCCATCAAATGCTCCTTATACATTAACACTTTTATTCCTGAAATCATTCTTGTGAACCACCTCTGAACCTCCTCCAATGCCAGCAAATCTTTTCTTAGATAAAGGGCCCAAAACGGCTTACAATACTACAAGTGCCTTCTGAACAATGCCTTATAAAACCTCAGCATTACATTCTTGCTTTTATATTCTAGTTCTCTGGAAATGAATGCTAGCAATGCGTTTGCCTTCCTCACCAGTGACTCAACCTGCAAGTTAACTTTTAGGGAATCCTGCACAAGAACTCCCAAGTCACTTTGCACCTCTGATTTTTGAATTTTCTTACCGATTAGAAATATTCTACGCCTTTATTCCTGCTACTAAAGTGCATGACCATGCACTTCCCGACACTTTCTTCCATCTGCCTCCTGTTTGCCCATTCCCCCAATTTCCATAAGTCCTTCTGCAGATATCCTGCTTTCTTAACACTATCTGCCCCTCCACCTATCTTTGTATTGTCCACAAATCCAGCCACAAAGCCAACAATTCTGTCATCCAAATCATTGATATTTGACATGAAAAGTAACGGCCCCAACACTAAGCTCTGCAGAACACCACTAGTCACTGACAGCCAACCTGAAAAGGCTCCCTTTATTCCTACTCTTTGCCTCCTACCAGTCAGCCAATCTTCTGTGCATGCTAATATCTTTTCTGTAATACCATGGCCTCTTAGCTTGTTAAGCAGCCTCATAGCAGTACCTTGTCAGAGGCATTTTGAAAATCTAAATAAGCAATATCCACTGTCTCTCCTTTCACTATCCTGCCTGTTAATTCCCCAAAGAATTCCAACAGATTTGTCAGGCAACATTTCCCCTTAAGGAAGCCATGCTGACTTTGGCCTATTTTATCAAGTGCCTCCAAGCACCCTGAAACCTCATCCCTAATAATGGATTCCAACATTACCTTAAGTTCCCTAATCAAATCTGATTCATTACACAACACCCAATCCAGTATTGCCTTTTGCCCTAGTAGGTTCAACTACAAGCTGCTTTAAAAAGCCATCTTTGGTGCCTTCCACAATTTCCCACTCTTGGAATCCAGCACCAATGTGATATTCCCAATACACCTGCATGTTGAATTTCTCCTTGACTACATTGCTCTTTTGATGTGTCTTTTTTATTTCCCATTATACTTGTACCCCCTATCCCGTCTACTGTTTGGTGGCCTGCATCTAACTCTCATCAGGGTATTTTTCCCCTTACAGTTTATTAACTCTACCCACAAGGAATCTACATCTTCTAGTCCTATGTCACCTCTTTCTAAGGATTTGATTTCATTTTTTACCAACAGAGCCACTTGATCCCTTCTGCCTACCTGCTAGTCCTTTCGATACACTGTGTACCCTTGGATATTAAGCCTCCCAACTATGATCTTCTTTCAGCGACAACTCAGCAATGCCCATAACAATACCCCTGTCAATCTCTAACTGTGCTACAAGATCATCTACTTTATTCTGTATTCTGTGTTCATTCTAATATAACACCTGTTCTCATCAAATTTTTTGTTTTATAGTTCAACTCATCCCACAGACTGCAATTTTCTCCTATCATCTGCTTGTTCTTCTTCACACTCACTACACAATGCATCTACTTGTATATCAACCACCCCATCCCAAACCAATCACTTCAGTTCCCATTCCCCTGCCAAATTTGTTTAAGCCCTCCTGAAAAGCTCTAGCAAACCTACCTGTAAGGATATTGACTCCCCCCTTGGGTTCAGGTGTAACCCATCCTTTTTGTACAGGTCATAGCTTCCCCAGAAGAAATCTCAATTAACTAGAAATCTTAATCTCTGTTCCCTGCACCAATTCCTCAGCTACACATTCATCTGCCAAATCAACCTATTCTTACCCTCACTGTCACATGACTCAGGCATCAATCCAAAGATTGGTGTACTGTTTTTCTGTTTTCTACCTATGTTCTCTCTTCGGGACCTCATCCCTTTTCCTACCTATTTCATCGGTGCCAATTTGTACCATGGTCTCTGGCTTTTCACACTCCCCCCTTCAGAATGCTGTAAACCCGATCCAAGACATCTCTGACCCTGGCACCTGGGAGGAAACATGCCATCCAGGTGTCTCTTTCAAGTCTACAGAATCTTCTGTCTGTTCTTCTAGTTAATAATTTAGTGATGGACCAGTCGATTCATAGAGAGAGAGAGAGCCTCGCACAGGTCGGGGAGAAAAGTTTAAAAAAGGACCGTTTCCCAGGGCTCAGCGCATTAGCAATCGATTCAAAGAGAAAGAGAACTTCATACAGTTTGGGGTGAGAAGTTTAAAAAAGGAGTGTCTGGCTGATTTTGGTGCATTAGAATAGTGGGTATAACTGTGAGGCCAGTTTTCTATTCTGGGTGTCAGATGCGGAATGTCGGGAGATTTCCAGCCTCCCTGATGGCCACATCTGCGCCAGGTGCATCGAGCTGCAGCTCCTTAGAGACCGAGTTAGGAAACTGGAGCTGCAACTTGATGACTTCAGCTTGTTAGAGAGAGTCAGGAGGTGATAGACAGGAGCTACAGGGGCCACAGGAGACAGATAAGTGGGTGACCATCAGGAGAGGGAAGGGAGGCCATCAGGTTGTGGAGAGCACCTCTGTGGCTGTCCCTCTTACAATAAGTACTCCATTTTGAGTTCTGTTTGGGGGGGGGGGGGGGGTGATCGACCTGGCGGAAGCAACAATGGCCGTGCCTCTAGCACTGAATCTGGCCCTGGGGCTCAGAAGGGTAGGGAATGGAAGAGGCGGGCAGTGGTAATAGGGGACTCTATAGATAAGGGGACAGACAGTGGATTCTATGGGCAGGAAAAAGAAACAAGGATGATAGTTTGCCTCCCAGGTGCCAGGATTCATGATGTTTCTGAGCACGTCCACAATATCCTGAAATGGGAGGGTGAGCAGCTATAGGGGTCGTGGTACATATTGGTACCAATGACATAGGTAGAAAAAGAGTGGAGGTCCTGAAAGCAGACTACAGGGAGTTAGGAAGGAAGCTCAGGATTACTGTCTGTGCCACGTGACAGCGAGTATAGGAATAGAATGAGGTGGATGATAAATGTGTGGCTGAAGAATTGGAGCAGGGGGCAGGGATTCAGATTTTTGGATCATTGGGACTTCTTCTGGGGATGGAGTGACCTGTACAAAAAGGACTGGTTGCACTTGATTCCCAGGGGGACCAATATCCTGACAGGGTGGTTTGCTAATGCTGTTGGGGAGGGATTAAACTAGATTTGCACGGGGGTGGGAACTGAAGTGAAGAGGCAGAGGATGGGGAGGTTGGAGCACAAGTAGTGACAGCTTGTTGGGAGTTTGTGAGGAAGGATGGGCAGGTGTTAGAGCAAAGATGCACTGCCTATGGTTTGAGATGTGTCTACTTTAATGCAAGGAGGATCATACACAAGGCGGATGAACTTCGAGCGTGGATCAATACGTGGAACTGTGACATTGTGGCCATTACAGACACTTGGATGTCTCAGGATCAGGAATGGCTGCTGAGTGTGCCAGGCTTTAGATATTTCAAATAGAACAGAGAGGGAGGCAAAGGAGGTGGGAGCATGGCATTGCTAATTCGGGATAGTGTCACAGCTGCAGAAAAGGATGAAGTCATGGAGGAATTGTCCATTGAGTCAGTGTATGTGGAAATCAGAAACAGGAAAGGGCAATAACTCTACTGGGTGTTTTTTTATAGACCCCCAATAGTAACAGGGATATCAAGGAGTATATAGGGAGGCAGATTCTGGAATGGTACAACAATAATAGGGTTGTTGTGATGGGAGATTTTAACTTTCCTAGTATTGATTGGCATCTCCTCAGTGCAAGGGGTTTAGATGGGGTGGAGTTTCTTAGGTGTGTTCAGGAAGGTTTCCTGATGCAATATGTAGATAAGCCAACTAGAGGAGAGGCTGTACTTGATCAGGTATTGGGAAATTAACCTGGTTAGGAGTCAGATCTCTCAGTGGGAGAGAATTTTGGAGGTAGTGACCACAACTCTATCTCTTTCACCATAGCGTTGGAGAGGGATATGAGCAGACAATTTGGGAAAACATTTAATTGGAGTAAAGGGAAGTATGATGCTACTAGGTAGGAACTTGGGAGCAGATGTTCTCAGGGAAATGCATGGCAGAAATGTGGCAAATGTTCAGGAAAAATTTGCATGGGGTTCTGCATAGGTACGCACCATTGAGGCAGAGAAAGGATGGTAGAGTTAAAGAACCATCATGTACAAAGTATGTAGCAAAGCTAGTTAAGAAGAAAAGAAAAGCTTACGAAAGGTTCAAGAAACTAGGTACTGTTAATACTCTAGAAAATTACAAGGTTTCTAGGAACGACCTTAAGAATGGCCAGAAGGGGCAATGAGAAGGCGGCGAGCAGGATTAAGGAAAACCCTAAGACATTCTACAAGTATGTGAAGAGCAAGAGGATGAGCCATGTGAGAATAGGGCCAATCAGGTGCAATAGTGGAAACGTGTACATGGAGTCGGAGGAGGTAGCGGAAGTACTTAATGAATATTTTGCTTCAGTATTCACCAGGGAAAAAGACCTTGGCAATTGTGGGGATAACTTACAGCAGACTGAAATGCTTGAGCATATAGACATTAAGAAAAAGGATGTGCTGGAGCTTTTGAAAAGCGTTAAATTAGATAAGTCACCAGGACTAGATGAGATACACCCCAGACTACTATGGGAAGCAAGGGAGGAGATTGCTGAGCCTCTTGCAATTATCTTTGCAAAATCAATAGGGACGGGAGAATTAACAGAGGATTAGAGGGTGGCAAATGTTGTTCTCTTGTTCAAGAAAGTGAGTAGAGATAACCCAGGAAATTATAGACCAGTGAGTCTGATTTCAGTGGTTGGCAAGTTGTTGGTGACGATCCTGAAAGGCAGAATTTATGAGCATTTAGAGAGAAATAATCTTATTAGGGATAGTCAGCATGGCTTTGTCAAGGGCAGGTTGTGTGATACGAGCCTGATTGAAGTCTTTGAGGAAGTAACAAAACACATTGATGAAGGTAGAGTAGTGGATGTAGTATATATGGGTTTCAGTAAGGCATTTGATAAGTTTGCCCATGCAAGGCTCCTTCAGAAAGTAAGGAGGCATTGGATCCAAGGAGACCTTGCTTTATGGATCAAGAATTAGCTTGCCTACAGAAGGCAAAAAGTGGTTGTAGATGGTTCATATTCTGCATGGAGGTTGGTGACCAGTGATGTTCTGCAAGGATCTGTTTTTGGACCCCTCCTCTTTGTAATTTTTATAAATGACCTGGATGAAGAAATAGAAGGGTGGGTTAGTAAGTTTGCTGATGACACAAAGGTTGGGGGTGTTGCGGATAGTCTGGCGGGCTGTCAGAGGTTACAACGGGACATTGATAGGATGCAAAACTGGGCTGAGAAGTGGCAGATGGACTTCAACCCAGATAAGTGTGAAGTGGTCCATTTTGGTAGGTCCGATTTGAAGACAGAATATAATATAAATGGTAAGATTCTAGGCAGTGTGGAGGATCTGAGAGATACTGGGGTCCATGTTGATAGGACACTCAAAGCTGCTGCACAGGTTGACAGTGTTGTTAAAAGGTGTATGCTGTGTTGGTATTTATCAACCACGGGATTGAGTTCAAGAGCCATGAGGTAATGTTACAGCTGTATAAGATCTTGGTTAGACTGCATTTGGAGTACTGTGTTCAGTTCTGGTCACCTCACTACAGGAAGGATGTGGATACTATAGAGAGAGTGCAGAGGAGATTTACAAGGATTTTGCCTGGATTGGAGGGTGTACCTTATGAGCATAGCTTGAGTGAACTTGGCCTTTTCTCCTCAGAGCAATTGAGGATGAGTGGTGACCTGACAGAGCTGTATAAGATGATGAATGGGATTTATCATGTGGATAGCCAGAGGCTTTTTCGCAGGGCCGAAATGACTAACATGAGGGGGCATAGTTTTAAGGTGCTTGGAAATGGGTACTGAGGGGATGTCAGGGGTAAGTTTTTCGCACAGAGAGTGGTGCGTACATGGAATGCACTGCTAGTGGCAGTGGTGGAAGAGGATACAACAGGGTCTTTTAAGAGCCTCTTAGATACATGGAACTTAGAAAGATAGAGGGCTATCCGCTAGGGGAATTCTCGGCAGTCTCTAAAGTAAGTTACATGGTCAGCACAACATTATGGGCCAAAGGCCTGTAATGTCCTGTATATTTCTATGTTTTATCTTCTATGACTACTGCACTCCCCTCATCCCCCATTCCATTCTGAGCCCTGTTGCCAGATACCCAGTCCATGGATATCACAGGAATCAAGAAGTAAAAGTAAAGAGCAAGATAGTGGTGTTGACATGAAGGATTAGCCATAACCTTGTTGAGTAGTCAAGTGGGCTTCAGTCCAATTGTCCTAGTCCTGTTTCTTTCTCTTATATTCTGATGTCCTTAGTGAACTCAAGCAGACAGTAGAGCACAGCACAGATCTTTAGCTCATCATGCCCACGTTGATAATCAAGTGACCCTTTACACTAATCCCATTTGCCGGTTCTTGATGTGTGCCATTCCAGTGTCTCACTGATATTTATTTTTCAACCACCAATACTTCAGAAGGAAGGATCTGAGTAATCATTGTACTCACTTATAGTCCTTGTCAGTGCCCAGTGCTGCCATGCTTTTGACGGTGCAAATGAATTACACTCAGAAGTACTTTAAAAGCTGCATAAAGCTCTCTGGTGTCCTGAAGATGCAGAAGTTCTTTCATTCCTCTGTTTATTATGCCTGAAAGTAGAGCAATGTGGGAATGTACAATTATTTGTCTTAAAAGCAAAGGCAATTATGGGAACCTGATGCTTTTGCTCAACACCAAAATTTAATGCAGAAGCTATATGTTCTGATTTTTATCCTTTTAACGTAGGTACTAATTGATTTGATGAGATGTAATACAGCATAAATTAAAATGAAAAGGGAAAGAAATTGGACCAGTAAGCAAAAGAAGAACATATTGCAAAGCTCATTGTCCTGTTATTAACTAATTTGGGGGCAAAGCGGAATCCCCAAGGCAGGTCCTAGTTGTAGCATTGACCTTGAGTGCCACTACCCCGTAAGTCCTTGACGTTTCTTCTGTGCAACAGGGAAAAAAAAGTGGAAGGGGCCTTGCTGAGTAGTACAGTACTTGGTAGAATGCCAGGGATGCCTGGAGCTCTAATCAGGGTTAATCCTGGGTCAAAGTCACATTGTATATGATAACTCTGGAACTTCTAGCTATAAACGATACAGAATCTTTGAAATATACAGTATCACTTTAAGATATTATTTGTGCTGATGGATTACTTCAGCCAAAGTATTTCCATGAAAAAACGTGAAAATTATGCAGATAGATCAGGACTCAAAAGACGAATCATCATACTTAAATAGTATAGAGGATTTCAACCTTATCCCTCTGAAAGTGTAAAAAAGGTTAATTGTTTCTCTTGAGCAGTTGGAATGGAATAAACATTACTGTACAGCAGGACTGAGAATAAATCTGATACACATTAATTCTGTCATATTTATTTATTCTCAGTGCTGCCATCAGGAAGGAGATACAGAAGCCTTAGGTCCCACACTGCCAGGTTCAGGAGCAGTCACTACTCTTCAACCATCAGGCTCCAGAACCAGGCTGGATAACTTCACTCACCTCAACACTGAATTGATTCAAAATATGGATTCACTTTCAAGGATTCTACAAGTCATGCTCTCTGTATCTATCTGTCAATAGACAATAGGTGCAGAAGTAGACCATTCGGCCCTTCGAGCCTGCACCACCATTTTGAGATCATGGCTGATCATCTACTATCAATACCCGGTTCCTGCCTTGTCCCCATATCCCTTGATTCCCCTATCCATAAGATACCTATCTAGCTCCTTCTTGAAAGCATCCAGAGAATTGGCCTCCACTACCTTCTGAGGCAGTGCATTCCAGACCTCCACAACTCTCTGGGAGAAGAGATTTATTTAATTGTTTGTACTTGCAGTTTGTCCTCTTTTGCACATTGGTTGTTTTTTTTTCAGTCTTTGTGTATAGTTTTGTTTTAATTGATTCTACTGAATTTATTTTTTCTACTATAAATGCCTGGAAGCAAATAAATCTGAGGGTAGTATATGGTGACATATACTGTATGTACTTAGGTAATACATTAACTTTGAACTTTGATATACAGTATATATTTTAAGTCAGTTATAGTTGTTGTCTTCTGCTGCAAAGCTGAGGTTATTTTAATGGGATCAAAGGGTCTAAAACTAGAGGGTATGTATTGAAGGTGAGGGGGGTAAATTCAAAAGAGATGTGTGGAGATTGTTGGGTGGTGACAATGCATTGCCAAGGATGGTGCAGGAGGTAGATACAATAAAGTAATTCATGAGGCTCTTAAGTAGGCACGTGAATTTGTGGAGAATGGAGGAAAATGAACTATGCATGCAAAAGAAATTAATTTAATTTTATGTCATTAGCTTAATTATATTGGCATGACATTATGGATCAAAGAGTTTGTTCCTTTGTTGGATTGTTCTATCTTCATAATTTATGGTGATTCTGATTTAGTAAAATAATTTGAAAGATTATCAAACCATTTGGTAAACTGGAAATCTGGTATAACCTCTGCCAACTTCATATATTGAAAGTGAAGCATAATATTTTGCAAGTGGTTTATTTTGCTTTTGTAACATGGGAGTATCTCTTGGTCCTAATGTTTTGCTAAGTTCCTGTGTCTGGTATTGGCTTGAATACTGTCAAATTCCCTTCTCCATCTTCCTGCACCATATTTTGGTTTCTTATTTAATGAAGCCTAATGTTTCGTCATTCCACATGGAATTTCAAACCCAGCAACACATGGCAACCCCAGCTGGAGTAATAGCTCTCGTTTCCTTGTGAAATTTGGCTCTTGATGAACCACATAATTCTAATTGAAGACAGGTTATGTAAAACCTGCAATAATATTTTGTTGGTAATATCATCTTGGAAATAGTTTTAAATGATTGCTTGAGGGTTTCAGGTACTATGGGGAGGCAGAGATGAGTAAACCAGTGAGGACACCTGGTGTATGGTTGTTGGCATACTGCGGTTAGAAATAGTTGGAATTTTCATTGCAGAAACCATAACAAAATGGTTTTGTTCTCAACTTCAGAAGGGGATAACTACACTCACTTGCCCATCCATTGAGTTGTTTCCACAACCAATGATCTCAGTTTAAGGACTCTATCTTGTTATTTCATGTTCTCATTATTTATTGCTATTTATTTATATTTGCATTTGCAGTTTGTGGTCTTCTGCACTCCAGTTGATCTTTCATTGATCCTGTTATAGTTACTGTTCTATAGATTTTCTGAGTATGCCTGTAGAAAAATGATTCTTGGATTCATATTTGGTGACATATATGTATTCTGATAATAAAATTTACTTTGAACTTTTGAACGTTAGCCTTTGGCAAATAGCAAATTACCTGCCAGTATTAAACACACCACCATTTTGGAATTCATCTGTACCAATGCAAGTCTTCCTACAGATGCTAAATCCCTAGTCTCTGAAAAATCACTCAGAAATCTCTCCACTTCAATTTCTCTCTTTATTAAAAGAGGCTCACCAAAGCATTTGTTCATCATCCCTAATATGCATTACTGTTTGACAATGTTCCTCAGAAGAGAATTGAGATATTTTATAAAATTGGAAGTGTGTGTGTGTGTGTGTGTGTGTGTGTGTGTGTGTGTGTGTGTGTGTGTGTGTGTGTGTGTGTGTGTGTGTGTGTGTGTGTGTGTGTGTGTGTGTGTGTGTATGTGTGTGTGTGTGTGTATATATATATAAGGGAACTCAGCAGGCCAGGCAGCATCTGTGGAAAATGAAGTACAGTCGATGTTTTGGTCTGAACCCCGCAGATGTTGATCCATTCTTTTTTGTGCTTTCATTACAAAGTGTATTCTTATCGTTTGATGCAGTGGACAATACTCAGTATTACTTCACTGAAAATTAAGTAAAATATATTGTTTATGATATCAGAGTCATTAGTATCATTAATTTTGTTATACCTTTGGCTTATTCTAAATATCGTGAAATATGAATATTGAGTTAGGTGGATACCACAGGATCTTTTAAAAGACTCTAAGATAGGTACATGGAGCTTAGAAAAATAGAGGGCTATGCAGTAGGGAAATTCTAGGCAGTTTCTAGAGTAGATTACATGGTCAGCCCAACATTGTGGGCCAAAGGGCTGTAGATTTCTATGTTCCTATGAATGTTATTTCAGAATAATAAACCAAAATGTTGCAACTCTGCATAAAGAGAAAGGAGATTCCAAATCTATATACAGATCAAATGTTTCCCTCTGCAACAGCTGAAGAATTTAAACAGATCATGACAACTATTTATCAACTAGTCAGACATAATGAGAAATATGAGTGGATCGTACAATACATTGGCAACTGGTCCTTGGAAAAGTAGTGTAAGAAATCGGAGTCAAATGACTTGAGCTCAGTCACTGTGTCACTAATGTTTCACTGACAGTGGTAAACTAAATATCAGCAGTGGAACCTCTTCCAAATTGAAAAATCTTATTAGAAGTTAGGAAAATCACCTTTGGTTCAGCAGTAACCTTTCAGCATATTATTTTTTATGTTATGCTTCTTTAAATCCAGAAGGAAACCATTCAGCCCCTGAGGTGCATACTAGATCTCTGACCAATCGCATCAATCCCATTTCATCACTTTTTTTCAGTAGCCTATTCTATCACCTGGCTATTATACCCACTGCCTCCCCCTCCCTGATTCTCCCACCAGCCACCCATACTTGTGATGCCGTTGGGTGTGCTGAACGTGAAGTTCTAAACTCAAACAAAGATCTGAAGACCTATCTGATATCAGTAGCTGTGTGTTCCCTCACTAAAGAGAGATTAAATTGTAGCCAGCTAAAGGCTAGGTCACTTCTCTGTTTATCCTCCATTGCACACTTAGCTGCCAATACCCACTATCTGAGTGGTGTGTTCCTCTCCCCACCCCCTCCACCTCCCACCAAGGAGGAGACACTTCTAGTTAACAAGGTAGTTAAGACCCAGTTCATTCATTTTAGTGATACATGCCTAAATCCAGACAAAATTCTTAAAACATATTTAAAACTCGCAGAGGTTTCTATCTTACATAAAAGTTCCAAATTGCAACCGATTTCTAAAACACAGATACAATTCCAATAAGCTAAAAAGACATACCAGTGAGTGGTGAATAATGAGTTGTTCATTGCAGAAATTGAAGGCAGAGAATGGATTCTAGTTCACGCTGTCTTTCTGTCATTCTTCTTATTGTTCTTGACCATTCCTAACAAGCCTGACTGGTTTCTTGCATCAATACTGTTTTTCTGCCACTTGGGTGACTTCACACATGTGATATTTTTAATATGCATTTTCACATAGATGGTCTAAAAGATTCTGAGTATGGAACTCCCAAACACTCACAGTTAATGCTACTTGTTTGCAAAGCAGATCTTTTAACTTCAAACTGATTTTTGCTTACATTAAGACCCGAATACTGGTTCTTGTTTATGACAAGAAGTTGAACAAGGAATATTGGTTGGAAGTTTAATTTACTCATCTGCTAAGTTTAGAAGCTGAGCTTGGCAAAAGATCACCCACTCTACATGTACTGCTCTTTGGTCACTATCAAAACCGCAGATAAGGGTGGTATCATTGTAGTCAAGTCCAGGGATTCTTTTTGGAAATAAATTATTGGTAATTGGTTTATTACAGCAACATGTACTAAAATAAACTTTATGTTAACTATGATTTTTATTAAATTTGACTATTATGACAAAAATAAATGCTCCAAAAACTTCTTACAGAAGGGTGCTTTGAAGAAAATCATGGAGTCTATATCTATGATGAAAATTACAAAAAGACTGTGACAGTGGATGGAATCTGACAGGATGGGTATTCATGATTAATTAAACATTGATGTCAGATGTTATTGATTCACTCTTCCTCCACATCAAATGCTGCTTTGAGGTTTCATCTAGTCTGATGTCCAATACGTACCATAAGGCTGAAAATGTAGCATGTCATTTGTGTGAAGCACATTAGATTTTCATACTGAACGCAGGCTTCATGAGTTTTTCATACTCTCTGCTATGAGAAGTAAAATTTTGTTCATCTGAATATTTATTCCCTCAGTTATTTCAAGATTCCACAATAATTTTAAATGCATTTGTATTTCATCTACTGCATATATGTCAAACTCAAGGCCCGCGGGCCAAATCCGGCCCGCGGTGGAATTATCTTTGGCCCGCGAGATAATATCTAATTACTATTAAAGCTGGCCCCAGTAATCGAAGCACCTATGGCGTATGATATGTCTAATGCTGAGTTTATTCAGGTACCAGGTTTTCAGGGTTTTTAGTGTTTATTCGGCAGTCTTGCTCTGCAGTCTTCTTCATAAGAAACAGAATTTGTAAAGTGAAACACTTTGTAGTTATAGCAGAGACTGAGACACATGAGAGCAGGCTGAAAAAACGGAGGCAACGAAAGCTGCGTTCGCACGCGTCCAACTGATCCGGCCCGCATGAAGCTGCATTTTGCTCAATCCGGCCCGTGACCTAAAATGAGTTTGACACCCCTGATCTACAGCCTTAATCTCGTGCCCCAATGTTATCTTTGTTTTCTGTAAAATCACTGAATTTTAGTCTTTCTTGACTTTGCTTTGCAATCCCTGAGAAGACTTTAACATAAATGATTACACAGTCAGCTTGAGTTCATCACTTTTGCTAGATGCCAGAGATTTAGTTGAGCAGATGACTCAGAATACCTGAGGTTTGGAAAGGGGAACTCCACACTACGGAAATAATAGGTCTTCCTTGGCAGCTTTGCTTGCCACCGGAAGTAAGTCCTGTTGATTCACTGCTGCCCCCACCCAAGGGCACGAAACTGAGATTGATGAGCAGGAGGAGGCCAGTAGGCTTCTCGAGCCTCCTGCAACATTCAGAAAAGTCATGGCTGATCTGATTATGACCTTGCCTTCTTTGTTCCTGCTGTGGGTATTCCATTAAGTAAAAACACATCTGGCCAGTATTTCCCTGGGAGACCACCCAGGAACCTCAGCTGCTAGGGGAAGCAGCTAACCCAACTTGAAGGCCAAATTCAAGTTGTAACCAAAATATCAGTCATCCTATGTTGCATTAGTAAAAGGCACTCAAATCTGAGTGCTGTGATAGGGAGTGAAGCATAACTGTCCAGCTCAGTGTGGCCTGATTGAGAAGGCTCCGTAGTGGTGTTCTTGATGTTACACGGGGCAATTGGATAGTTAGGGTTTGGGGTGCATGAGGGTAATGTAGGAATAGTTTGAATGTGGAATGGAAAATGGGATGGTGAGCTGCAGAACTTTTCAATTAATGAAAAAGAGGGGGATAATGACGACAGGCATAATGAGCTCTAGCACAATTTGCTGATGTGCAAAACAGCCTTTCATCCCCCCACAGACGGAAGGGGAAAATTGGATCTGGAGAAGCTGCTAAAGGAAATCGATCTTGCTGCAGACCTTTTAAAGTCTGTTGTTTCATTCCCCTCTTTCACAGCCATTTTAATGAGGTCAGGGACGAGCAGTCACACTCAACCACAAGGATAGGAACGACAACATCATCCGGGGGCACCTTTTTACCTTCATGCGTGACCCTAGCTATTGATTTATGCTCCATTGCTAAGATGACCCACAAAGAGAGAAGGTGGTAATTAAGTTAATATCTGTTTTTTTTTTAATAGTGCTGACTTGCAAAAAGTAAAACACAGGGAGCATTTGTTTTTTTGTCCTCAGTGCAGATGCAGATGCAGGCATTGACCTCTGACCTCCTGCGCTGTGGCCAGCTGCAGCTGTGTTATTTTCTGTCTGGCTTTAAGTGTTGATAGACTTGAGAGAAAAGTCTTGAACATTTTCTGGCTAAAAGCTCTCTGTTTCTTTTTAAGTCTCCCAGTTAATCATTACTGGGTTTTGTTCTGCTTCATGAGTGCTTTCAAGAGAGGTCATTTCGGGTGGGAAAAGGAGCTGCAACTGGACATTTGGGAGACTTCCGTAAAACATCAGCAAGGCTCCATTCTTTTTATCTATTATGTGTTTCAGGGGATAAATGTTGGCCAAGACAGCCAGAACTCTTCCCCATTCCTCTTCGCTTAGTGCCGTGGCATCTTTTACATTCACCCCGGAAGGCAGACAGGGCTTTAGTTTAGCCTTTCATTAGGGAACGGCCCACGGCTTTGCCGTGCAATGTGATTCTGATTCAGACCTACCAGCTTGCACTTGAATTTAGATGGGTGAGCTTTTCAATCTCGGTAGGCATTGCTGCTGAACTCACCCTTCCACACTCTGCACACCATCCAGGCGGCATCACTGGAGCTCTGGCAGTTTCAGATGAAAAGTTTCAGTTTGTTTAAATGTTAAACCGTGGAGGGAATGAGCTGAGAAGTGACGGCTTTCCTTCACTTTGGCTTTAGTTTTGGGAGAGATCCGTTAATGGGGCAAAATGAATTGAGCAAAAGCATTGTACAAGGTATGGCATTGGTCGTGTAGTGACATAACACTGTGATCTGCTGCCTCATTGCTCCAGAGATCCAGTTCAATCCTAACCAGTGATACTGCCTGTGTGGGGTTTGACCCATTCTCCCTGTACCAACTCTGGTTTCCTCCCATAAGCTAAAGAAGTACAGGATGATAGGTTATTTGTTCACTGTAAATTACACCTTGTGCATAGATAAGTAGAAGAAGTTGGAGGCCAGATCTGATGGGAATGTTTCAACAAAATGGATTAGCATGGAAGGGTTAATGTAAAGGGTACTTCATAGTGTGTGTAGGCCTCCGTTAGTCTCGATAGACCATGGATTTGCACCTCAGGGCGCAAGCCTGGGCAATGTTTTTTTATGGAAGACTGGCAGTTGCCCAAGCTGCAAGTCTCCCCTCTCCACGCCACCAGTGTTGTCCAAGGGAAGGGCATTAGGACCCATACAGCTTGGCACCGATGTGTGGTTAAGTGCCTTGCTCAAGGACACACATGCCTCAGCCAAGGCTCGAACTAGCGACCTTCAGATAACTAGACAAATGCCTTAACCACTTGTCCACGTGCCAACATACTTCATAGTAGGTATGGGGTCAAAAGGCCAGAAGGCCCTGTGTTCATGTTATATCTCTCAATAACTTTTGACAGCCTCATTGACTCTAACCCATTCATGATGGGTTAAGGTCAGTGAAGGTCTCAGTATGGTGCAGTAGGAAATGGGGATCCGCAGGCAGGAAAGTTAACTAGCCTCAGGAAGTATGCTTGTTGTATTAGTAAAGGGCAGTGGTACAAAGTTCAAAGTTAATTTATTACCAAAGTACATATATGTCACCATATTCAACCCTGAGATTCATTTTCTTGCAGGCATACTCAATAAATATGCAATAGAATAATAACCATAATAGAATCAATGAAAGACCACACCAACTGCTCATTCAACCAGTGTGCAAACGACAACAAACTGTGCAAATACAATAAGAAAGAAATGATAGTAAATAAGTAAGCAATAAATATTTGGGACATAAAATGAAGAGTCATTGAAAGTGAGTCCATAGGTTGTGGGAACATTCCAGTGGTGGGGCAAATTAAGTTGAGTGAAGTTATCCCCTTTGGTTCAAGAGCCTGATGGTTGAGGGGTAACAGCTATTCCTGAACTTGGTGGTATGAGTCCTCAGGCTCTTATACCATTTTCCTGATGGCAACAGCAAGAAGAAAGCATGACCTGGGTGGGTGAAGGGTCCCAGATGATGGATGCTGCTTTCTTGTGACAATGCTAAGTGTAGGTGGGGAGGACTTTACCAGTAATGGGCTGGGCCATATCCACTACTTTTATTGGGATTTTCATACCAGGCTGTGATCCAGCCAGTCAATATACTCTCCAGCACAAATCTATAGAAGTTTGCCAAAGTTTCAGATATCTTGCCAAATCTTCGCAAGCTCCTAAGGATGTAGGGACACTGCCATGCTTTCTTCGTAATGATACTTAAGTTCTGGGCTCAGGACAGGTCCTTTAAATTGATAACATCAAGGAATTTGAAGTTGCTAACCCTCTCCACCTCTGATCCTTCGATGCGAACTATCTCATGGACCGCTCGTTTCCTCTTACTTGGTATATACTAAGTAATGTGAAATAGGGTTGGAGAAGAGAAATTGCAGCATCTATTTCTAGTCAGCTGTACAGGAAGTAGCATTCCTCAGAAAGAGGTGGCAGGAAAATCGATCCCAAAGGTTCATGGATATATAAACCTTACAAGAAGAACTAGGGCATGTCAGCATCGACAATTGACATAGTTCCAATCACAGTAACTCATTCTGTTCCAACAGTGTTCAGCCTTTGTGAAGACATCCTTCTATCCACTCTAGTCCTGGAATATACATCATTAATTTGTTTTTAATGTTTACAGAACCCAACGTAATCTGACTTGGGTCATTGTGTGTGATGACATTGTGTCAAAGTGACTGCTGCCTCTTTGTCTGCAAATACACAAGGCTTTGCCAAATACTTCTCTAATATTGACTGTCACCATTTAAATTATTTATTTAGGGACTAAAAGCAAATCTTTAGATACATGTAGTGCCAGGAAAAAAATCCATGTGGGCTGTAGCATGTCATATTAATGGAAAGTATAGAATGAAGCAGCAGAAGTTATTGATTAGTTTGGGTGAGATCATTCTCCTCCAGGTGTACAGGTTGCTATTTATTGATAGTATCCATTTTATTGGATTTTCTAAAGATTTGCATTAGAAAGTAATCTAAACTGAAGCTAAAAGCGTAATAATATTAGTATGCATGCAATGGATCGAGCAACCTCTCCTGTGCTGCAGCTCCTCTGAGTGTACAATAAATAGCTTTCACTGTAGCTGCTATTAACATTCCCACATGCAGGCTGATCATTGTGAGGTTGAGGGGCAGGGTAGGAAGGAGCCATGGCCTATAGGCCTGTTTGGCAATAAATGGGTGGAGAACACCAGATTTGTAACTCGCTATGTTGAGGGGGGATCGGTGGATGCAATTGGCTTGGGACACTGCAGTGTGGACCCCCAAGGCTTGGGACTAGAAGCAGGAAGGAAGAAAATCTGAAAGGGAGCCCAGCTGCTAGACAGTCTGGGACTTAAACCATGACAGAGCAATGGCCTCATCTGCCTTGTGTGGGCCCTGTGAGATACTCTCAGTATTTGTATACCACACATGCACAGATAAATGTACCATGTAAAGTTAAAATGTGTGTTTTCCACAGTTTGACACCACCAGCATCAGACCTTGGCCATTAGTTCAATATAAGCAGTAAGTTTAAAACCTTACAAACCTAACCTTCAGTTGACGATCGGATTCTAGTTTAAATCCCTTTGCATAGGCCACAGAAATATTGCACAATGCAATAATTTTTAGGTGTTTTTGTCACAAAAGTAACATTTTATTTGAATGAACTGATCAGAAATTCACAAGAAAAGATCGGTACATCCTCAGTCTGCAGCAATAAAATCTGAGTACGATCCCAAATAAACTGCAGAAGACTCAATAGGTTTACTTTAATAACCACTTGTCTACTGTCAAGAAAGGTAAAGTGTACCATTATAAAGGTGTGCATTTTCTCAAAGCTACTCATTCCAAACATTTCTGTAAAGCTTATGCTCCCTGAGGCAAAATTCTTCAAAGACTGCAGAAGAGTGCAAAAGGGGCCACCTGGGGTGTGAAAATACAACACAGCCCCAATCCAATGCAGATGCCAAATGCAGGCAGATCTACTAGTTTGTGATCATGTTGCGTGTTTGGTTTAACAGCAGACTGTTTATCCTGTTAATCAGGCAGCTGCCCTGTAATATCATTGAACTGACCGAGCAGTGTAATAGCAAAACTGTGTGCATTCTGGTTGAATGCCAGAGTGGATGCCACTTCTAAACTGCAGTCGTTTGAATTCAAACACTCAGATCTTGTTTCATCCACCTGACTCCCAGGGGTTAGTGCCTCCCTGCGGCTGGAAAGTGCGAGGCATGTAATGAACAGACGAAGTCACCGTGGTCCGGGAGCTGTGGCTCATTGGCAGCCCCTGGGGAAAGTCACGATTTCCAGCTCTGCTGCAGCAACTTGAGCAGAGCTACAAGGTTGAAGGTGCCCTGAGACCTTTGCTATTTCAAGAAGAGATAATTGCAACCATGGCCCCTTTGAAGCTAGAGCAAATGAGATTCACCACTCAGTTAGTATCAGCAAAATCAGATGGACTGGCTTTTTACCCAATTGCTGCTTAGGGAACATGGAATGCAAGTTGAGAGTGAACTGGCTTCATCATGGTGGAATAAACTTAAGACTGGAATCCATTGATTACAGCATACTGACACACTTCTTAAGGAAGTAAAAGTTGCCAGAAAAATAGAAGATATATTTTTCGAGCTGTGGTAGATAAGCCCGGAGAGCCAAACACTGACACAAATGAGCTGGTCACCATATCCAAAGGAACTTGTCGCAACAGGGCACAGTTGGAACTGGGCGATTGGTGGACACCCTTCCCAGAACGGCCATTGTTAACTGGCACCATTCCCACATGCAAAGCAGGTTATGGGTTTTCACCCCACTCCAGAGACTCGAGCATGGAAACACTTTCCATGTTGCTAATCCTTCATTCAAGCGTTACCTCTATCCAACAACGTGGGGAGTTGTCTGAGTTCAGACAAAGCAGGGCAAGTCCAGTATGACTAATTACTGTTCCATCAGTTTACTCTCAATAAGCAAAGGGATGGAATGAGTCATTGATAGCCTCACCTGACACAGAACAGAACAGCACAGGAATCGGATCTCCAGCCCAAGATGATGTGCCAAACTAATTGAAATAGTAATTGCAAGGTGCATGTTTATCTAAGACAGTAAAATGTCTTGCACAACAATAACCGACTCACTGATTAGAACAGCACAGAAACAGGTCATTCAGCCCACGATGATGTGGGAAGCTAATTAAAGCAGTAATTAAATTGAAACTTTGATCACCTTGTCAGAACTGGCATAAAAAAAATCTCTTGGCAATATCTTGAAGGGGCTTCCAACAACTATAACTGTCTTCTTTCCCTCCAATGCCGTTAGAATTCTTAGCACCCTGTCGCCACCCGGCAGACGCCACACTCTGTCTGAATGCCCTGCCACCCACCACATGCCAACTCACTGACACACTTTCATCCTGCACTGGTCACTTCTCATCTTTTATTGCTGCTGCTTCACATATTTAAATTACTGCTTGTTTTATTATGACAGTGCTAGTTAACATTGTCTCGTCTTCCAGAAAAGTGCACCTCACACTCTGAGGCAACCTGCCAGTCTTCAGGGCCTACTACTCAGGGACTTGTGTTAATATTATTTTGTGACTGTTTGCGCAGGATCATAGCTATAAGTACCGTCTGTGACTACAACACGTAATCTGCATTTTGCATCTTGCTCCCAGAGGAACGCTGTTTCATTTAGCTATATACATGTGCAAGATCGAATGACAATAAACTTGAATTTGAAATTGAACTTGAACTTGCACATGGTATAACTAATTCCCCTTGACAGCAATTCATTTCAGCTTTACCAGGGCTCCCTGAAGTCATGCTTGGCCAAGAGCTCCCTTGTCATCAAATGCAGTCAATCTCATCTCCCCTCCTTAGTTCAGCTCTTTACCCCAACATATGTGTGACCCCCAGGTTGGGTGGGCGGCGTTAGTCTAGGAGGAGACTGCCTCTGGCCCAGCCAAACTTGAAAAATCTCATTTGTGTAGATGCTGCGTGATGTGTTCCCCTGTTACAAATCAGTACCATGAAATAACAAACAGTACACAATCTGCAATTAAATGATTGAGCTTAATAATTCTAAATTTGACTATAGGGTTAGTAATGAAAACAAAATGAAAAGGGCCTATTTTAAAGAAACAGTCTAATGCGCAATGTTGGAGCTCACGATTTTCCAGTCCGTTCATTTTCCATCAATTTACACCCCCCCACCCCCACCCCGGGCATCATCAACTCCCGACCCCATTCCGCATCCACTCAGTCCCACGGTCTATGACCTCTCCGTTCTGGCATCTTCCGCTGAACAAAAACCTGTGAATCCCTCGCTCTCAGGCACACAAGAAAGAAAACACTCCTATCATGGGACACCGCACATTCCAAAGCCCCCATTATTTCTAATCATAACCCAAACATTCTGCCACTACAGAGAAACCATTGCATTAACAGTGAAACCTTTCCCAGGGCGTTACATATGGACTAAGACCATGATGGAGTCTGGAACCCAATTGTCCTGGTGATACCCAAACCTAATATCTATTTTTTCCAAAACCGTAGTGTCTAATACTATAGAGCATGCTTTTAAGGTGAGAGAGGGTATGTTCAAAGACGATGAGCAGGTCATGTTATTTTTACACAGATTGTGGTGGGAGACTGGAATGCACTGCCAGTGATAGTAGTGAGGGAAATTGAGGTGTTTAAAAGGCTCTTAGATAGACACTTGAATGTGTAGAGAATGGACGGATATGGATATTCAATATGCAGAAAGGATTACTTTAGCTCGGTGTTTAATTCCTATTTCAATTTGTCACAACCACGGATTC
The DNA here is from genome assembly GCF_048418815.1 of Hemitrygon akajei. Classification (NCBI taxonomy): domain Eukaryota; kingdom Metazoa; phylum Chordata; class Chondrichthyes; order Myliobatiformes; family Dasyatidae; genus Hemitrygon; species Hemitrygon akajei. The sequence goes on from NC_133143.1 coordinate 25,868,457, forward strand.
CACAGTGCAGTAAATACGGCAATTGAGTTCGTGAATTTGCACGTGTCAGCTAATTATTATTTCATTGTGATAGTATTTAACTCCATACTTGTTGTTGTAGTGCTTGTCGAGACTGGAACAGAGCACAGCAACACTTCGCTGCCAGATTGCATTCGGCCTTCCCTGAGAAAATCGGGCTTTCGAGTCAACTGACTTGAGCGGTAGTCATTTAATGTTTAGATTTTTGTTTCAGCCACAGTGCAGGTTTCATTTGCCTTTTGAGAGTTTTAGTTAACGGCCCTGTTTGACTTAGCATTTATTGTTTTGTTTTCCCTTTAACACTGTTCGCATTAAAGCTTGTGAATCATCGACCAGTGTCAGTGTCTCTCACTCCACACTTGGGTCACATCCGAACCCGGTAACACAATTAGTTTGGCACAACATTTGGGCTGAAGAGCGAGCTCCTGTGTTGTAGTGCTCTATGTTCTAATCAGCAAGTAGATTACCATTCTGGAAGTGCTATTAGATGAGACTGTCAATGGCACATTCCGTCGCTTTGCCGATGATTGAGAGTAGAGTGGATAGGACAGTAATGAGCCAGACTGGATTTGTCCTGTTTTGTACGAGCTTGGACGATTTCCCACATGGTGGGGTGGATGCCAGTGCTGTAGCAATACTGAAACAGCTTGGCTGGAGGTGCGACTATCTCTGTAGTGCAGGTTTACATTACCACAGCTGGGATGTTGTCTGGTCCTGTGCCATCAGCCATTCCTTGATATCGTGCACAGTGAAATGAATTGCCCGGTGACTGTCATCATTGGGGCCTGAGCGACCAATCTGTTAAGAGCCCTGTGCTCTTGTGACCTTTTACCAACGCCCAAGCAGAACCCTCGATCACAGTCACAGAGCGGAAATGTTTGTCCCTTTTGTTCAGCTCTATACGCCATTGTTTGCTGAAGGGCCCTGACTGTAAATGCCAAACATCAAGGAAATGTCAATGTTTTTTAAGCATGTAATTATGACAAATTGATGCAGAAACCAAGCTGTACTGTCAAGTGCTGCAACTCAGCGCAGAAAGGAGTGAATAAATTCAGAATAATGAACCCAACCAGCCAGCCTAGAGAAGAATGTTCCCTCAGTGTTTCTGTATACAACGTGAGTAATCTTACATCCACATCTCTTGGCAACATTGGAAGGCTGCAGGGACACTGCAGGTTTACTTAAAGTAAAATGGTAACTCTAAGCGGGTTAAAGTTAAGCATTTGGAGAAACATACCCAGCAAAACCTTTGTTAATTGATGTTTACAGATCTCTTAATGATTACCTTTAAATACTCGGCACAGAGGCAGCTGAGAAAAAGGCCATTCAGTCTAGTAAAATCATTCTGTTTGTTAAACTTCTCAAACTCATTTTGATTAAGCACATTTTACATATCCTTCTAGTCCATTGTATCTTTAGCTGGCTTCTTCTTAAATATATCTCTGCAATTTGCTTAAAAATCTCCATTTGGTATCACATGCCCACATACCAGCCACTCCTTAATTCCCGATTGGAATTCTTTATGAATGTCTTGCATTCTCCAGTCAAACATTACTGCTGCCATTAACTTACTGGCTTAATGGCTTAATCTTGTTATAATGAGGCTTGTTGGCTTTCACCAGGGCACTCCAAGTCTGCTAATGACTAATTGTTATTCATCTGACATATATGCTGACTTCACCTTGACTGGCAGTGAGGTGCTGCGGTTAGTACTTGTGTACAGGGTTAGGTAGGCGATAGATTCCTCGCAGTAAATGGTAAACACCAGTATATCCTGAAAGTCCCTTTGTATGGGGATATTGATTGACTTTATCAACACTGGGCGGATATACTCCTGCAGGAGTCATAATGGCCAGTTTATAAATCATTTTGTTCCCTAATTCTAAAAGACTTAGAGCAAATAAAAATATAAAAGCTGAAAATTTTGAAAAAAAGTAAAATAGATTAACAATCTTATTGAGATACCATTTTAGTTATTTTCTACATAAGGTTTTCTACATACTGTCTTCGGATGCAGGTTTTTTCATAGTCCTCCCACTCCCAATCCATTCGCTGTGCCAGCAGTTCCTGACTCACCAGATCTCACAGCTATTCAATCAGATTAATCAAAGTCTAACTGGATGCCCTTATTTCTCCATCTCCTGTACTCTTGAAATTAATTTTAACAATTATTACAAAATAATTTTAAATAAATTGACTAATAATTTTTATTCTATCTGGAGTGCTCACGACAGAGTTAAGGAGCTTAGCATTAATTCCTGAGGACTCCAAACGATCCTGGAGGCTTGGCAGCTTTATCACCAGCAGAAAGTAGAGAAAATGACATACAGCTCCTGTTATTTGATCGTCTGCGAAGAGAAGGCAGAAAGCAGCTGTAGGAATACAACATAACCTATTGGTGCCCCTTGGAAACCCGAGAGATCATTTTCCATTTTTATTTGTTTCTGCTGAACCAAAAAAAATGTCTGACATTCATTTGCACCCTTGCCTTTTAATTTGCAGGTGTAGAGCTTTCTCTTCCTGACTTTATTTTGGGAAGTTCAGAGTCTGACAAGCTCTGTCACGCTGGGCATGTGGTGTGGAGCTGGTGTGCATTACCTTGTATGCCTGTGATGATTTTTGTCACCCTTGACCCTGGTGCTGTAAGGATTAGTATTAGCTTTTGGAAGCAGCTGGGTTATTTAACTGTGCTGAACCTCTGAAGCTGCCATGCATTCTGTGAAGGGATGGAAAGGGGAGGGATGATAGAAGGGAAGAAAGGAATATGTTAAGAACAATCTTTGCATTTATGTAACATCTTACACCATCTCCAGGATGTCACAAAGTTGTCTGCAGTCAGTGAGGTACTTCTGACATTTTCAGGTGCAACAGTACAAAGTCACACAAAGGGCAGTGTGAGAACAATGCGATCATCTGTTTTAGTGATGGTGGTTGAAGGGTAAATATCAAACGTCTATGCTTTCATTCTCCTGATCTTTCTACCTAAGAGGGAAGGCCAAATCAGACCTTGGTTTAATGTTTTATCTGAGATGCTGCTATCATATATACTGACTAAGCACAGAGGACCGCTGCCTCCTTGTTACCTTCAAGGCTACAACCAGAGGAGGCATCCACTGGCTTGCTCAGGTGGATATTCCCTTTGTACCTGTACAACTATCAGGACAGTGGAAGGAGAACATTTGCCTGAACAAATCTAGGCCAAAATATGGATTGGGTAATGGACAAGTGTTGGAATTGCAAATCTTACCTCTTGTGTTTTCTCCACAAAACTGAATGCATTGATGTCATTATGAACTTAAAAAGAGTGACTGGCTTGTGCCCTTATAACAGAAGAACACGATTAAATAGGAGCAGAAGAAAGGCAACCCAGCCTCTCAATATCTTCAGGGCTGATCTGCTCCAGGCCTCAGCTCTCTTTATTACAAGGTCTTCTTAGTTAAGAGGCAGTCCAGAGTGGATTGATTAAGCTAATTCTTGGAATGAAAGTGTTCTCTTCATTTTCCCAATCTTTCGAAAATTTTACCTATGTTCTCTTTAAGTGCCAAATAAACAGAAATATTTATTCAAAAGATGCTGGATCAGCCAACTACAAGCTTCAAAATATCTCAGGACTGGAGAATATTTCATTAAGAAACAATTTTTTTTCCTTTTGTCCAGCATTAAGATGGAGCTGTATTAGAACAATGTTGAGGTTTTTAATTCCAAGACATCTCTTCCCTTGTTTATGTATATATTTTAACAAGATGTAGCAATTAAACATGAAAATCAATTTCAATGAAAAGTGAAGAGAGGAATATACAATAACTGATTAATTCAGTACCACAGAGTTGTAGAATCCAAACTCTGAATGCAAGCTTTAATGACGAAGGGTTTCGGCCCAAAACATCGACAGTGCTTCTTCCTATAGATGCTGCCTGGCCTGCTGTGTTCCACCAGCATTTTGTGTGTGTTGCTTGAATTTCCAGCATCTGCAGATTTCCTCGTGTTTGCATTCTTTAATAGTTATTTTTCAGCTAGTAGGTTTTAAGGTATAATTACATCTTTCATTCATATTTACTCAGGTTTATTTTAGACATTTTAATTTTATTATCAATCCTCAGGACTAATCTTAAAATTGTTTTCCTGCAGATTTGAGGGCTTGTTTCAGGTATGTTGGTAGTCAATGTTGTGACTTTGATCAAGCCACATAGAAACAGGATCTGTAGATATAACAGGATTCTCTTCAGCACGAGCATACATTGAGGGAGAGTCCTGGAGGGATAATCCCTCAGCAGACTCTCACTGAACTGAAAGTGACTTTGTTTTAGAATCTTCTTATGTACAAAGATAGCAGCATGTGATTGAAAACAATTTCAATATTTACAATTGCAATAGAATACAGTGCTACAATAATTTGGGTGTAAATGTATGGTTCCATAGAATTATGTTTTTAATGCGACCCATTTTAATAAACAAGACTATTAAAAACCTTTCTTGAGATGAAGTATTTCACATCAATATTCTAAGCATTCTGGAAAATTGATTTTTTGAGGACTGGCCCTTTTTGTATGCAATCACCCTAAATATCAATTGACTGAACAAATGTGATGAAGATCACGGTTGATGTGTTTAGCAGCAAAATAGCTGTTTAGAACCTTCCTTTATTTCAGTCACAATGGTGCAAATATTGTAACTAATGATGTTTGATGCCTGGGTTGCTATAGGTCAGTAGGTCGGACTTTGCATATGAGAATGTGTCATGGCCATGTCAGTTTCCAAACAAAATCTCTTAAGAGGCTTTCTGCTGTGTGCTGCTCTCTTCAGACTGTACTGTTTGTTTATGCAGTGATCCAAGTAATTTCAAAACTACCTACAGTGTAGCTTGTCATTTTAAATAGTTCAAAAACTGGTCTTGTTTATATTAATGACTATTACCCCATTACTTCTGTTCATTGCTGCTTTTCCTCACTAGTCAAAGAGAGGTTTCATAGAACTGGTAACAATTATCAGAAAATTAGTTAGAAGTGATACGTAACCTCGTAACCAGGTAACTTACCAGCAAAGATAGCGGGATCAGCTGAGTCGGATGCTACTATTTTCAAACGTTTTATTCAAAAAGGGGCACAAACGTATGGTTAATACAAAACATTCAGCTCATATACATCGTCAAAACTCAATCCAAAACACCGGTGTAATAATAATCAATCAGAAATAAGCTCTATAGTTGTCTAGGGGATAATACTGAGTCCAATTGAAATATAAGAGTCACTCAGAAGTCTGCAGGCTTTTCCCTTTTGGGAACCGCTGGGGTTTCACGTTGTGGAGAGAGAGAGAGATGGTTGAGAAAGGATAAACACTTGCCCGTTGTCTTTACAGAGCAAATCCTTGGAATCAGGGGAGCAGGCTTCCCCGTTGTTAGGTAAAAGCGGTCTTCCAATGGTTCCAGCCACAGATTCAAAAGTTGAAATCTAACGCACGTGGCTTCCTTCAAAATGGCTTCCCGCTCCCACGGGAATCGGTATCGTGCTTCCTTGGTGTCTCCTTGGTGCGTCTGAGGGTTGTCCCCCCCTCAGACCCTCCTTTATACTTCTTCACGGGATCGCAGGTGTCAATCAGGTTGCAGGTGATGCGATCTCTCTCTCAACCAGCCCACTTTGCCCGAGGGCTTTTCACGTGGTCTCCATGAGACAATAGTCAATGTCGCCTTTATTCTGCTTCTTGGGAGAACGTGGTCTTCCGCACGTCTCCCTCTCTCTCTCCCATTTCCTGTGTCTATTCAGCACGTCTCTCCCCCTCTTGGGTCAGTTGACCCCCCCTTGACTAGGGCTCTTGCGATTCTCACAAAGGAGGGGGCCGAGGTCATAACAGAAGAAAGGCCGTCTTCATTGGCAAGAGTAACTAGAAGTTACAGTCTTAAGATAATTGTCAAAAGAATAAGAGAGGAGATGGAGGTTAGTTTTATACAGCGAGGTGCTATCAGCTGGAATCCTGAGAATTGAAAAAAGAAGATTCAACAACACAGATGACCCCTTTCCCCCACTTTTGACCATTTGGGTAAGGGAAATTTGCACTTCCGAAATTCACAAATCACCATTCTAAAATTTGAGATATTGAATAAATTCACTCTCACTGTAAATAAAGTTTTTCAACTCATGTTTCTTACCATATTCACAGATGGCAGAAAATCATGAAAGCAACACCCCCAAGAAGGGTCAAGGATTCATAGAGTCTATGTTGGTAATGTTGCAGCTGGTCAGACCCTACTTGGAATACTTTGCTCAGTTCTGGTCACCTCACTACAGGAAGGATGTGGAAACCATAGAAAGGGTGCAGAGGAGATTTACAAGGATGCTGCCTGGATTGGGGAGCATGCCTTATGAGAATAGGTTGAGTGAACTCGGCCTTTTCTCCTTGGAGTGACGAAGGATGAGAGGTGTCCTGATAGAGGTGTACAAGATAATGAGAGGCATTGATTGTGTGGATAGTCAGAGGATTTTCCCCAGGGCTGAAATGGCTAGCACGAGAAGGCATAGTTTTAAATTGCTTGGAAGATGTCAGGGGTAAGTTTTTTACACAGACAGTGGTGAGTGCATGGAATGGGCTGCCGGTGGTGGTGGTGGAGGCAGAAACGATAGGTCTTTTAAGAGACTACTGGATGGGTACATGGAGCTTAGAAAAATAGAGGGCTATGGGTAAAGCCTAGGTAGTTCTAAGATAGGGACATGTTCGGCACAACTTTGTGGGCCAATGGGCCTGTATCGTGCTGTAGGTTTCCTAAGTTTCTCTATTTCTATGAGTCGTGGAGTACAAAAACAGGGCCCACAGTTCACTATGCCCCTTGTACAAAAACTCCATATATCTACAGTAGGTCCACAGCGTTCTATGCCTTGGTAATCAGTTTATAATTGTCACATGTACTGATTTTTAAAGAAAAGCTTTTTTTTATACACCATTCTAGACAGATCATTCCAAACATAACTATGCTGAGGTACTACAAAAGGAAAATCTATAACAAATTGCGGAATATTGTTCCTGTTAGGGAGATTGAAAATTCAAGTACTTGTCTTGTTGTTCCTTAAATATCATGAGAATATCTGCATTCATTCCTTCTTCAGGCACATATTCTAGACTTCAACCAGCTTCTATGTGGGGAAAAAATACCTCTTGATATCCTTCTAGACCTCTTACCTTAAACATATGCTCTCTTGTCTTAGAACCCCCATGATGAGAAACAGATTTTTACGATCTCTATCTAGTGTATCTCCCTCATAGCATTATATACCTGTATCAGGTCACCCCTTAGCCTCATCCACTCCAGGGAAAACAAACCCAGCCTATCCTTATAAATAAAATGCTCCAGTCCAGTCAACACCCTGCAGAATTTCCTCTGCATCTCCAGTAATCACAATATGGTGTGGCAACCGGCCTACACAAGATACTCCAGGTTCAGCTGAACCAATGTTTTATAAAGTTGTAACGTTAACTTTCTATCATAACTGTGTTTGTACGTACGTCTGACTGTATATGCGTGTGTGTGTACACAGCCATGTGCATTGAGTCATGCTTGTGTATGCTGAGTCTCATTTTTATTAACTCAATTCTTTTGTTGAAGACTTCACTAAACACTAACACAAACTACTTTCAGGAAGCACTGTTGTAGCCTTTGCCTTGTGGCTTTTAAATCGCGTCTCATTATCTGCAAAGGAAGTACAACAGAAACAGGAGGAGAGACACGTTTTCTAAATGGGAAGCCAGTGGCCTGAGGAGGGGTGTATGCAAGGCAGACAAACAGAACCCTAAAGCCCATTCATTTGTAGAAAAGAAAATTAATTGGACTTATTTTCTTCCATAAAAAGATTATCAAGCAAAATTGTATCCAGTTGTTCCTCCTTCTGGGTTGCTCCTTTCCCAAACTTCAGATTTCCCCGTCTACAGGTTCAAGAAGTAAAGATTTGAATCAGGACCAAAATTGCCAATAAAATCTCCTCTGAATTAGTGATAAATGGGATAAACTTTTACAATTTTGTTCTGCTTCCCTTTTGTCACACATGGAAACTTGATTCTAGCAGTTACAGCTGAACTGATTTAACTGTGCTGATCAACATTTTCTGACACGTATCTTAGAGCCTGGTTTTGCAAAAGTAAATAGTGTATTTCAAAACTTCTTCTCACAACATTTGAAGTTACAATTTGACATCTCAGGTACACTCTTAACAGCAAAATCTTCAGATTTTCTTCAATACAAGTAGAAGAGTAGAACATTACTCAAGGAAAACTCCAAAGCAGGAAACATTGGCTAGCAGGGGAAGTGAGTGTTGAGGCTCTCCATTGGTCAGGTTCGACCACGGATGTTGCGCCCCAGCTGTCTACGTGATACGCAAACCAGGGTGGTACAATATGGAAAGCGAGCTGGTGACTATGTAGCAGGATGCACCTCTCCATGCAGCTGATAGATCCAAAGGAAAGGCAGAGACTGATACGGATTGGCACCAGCGGCATCACAAGAGTTGCCCGTCTGTGTTGATCCTCAACATAAGACTGCCTCCGTGACTCCAGCTCCAGATTTTCCTCAGGGTTTCCTCCCAAAGCCTTCCCCATGAGTAGCAAGGAGCTGGAGTTGGAGACACATGCCATTGGGAGCATTTAATAGGCAGTGGGAAAATATCCTGACCACCACCCGGAGCTATAACAACCTTAAGGAGCCAATGGGAGATGAGTTAAGCATTAAAGTATAAACATATTTGAATAACATGAGAGATCCTACAGATTGGAAAGGTAATAAAGGACTATGATTTGTAGATGGAGAGTGGTAGAAGACTAAGATGAATAAGCTTTCAAAGTATTACAAATGCTTGAAATACTTCTTAGTAATTCATTCAAAACTCAACAGCTAAGAACATGCAGACCCTTGAAGAACGTACGTACAAAATGCTGGAGTAATTCAGCAGGCCAATCAGCATCTATGGAGAGGAATATGCAGTCAACTTTTCAGGCTGAGACCCTTCATCAGGTGTATGTGGGGGCGAGGGGGAAGTTAGAGATTTTTTCCTCTCCCACCCCCACTCTTTGCTTTCCATAGGAATCATTCTCTATGCCACTCTCTTGTCCAGTCATCCCTTCCCTCTGTCCCTGCACCTCCTCCCTCACTACTATTCTGGGCCCCAAACTGTCCTTTCAGGTGAGGTGACACTTCAGCTGTAGATCTGTCGGGGTCATCCATTGTATTCTGTGCTTCTGATGCAGCTTCCTCTACACCAGAAAGACCTGATGCAGTTGGGAGAATCTTTTTGAGCATCTTCACTCTGTCCACTACAAAAGGCATGAATTCTGGTGGCTACCCATTCAACTCGACTTCCCATTCCAATTTTGACATGGTCTTCTCTCCTACCATGATGGTCATCATGGTAGGAGAGAAGAGCATGTCAACATCTCATATTCCATTTGGGAAACCTCCCACCTGATAGAATGAACATTGATTTCATGTACTTCCGGTAATTTATCCCACCTTACTGCTTCTCCTCCCCCCACTTTCTTATTCTGGCTTCTGCCCTTTCCTTTCCATTCGAGATGAAGAGTCTCGACTCAAAATGTTGACTGTCTATCCCCCCGCTATAGATGTTGCCTCACTTGCAGAGTTCCTCCAGCATTTTGTGTGTGTTGCTCTAGATTTCTAGCATCTACAGAATCTCTTGTGGCAATGGATCAAGAGATGAGACCCATGGACCAATGCTGCTGGGACACAAGCCAGGGTTTGATCAACCCCAGCTAGTCACCTGGACGAGAGTGCCTGATGTTGAAAGGCTCGAAACGCCCATTCTCCCCAGATAACATGTTTGTGCCTTTGAAGAATAAAATTATGACAGAAGCAAACTTTGGAAATTTAAAATGCTGTGAGCTAGAGCTAGGAGAAAAGACCACAGAGTTGAGGACATCCATTGTTCAGTTGGGAACAGAGTCTTGGAGCAGAAGACAGCAAGAAATATTTGCTTAATCTCTGGAATGAACAGAATGAGTTCCTAGCTCTACATTCTTATGCCAGTCATTCCTTGGCAGGCATTGAGTATTCTTCCTGTTGCAGAGAAATGTATTTTCATGTTCCTTGTGCAGTTACATATTTGTGAGTCAAAACATAACATTTTGAAATATGCTATAGGAATGCAAACCTTCTTTTCTTTCAAAATCTCAGAAGCCTAAAAGTCCTGAAATGCTACAAACTATTCAATGCTGTAATGTAAGAACAACAGCAGCCAATTGACACAGAGCAATTTTGCAAATATCAATAATGCTCAGATAAATAACATCATTGAGGGATAACATTTCACCAAAACATTGGAAAGCACTGTACTGGTCTTATTTGGATATTATGAAGGGATCATCTGATCCTATTCAAGAGAGAAGATGAAGATTTGACTTAATATACAGATTGCTCTCGTAACAGAGCTGCACTCCCTCAGAACTGTACTGAAGTATCAGTCTAGATTTTACATTAAAGTCTCTGTGTGTGTTCGAAGGTTCAAATTCACAGCCTGTTTACTCAGAGATGAGAGTGACACTATCATGTCATTCCCCTATAATCAGCTTTAAACGGTGAATTATACGTCAAATGCTATGGTGTAAGTTGTTAGACATTTTTCTGTGTGCCAAATCGCTAAGAACCAAAAGTCTGCCTCCAGCTGATCTAAATCACATAATTTGTAGTCTGAAAGATTGTGTTTTAACTTGTTTGGTATGAAAAGAGATAAGTATTATTTGTTATCTCTGTACATCAGTTATCTCTCATATCTGAACATAATTGTTTTCAATCTAAAGATTCCAGAATGAGAATAACATAATTTAAAAGGCTGTGATTTTTTTAATCAATTATAGCATAACATGTTTTATGGAAGTAGTTATAGCTCCATTTATTGTGCTCTCAATACTAAAGAACTTGTCATTCTGAACACAGCCTCTTCTAGATGATTTTCTTTCCTGACCTCAGCCCTGATCCCAGGATGATTCATGATCACAACTGGGTTGCCTAGCTGCCAGTTTTAACATTATTATAATTGCTTCTCACCCAACCATGTAATGGTGAACTCTGCCTATTTAGCGAACAGATCCTTAAATCTAGGTGATTCAGGTTCTTAAAGGTAACATATTGTGAAACATTGTTTTTTGTGAGTTCTCTCAGCCAACTGAAGTGATAATGAGAAAGGTAAGGTCACACATGTACTTGCAAACACCAGTAAATATAGATATAGATCAAAAGGCTTTCAGAAAAAAATAGATTGGAAGGTTCAATTTCATTTTATAGTTGATTCTTTTATTAACAATAATTTTTGGTAATCGCTCTTATATTTCATGACTCTGTAAAATTAGCCTTCCTGATTTACAGAGACCTCTATCTATCAAAACAGATTGACAGCAATAGTACTTGTAAAGGCTAAGCTGCTTCAAATGATGGCAATTTAAATTATTTCATTTATATAAAATAAGTTCCATTACATTGGCTGCTCCTTCTTCTGGATGTCAGCTGCCACTCAGGTTGTAGTTCATTCGGTTTAGATTCAAAAGGTGTCGCTGGAGGAAATGCTTCCTTCTCAGGAAAAACATCTTTTGGATGAGATATTAAACACAGTTTTAAACTGTGTTTTCAGATCCATATAAAATATCCTCTACCAGCATTTCAGAAAAGAGCCATAGAGTTTCCCAAATGTTTTGGATATCAGTCCATCCCCCATTGATCCGTTGTTATTTGTAAAATGCTGAGGTCTTGAAGGTGCTTTATGAATTCAAGTCTTTCTTTCACGATCTTGTTGCAACCTATTTGTAGGAATCTGGCCCTGTAAATTCCTGAGCTCAGTTGCTAATAACAGCTGAGGAAGTCTAATCAAGACCTCATAATCCTTCTTTTCAGAAAACACCCCTTTGTCCATGTCAGCGCCCAATGCTTATTTTATATTTTCCATATGATTATTATTTCTTTATTGTTATATGCCTGTGATGCTGCTGCAAGTAAGTTTTTCATTGCAGCTGTGCATATATACAAGTACATATGTACTTATGTGTATGACAATACACTCTACTTTGACTTTGAATTAGGGTCTTACTTGATTTCAGGAATTTTGCCAACTTAATTGGGGGATTTCTTTTTTTGTGTGGAGGAATACTTCCTGAAATCAGAATTTAATTTATGATTCATTACTCATTTCTCTTGGTCCATACAGCTGTCTTTCCTTTATTTCCATCTTTTTTAATAGTCTTCATCAAATGGAAAAAAAATGAAGAACTAAACTACATACCACTATTTGTACAAAGGTCATTTCAATCTGTTACCCAATCATTAATAGGTGTGTTAATGTTATTTTTCCTGCGCAAGTATTATTCTAAGGCAGGGGTGGTGAACCTATGGCACGCACAAACATTTTATTGGCACGTGGAATGTACTGCTGTCCTTCAATTCTTTAAACCGCACCCATAGTGAAAAGGTACATAATGATTATCTTCACTTTAAAATAAAGCAGCAATGACTTTTTACAACCTGAGGACAGTGAGATGTTTTCACGGGAAGTGCCTTACACTGGCTTGATGCCAGCTAGACAGTTGTGAGAATATGCAACTTTGGATGATGCGTTGTGAAATTCTTGCAGACTTGGTATGCACACTAATATATGGATAGTAAAACAATAGACATTGTCTTTGCTTTGCTTATACTTCTTCCTCCATTTTTTTGAGACTAGACATTATTGTTGTAATAACAATGTTAAATACTACATATAGTTTTAGTGTCTCCCTATTTTTTCCCAATAACCATATTTTATTTATATTGGCAAAACTATGTTTATTGGTGAGAAAAATTTCAAGTCAAGTCACTTTTATTGTCATTTCGACCATAACTACTGGTACAGTACATAGTAAAAATCAGACAACGTTTGCAAGATCATGGTGTTATATGACACAGTACAAAAACTAGACTGAACTAGAATTTAAATTGATTTTACCCTTTTCAACTACTTCAGAAAGTCCAATACACCAGCAAAGAAAGAAAAACTTTGAAATAATGGGAGAAGCAGCAGAGGTTTTCAAGAGTGGTGGAGTGAAAGATTTGGCATGATTGAAAAGGGTGATAAAGTCTTATGCATCTTATGTTCTGAAACAGGAAACAGTGGTGTGCAGGACTTCCTCTCTATTAAAAGATTATTATTGATTTTTCAACGGGTTTTCTAAAATGCTTCATCTATTTCATTGTCTCTGTTATACTTCAATTAATAGTCAAGTTATGTATACACATAAATGAGCAACAGGACATCCTTTTTCCTGAAAAAATTCAATAACTTTGTTACAAATTCACTAACTAATGAAAATCTCTGCTCAAAATTACCAAGGCATATGAGCGCATTTTTCAGAATATTATTGCCACTTCAGGCACACGTTCTCAGAAATGTTGCCACCCTTGTACTATGGGGTTTGGGAGACTGCTTTTAAATTACAAACCCTGCATATGCAATATTCTTTGCAGAACAGAAACACATCAATACACTTTGGTCTAAGGAATAAAGTTCTAGCTGCAGACAAATGTTAGTATTGCACAATTCACGCAATTGCTCAGTACTAAAATGAGCTCCATTTATATAAGCTCAAAGGTTTAGGTCCAAACTCATTCTCATCAAGCCTTCAACGTACAAGGCCGAACATATTTGTACAGCACTATGTCTCTGTAGTTGGCCTGTTTCACATAAGTTTGCTTTTATGAGTCAAGTTGTTCGATATGGTTTGACCCTGATAAATGTTGGTCAATGGATGATTGCAGGAAGTGTGTGACCCTGCAACCTCTCAGTAAAAGGACAAAAGACCAACAAAAACTGTCCAGAAAAAGATGTAATACTGTATCTTAAAGGTTGAGAAACTTTATCTTTAATAATTAATGTGATTGTTAAGTGGAAAACATCAAAAATCAGGTATGCAGAAAACAACACCTCTCAGAATAATTCATTGGCTTCAGACCCTCATCACTACATACTGTCCAAATCTTAGAAAATCTTGCTTTCTCTTCCAAAATGGATGATATTCAAACCAGAAAATTTGCTTTGTGGCATTTCGGTATTTGAAAAATGCGTTACCACTCTACAATGTAGAGCAGAGGAAGAGTGAAGCTGGCTGCAAGGCTCATGAGGCTTGTCTTTACATCACAATGAAAGAGCAGAGAGCCCAGCCTTCATTTACCAATTAACAGTGTATAAAACAAAACCACAAGCTGGTGCATGAGCACACAAACAGCACCAGTTTGAAGTGTTGAAACTTGAATACACACGCACAAGAACTAGCACAAGCTTACAAATGACACAATAGCTTTGGCTTCAAGGACTTGATTTTGATTATGGAAATATTAAGACTTAATGACCTAGAAATGTGGGTTGTTTGGCTGAGCAGGCGCTGGGCCTGGGATAATGAAGCCCAAAACTGGGCTTTGTGTCTGCGTATAATGAAGCTGGCATGGTGAAAACAGCCGGCTACCACTGAGGAGAGCAAGAATGAGCTGTTGATAGAAGCAAGTTGAGCAGTGGCTGTGAAGCAAGGAGATGTGGATGGTGGAATTAGAGGTTCGGGGTGAGGATAAGCTGGCGTGAGAAAGGGGGTTGGTGTGAAATAGAGTTAGGATGTATTTGGGGGATGGTGAAGTGGAGAAAAAGGAAGCGGTCCAGAATGGGAGATCAGAGGTGTGTGGTGGATAAGACACGGAGAACAGAGAATGGTGTTAGTGTTAGAGAAGATCCCAACATGAGGATCAGGAAAGGGGGGAACACTGAAGACTGCGGAGGTGGATGAAGTGGATCATTGGAAGTGGGGAGCTCAGGAGAGATTTGTGGTTGAGAAAGGAGACTGAGGATTTCGATTGGGAAAGGGTGTGATAATCAGACAGCAGATTGAGTCAGGGTGGATAAGAGTTCTGAGGGTTTTTGTGAGGAAGTTTGAAATAGGGAACCGTAAAGCCAACCAGTCTTGACAAGGGGACCACAAGAAATTCTGCAGATGCTGGTGACTTTGAACAACTCACACAAAATGCTAAAGGAACTCAGCAAGTCGGAGTGAAGGGTCCGATGGAGGATCATGGCCCGAAACTTTGATTTATTTACTTCCATAGATGTTTTCCGAGTTCCTGTGTGTGTCAGCATGGGGGATCCATGTTTTAGAACTCATACATACATGTGTATATAAGACTTGGGTATCTATCATGTTCCTTCCACCATTATGATGGAGGTAGAACTCTTATCCATCAAAGTCAAAGACAAGGTTATTGTCATATTCAGACTACATCTATATATGCAAGGTGAAATGAACTACCTGCCACAGCATCACAGGCACACATAGCATTAGAGACACAACATTCACAAGAAAGATATAATCCAAACATAAGTTTTAACAAATTTGTGCAAAAAAGAACACAACTACAGCAAAAAAAAAAAGGTCTATTGTAGTACAAAGTGGTTAAAATATTGCTCTACTGAAATAATGATTAAGGATGTGCAGGGAGGTTTAAGAACAAAATGGTTGAACGGTGGCAGCTGCTCTTGAACCTGGTGGTGTGGGAGTCCAGGCTTCTGTCCCTCCTGTTCCATGGTGAGAAGATGGCATAACCCATACTGGTGCTTGATTCAGTATACGGTGTTGAGTTCATAGGTCATATTCTACTTAAAGGGAAGTAATTCTCCTTCAGTATTTTGGTTCAAATGCAGGCCAACAAAAGACAACAAGAGATAATATAAATTAAACATAATGGAAATTAAATGACAGGTTAGTTCTCTTGACTGTAGCAATATGGCAACAAGCCTAGCCACTTATTATAATGAAGATTTGAATCACTTATCTGATGACTGCCATAGTATCTTAAATTGAAAGTGCTATTTAGTTACATGCAGAATTATTCCTAACACTGAAAATATGTTCAATTACCTGCAATGATCAGTAGTAATCATTATGTTTTCTATAACAATTGGCTGGAATGTTTACATGGATTTACAATGCAATTTTACTAGAGAGATAGCTTTTCTGTGATAACTATTTGCAAAATATCATAATTAATATGTGTTATATTAACACATGGATGATGTCATTCAATTATCAATATATAAGTAGCAAATTAGACCTGCCATGTTTCACTGACAAACTATTTTATAGGTAATTAGGATTCTCTCAACAGGACAGATTGGTTTTAATCATTGTTCAATTTTTATTAACCAAGAGGCGTCCAAAAACACATGTTGCTAAATAAAGAGCAGGAATCCAGTCCATACTGCAAAATGGATGTGGGAGTGTCAGGGATGGGTGAATGTAGGTAGAGGGGAGGTGAGAAATGAAGGAAAAGAGACTTGAATAAGACTAACCATCGACCATTGTTTTTGCTGGGCATCATAGTTATTGTTGTGGTAGTGTAATGTGTAGTGCTTGTCACTCTCACTTTCTGCTTCCACTGCTGGCTAGCTGTCTTGCAGAAAGGAGAGCTGAATGTGTAAGTCTCTCCCTGCCAGTGCACAGCCTCTCCAACAGCAAGCCTCACATAGTGCCCCCTCACTGGTGACACACAGAAACTGAACTCCTTTCAGACACAGGCTGAACTACAGAGGACAGGGAGGAGGTCTGGCCCCTGCACATGTAGCACGTAGACCCTCCAATGTGTGGCCACGTCCTGGTGCTCGTGAACCAGATCTCCAGCTATGGGTAAGTAGTTCCACTGCCTTGTGGGCAGCCTCGGGAGAGATGAAGGCTACAAGAGTAAACCCAGACAGCATACCCTGAGTGGAGCCCCTAAGGCGGCTGGATGCCATTGAACATCCTTCCGGCAGCTCCTGCAGCCGAGCTGGTGCCAAACCTACTGCTTCATAAGCTTTCCTTTGGACTACCCTGGTGAGGCTGAGAGGGGGATCTTGATGACTGGGCATCTCAGGATCTCCATACCTTCTGCCCAGGCCTGTGATGATGATCGTCATCATCCATTGTCCTTTGAGGCAGATGGATGACAACCATAGTTATTTATGTAAGAGGTTAAATATTCAGGTTTATTAATAAAGACCATAATTAAATTATTTCACCTCAGGGGTCATTACAATGTGATGCTTGCTGAAGATAAAGTACTTGCAAAATAATAATCTTAAACAATGAATCAATTCCATATGATGTGTGAGGGGTTTGCTGATGTTTAAAGGGCAGTTGATCCCAATAATTAAGACAATTATTTTTGTGTAAATCAACCACCGGTCAATTTGATACAATCATTTCAAACTGTTATGGTTATCAACTAATTTACATTAATGCTTGCGATTAGGTAGCACTGGTTTAAAATAGTTGGCAAAAGAAAAAGACTGGGAGGAGAGAATTTTTATTAGGATGTTGTTATGATCTGGAATCCACTGTCATCTTCATCATCATTTGAACTCCTAGCTACAACTATGTTGCCAGGGAATTAAATTTAGACTGTAGACACAGAAGTTTACAGATGTTGGAACCTGGAGTAACAGACAAAACGATGAGGAGCTTAACTGGCCAGACAACATCTATGGAGGAAAGTAGATGGTCAACCTTTCAGTTGAGATATTTCACTTGGACTAGCAGTCCAGATGAAGGATCTTGGCCCAAAGCATTGACTGTCCATTTTCCCCCATAGGT